>NW_028289119.1:0-300000 GCF_059628265.1 Tinamus guttatus | reverse complement strand
AGAGCTGTTGTTGCAGAACGGACAGAGGTGCCTTTGGTGGCAAAGCACCTGCTATGGCTGGGAGCAACCTCCATCCCACTGGAGAGGCCGTTGCTGAGGGATGGCAGGTGGCAAAGGCACCACACCGATGGCTCTGTGTTTGTGACATTGAAGGGTCTAAGGGCTGCTTGGCCCCCGCAGCTGGTTGCCAGCAGCTCTGGCGGAATGTTTGCTCTGGAACCTGCAGTCTCCCTGGACAACGTTAGAGGTTCGAGACTGTTTCCTCCCAAAGCTGGAGCATCTCTACGTTGTCCTGCCTTCTTTAAAGGATAGCTATTCCTTTTTCTTCTTGTATCAAGTCAGGAAGACCCTTCCAAGGAGTAAGCAGTTGAGCTAAAGACGAAATGGAGCGCAGCGGCCTAGGTGCAGCAGGCGACAGCGTGCGTGCCTGCCTTGAAGAGCGGGAGCAGGAGGCAAGAGAGGGCTCCTCTGTTCCTCCGCTGCCAGCCCGCCAGCCAGCCAGCGGCACCTCGACGCAAGAGCTGCAGCCAGCACCCGCGCCTGCACCTCTCTGTGATGGGGATGAGGGGCAGCAGCCCAGCTGCAGCTCCCCCAGAAGGGCTGAGAACTGCCTGGAGGTGCCAGCTCCACCAGAGCCCTGGGATCTGATGCCCACAATTCTTTCAGAAGCGCCCGGCTCTCCCAAGCCCACACGGGACACATTGCCTCAAGATATGCATCCTGATCTGACAGGCAATGCCTCCATAAAAAATGCCTTCTATTTCATTGAGGATCTGGAGGAAATATCTGAAGAGGAATTAGAAGACACCTTGGATCTGACACCCCCATCTTTGTCAGAAGTACAGCCCTCTCCCAGGCATAGAGATGGCACATTAGATCACGAGCCAGACCCCTTTCCCACAGCCCACAAGCCACTGAACATCCCTTTCTGTGGTAAGGAGGATTTTGAAGAGAGCTGCAAGGAAGAATTTGATGAGCCCTTGGAAAAGGAGGAATTTGTTCGAATCTGCATAACTGATTTGTTGCTTTCAATATTCACAAAGAAGAGACCAAGGCTCTTACCCCCCAACAGGAAAATGTATATAGAGGTGCGTCGTTACAATGAAATGGCCCAAGAGGTGAAAAGTGGCACTCCACTCCCACCAGACCACTGCTGCCTTCCGGAGGCCACAGATGCAATGGAAGCTGCTGGCATCTCCAAGGCAGAGGCCTTTCACAGCACATTTTCTACCTCTCCACACACCCAGGGCAGGGAATGCAGCACCCCCAATACCTCTGCTCGGCCAGGCCATGTGCTCTCGACCGTGGCCGACAAAGACACTGACCACCCTCAGACTGAGCTCGGAGGAGCATCAGGCAGCAACCCGAGGCAGAATGAAAAAGCGAATCGCAAGAGGAGCCTCGCTTCCCCTTCCTCCCCTCCCACACCATCGCAGCAGGCTCAAGAGGAAAGGTGTCTTGACCACCTCCCACCAAAGAAGCGCTATCGCTCCTGCTGCCAGTAGGGAGGCAAGGGGTTCCCTCTGCTACCCCAAGCTGCCACTGTCCTGCCACGTGCCAGCCCCTGAACATCTGCACCCCAGCCTGCCCTTAGCCCAGCAATGCTGCCCCACACACCTCCAGCAAAATCTCGTTTTCTTTTTTTCCTTTCCTCCCTCTTTCTAGGTAGTCTTTTATGGTTCCTAAATAAACTGACCAGTGCTGTTCTTAAGTTACGCTCCGGTGTGTGTTCCTTATTGGTTAGCGGATACGTGAAAACTGCAACTAAGCTACTCTTGGGGGAAGGAGGAGGAGGGTACAGGGACGTTCCACCACACCTAGAAGAATGGTATTCCAATAGAATGATTAAGCCATTCTTTACACTAGGCTGAAATGACTCTGAGAATGCAAGTGAATAATCCGAGAGCATGAATGAGAAGAGAATGCTGTGAAAAGCATTACACAAAATACTAGTTACTAGTGGAGTGGCTAGATTTCATGGATGTTTATGCAACGCTAGTCCATCTCCAACTCTGCCAAGTACAGAAATGTATTCTTTGTAGAAGGGAAAGAATTATAATATTAGAATAGATTTCTAACTGTCAGAATTAACTTAATTAGAATTAAAATAATTTTTAAAGTTAAGGTTAGAGTTTTTAAATAACAGCTTTGTTAGAGGAAAAGAACACTGGGCAATGATGCTTGGGCATGGGTAGGATTTATCAAGCTAATATCAGAATAGGATCCGTCGATTCCAGACCAAAAAGTCCCATAAACCTGCCATGAGTCAAGGCAGCGGGAATACCATCCAAATTGGAGCTAAATGGGAGGCCTCTCTATTCTGCAGCCTCGGAGCTTTATTGCAGGGAGCCAAGCTTGCGTAGGTCGGGTCGCCACTTCCTCGTCCCCCTGCCATCCCACCCACTTCTCCGCTGAGAGCAGGAAAGCTGCCTCCAGCACAGCACGGAGATGCCAGCAAAAGAGGCACCATCGTCCCCTCCCCACGCCTAGGTCTCTCACTCCAATAGGCAGCACAAGGACAGCGCGCTCTTGATCTGCTTTCCTTTGCTCTGCTCTGCTTTGGACAAGGCTTTGCAGACAGGTCCAGATTCCTGCCAGCAGGAGGGGCACACAAAGGGATTTTGGCCATGCAGCAAAGCTGCCACAGTCGGTGGCAGAGGTTTCTCCTCTTACCACGCTTTGCCAAAGTGGCTCTGCCAAAACATGAAACGCTTGAAGGCTCGGAACCCAAGGCACAACTGGAGCCCTCCGCGTCTCTGATTTCTTGATTTCCCCAAAGATGAGGGAGGCTACACTGATTCCCTGCAACTATTTCCTCTTCACTTTTATTTGGTATCAAATGCCGCTGTGTTGGTCCCTCTAACCTGAACTCCCTGCAGAGACTAAGCACTGCATTCCTTTGGCTTTACAAGTGCTCCTAGAAACTGTGGCCACTTTGTTCCTCTCTTCTGAAAGGAAGGGAAGGGAGGCAGCAGCAAAGACGGGACATTTCCACATTTCCCCTGCAGCCCCTGAAGGAAACTGCACCATGGAGCACATGGCTGGAGACTTGCATTCAGTCTCCAGCTCAGCCTTTCATGTGCCAGAGAGCTTTGCCTATGCCATGGCATCGAAGAGAAGACAAAATCACTTCCCACTGCGGGCATGGACAGTGATGCAGCTTGCTCTCATGCAGAACCCTCTTAAAGTTGGACACATGCAATGAGAATGAAGTGATCTTTGGAACTACGAGCTCGCTTGTGCTTCCCCACTTTCACAGCCATTCTCTCATGAGAGCGATGACACTGTGCGCAGATGCCAAAGACTCCTGTTTGGTGGTAGTTGTGGGTGATGGGAGCCAGTGCTGCTCCCTTTTCTTTCCCTTTCTGTGTGTGTGTGTCCTGTTTGGTTTGGCTTGGATTATCACAGTGTTAATAGACTGTAGCAATGCTGTTCCTGCCGTACGTCATGCTGCCTCCCAGTGACAAAAAGCATCCTCCCTTGAGATGCCCCTGAGACTAGTGAGAGTAGATTCCAGTCCTCTCTCTGCTTCTGCCCACTTCATCCAAGCACTTGAAGAGGAGCTAGATGGTCTCCAAGGGTCTTTTCCCCAGCACTAACCCAGTGGAGGCAAACAAATCAGTCAGGGCTGCAAGAAGAAAAAAAAAATATTAAGTTACACAGGTCCAATAAACTACCACCCTGAGTATTTCAGGAGGGCTTTGTTGCCCACTTCTTGCCATTCAAGAAGGCTGGAGGACCCTGTTGCCCGGTGAGCCAGTGTCCCAGCTCCCTTACCCAGAGGTCAACCAGCAGGACACACTGACACACTGGACACGTGGCATTAAACCAAACTGGGGGGATGGATTTTATTAGGCTCTGAGCTGAAAGACTTGCATACGCCAAGACCCCGCTCAGCCTCCCTCCTTTTGCTCCGCTGTCTCGAATGAGTGCCGAAAAAGAGCAAAGGGAAGATAGGTGGCCCTGCAAAGCTTGATTCATTTTAATCCTGCCACATCGGTAAGCACAGCCATGACACTGGTGAGTAAGTGATGGAGTAATGAGAGCAGCGGGAACATTTTTGGAGCATTTCTAGAAAGGCCTAAGAGTAATTTAAGATCATCCTCCGGCCTCTTGAGTCCCGTGTTAGGGAGAGCACAGTTAAAGAGCATGTGCTTTGTTATGCTACAATCCTCCTCTCTTTCCACTTGACACACTGAGGGGCGAGGGTGGCTTCAAAGAAGACGCTGTCCCTCTTTTCCTTCCAGCACGTTTCGTGCCTAGAGTTTTTTCTCTCCATCTGGAAGCTACTTAGGTTTCATATAGAATTGTGTTCAGTCAATGAAATATGGAAGCATGACAGCTAAAGGATAAACTACCCCTAGACAAGTCCCTTAGACATTGTGAGGTGTAGCTTTCCGTCGTGCAGCCGGGAGGTGGAGTGTCCTTTTGAAAGAAAACCCAGCAGAGAGCTGTTGTTGCAGAATGGACAGAGGTGCCTTTGGTGGCAAAGCACTTGCTATGGCTGGGAGCAACCTCCATCCCACTGGAGAGGCCGTTGCTGAGGGATGGCAGGTGGCAAAGGCACCACACCGATGGCTCTGTGTTTGTGACATTGAAGGGTCTAAGGGCTGCTTGGCCCCCGCAGCTGGTTGCCAGCGGCTCTGGCGGAATGTTTGCTCTGGAACCTGCAGTCTCCCTGGACAACGTTAGAGGTTCGAGACTGTTTCCTCCCGAAGCTGGAGCATCTCTACGTTGTCCTGCCTTCTTTAAAGGATAGCTACTGCTTTTTCTTCCTATCACAAGTCTGGAAGACCCTTCCAAGGGACAAGCGGCCGGGCTAAAGCAAGGGTTGACCCAATGGAGCGCAGCGGCCTAGGTGCAGCAGGCGACAGCGTGCGTGCCTGCCTTGAAGAGCGGGAGCAGGAGGCAAGAGAGGGCTCCTCTGTTCCTCCGCTGCCAGCCCGCCAGCCAGCCAGCGGCACCTCGACGCAAGAGCTGCAGCCAGCACCCGCGCCTGCACCTCTCTGTGATGGGGATGAGGGGCAGCAGCCCAGCTGCAGCTCCAGCAGAAGGGCTGAGGACTGCCTGGAGGTGCCAGCTCCACCAGAGCCCTGGGATCTGACGCCCACAATTCTTTCAGAAGCCCCAGGCTCTCCCAAGCCCACTCATGACACATTGTCTCCCGATACTCATCCCGATCTGAGAGGCAATCCACCCATGAACATTGCCTTCTATTCCCTTGAAGATTTGGAAGATATCTCTGATGATGAATTAGAAGAGTCCTTGGATGTGACACCCCCATCTTTGTCAGAAGCGCCAGGCTCTCCCAAGCCCACAGGGGACACATTGCCTCAAGATATGCATCCTGAACCGACAGGGAATGCCTACATAAAAATTGCCTTCTATTGCACTGAGGATCTGGAGGAAATCTCTGAAGATGAATTGGAACAGACCTGGGATCTGACAACCCTATCTCCTGCAGAAGCACAGCCTTCTCCCAGGCATACAGATAACACATCGCATCACGAGACAGATCCTTTGCCCACAGGCAACAAGTCACAAAATATCCCTGTCTGCGGGAATGAGGATTTGCAATTCATCTCGGAGGAAGTATCTGAAGAGCCCTTGGAAAACAAGGATTTTGTCCGAATCTGTATTACTGATTTGTTGCTTTCAATCTCCACTAAGAAGAGACCAAGGCTCTTACCCCCCAACAGGAAAATGTATATCGAGGTACGTCGTGGCCAAGAAATGGTCCAAGAGGTGAAAAGAAGCACTTCATTCCCACCAGAGCACTGCCATCTTCCAGAGGCCACTGATGCAATGGAAGCTGCTGGCATTTATAAGGCAGAGACCTCTCACAAAATATGTTCTCCCTCTCCACAGACCCAGGGCAACAGCTGCAGCACCCCCAATACCTCTGCTCGGCCAGACCCTGTGCTCTCGACTGTGCCCGACAAAGACACCGACCACCCTCAGACTGAGCTCGGAGGAGCATCAGGCAGCAACCCGAGGCAGAATGAAAAAGGGAAGCGCAAAAGGAGCCTCGCTTCCCCTTCCTCCCCTCCCACACCATCGCAGCAGGCTCAAGAGGAAAGGTGTCTTGAACACCTCCCACCAAAGAAGCGCTATCGCTCCTGCTGCCAGTAGGGAGGCAAGGGGTTCCCTCTGCTACCCCCAGCTGCCACTGTCCTGCCACGTGCCAGCCCCTGAACATCTGCACCCCAGCCTGCCCTTCCCCCAGCAATGCTGCCCCACATGCCTCCAGCAAAATCTCCTCTTCTTCTTCTTTTTTTTTTTTTTTATCCATCCCTATTTCTAGGTAGTCTCTTATGTTTTCTTAATAAAATGACAGATGCTGTTCTTAAGTTACGCTCCGGTGTGTGTTCCTTATTGGTTAGCGGATACGTGAAAACTGCAACTCAGCTACTCTTGGGGGAAGGAGGAGGAGGGTACAGGGACGTTCCACCACACCTAGAAGAATGGTATTCCAGTAGAATAAATAAGCCATTCTTTACACTAGGCTCAAATGACTCTGAGAATTCGAGTGAATAAAACGAGAGCATGAATGAGAAGAGAATGCTGTGAACAGCTTTACACAAAATACTAGTTACAGTGGAGCGGCAAGATTTCATGGATGTTCATGCAACACTAATCCATCTCCAACTCTGCAAAGTACAAAAATGTACTCTTCGTAGAAAGACTAGGATTGAAATATTAGAATAGATTTCTAACTGTCAGGATTAACTTGATTAGAATTAAAATCATTTTTAAAGTTAAGTTTAGAGTTTTTAAATAACAGCTTTGTTAGAGGAAAAGAACACTGGGCAATGATGCTTGGGTATGGGTAGGATTTCTCAAGCTGATGTCAGAAGAGGATTCGTCGATTCCAGACCCAAAAAGGGCTTATAGAGCTGCCATCATTCAAGGCAGCGGGAATACCATCCAAACCGGAGCTCTAAAATGGTGAAAGGGACTAAATGGGAGGCCTCTCTATTCTGCAGCCTGGGAGCTTTATTGCAGGGAGCCAAGCTTGCGTAGGTCGGGTCGCCACTTCCTCGTCCCCCTGCCATCCCACCCACTTCCCCGCTGAGAGCAGGAAAGCTGCCTCCAGCACAGCATGGAGATGCCAGCAAAAGAGGCACCATCGTGCCCTCTCCACACCTAGATCTCTCACTCCAGTAGGCAGCACAAGGACAGCGCGCTCTCCATCTGCTTTCCTTTGCTCTGCTCTGCTTTGGACAAGGCTTTGCAGACAGGTCCAGATTCCTGCCAGCAGGAGGGGCACACAAAGGGATTCTGGCCATGCAGCAAAGCTGCCACAGTCGGTGGCAGAGGTTTCTCCTCTTACCACGCTTTGCCAAAGTGGCTCTGCCAAAACATGAAACGCTTGAAGGCTCGGAACCCAAGGCACAACTGGAGCCCTCCGTGTCTCTGATTTCTTGATTTCCCCAAAGATGAGGGAGGCTACACTGATTCCCTGCAACTATTTCCTCTTCACTTTTATTTGGTATCAAATGCCGCTGTGTTGGTCCCTCTAACCTGAACTCCCTGCAGAGACTAAGCACTGCATTCCTTTGGCTTTACAAGTGCTCCTAGAAACTGTGGCCACTTTGTTCCTCTCTTCTGAAAGGAAGGGAAGGGAGGCAGCAGCAAAGACGGGACATTTCCACATTTCCCCTGCAGCCCCTGGAGGAAACTGCACCATGGAGCACATGGCTGGAGACTTGCATTCAGTCTCCAGCTCAGCCTTTCCTGTACCAGAGAGGTTTGCCTATGCCATGACATCGAAGAGAAGGCAAATTCACTCCCACTGCAGCTAGGAGCAGAGATACAGCTTGCCCTCATGCAGAACCCTCTTAAAGTTGGACACATGCAATGAGAATGAAGTGATTTTTGGAACTACGAGCTCCCTTGTACTTCCCCACTTTCACTGCCATTCTCTCATCAGAGCGATGACATTGTGCGCAGATGCCTAAGACTCCTGTTTGGTGGTAGTTGTGGGTGATGGGAGCCAGTGCTGCTCCCTTTTCTTTCCTTTTGTGTGTGTTTGTTGTTTGATTTGGCTTGGATTATCACAGTGTTAATAGATAGTAGCAATGCTGTTCCTGCCGTACGTCATGCTGCCTCCCAGTTACAAAAAGCATCCTCCCTGAGATGCCCCTGAGACTAGTGAGAGTAGATTCCAGTCCTCTCTCTGCTTCTGCCCACTTCATCCAAGCACTTGAAGAGGAGCTAGATGGTCTCTAAGGGTCCTTTCCCCAGCACAAACCCAATGGAGGTAAACAAATCAGTCAGGGCTGCAAGAAGAAAAAAAAAATATTAAGTTACACAGGTCCAATAAACTACCTCCCCAAATATTTCAGGAGGGCTTTGCTGCCCACTTCTTGTCCATTCAAGAAGGCTGGAGGACCCTGTTGCCCGGTGAGCCAGTGTCCCAGCTCCCTTACCCAGAGGTCAACCAGCAGGACACACTGACACACTGGACACGTGGCATTACACCAAACTGGGGGGATGGATTTTATTAGGCTCTGAGCTGAAAGACTTGCATACGCCAAGACCCCGCTCAGCCTTCCTCCTTTTGCTCCGCTGTCTCGAATGAGTGCCGAAAAAGAGCAAAGGGAATATAGGTGGCCCTGCAAAGCTTGACTCACTTTAATCCTACCAGATCGGTAAGCACAGCCATGACACGGGTGAGTAAGTGATGGAGTAATGAGAGCAGCAGGAACATTTTTGGAGCATTTCTAGAAAGGCCCAAGGGTAATTTAACAGAATCCTCCTGCCTCTTGAGCCCCGTGTTAGGGAGAGCACAGCTAAAGAGCATGTGCTTTGTTGTGCTACAATCCTCTTCTCTTTCCACTGGACATACTGAGGGGCGAGGGTGGCTTCAAAGAAGACGCCGTCCCTCTTTTCCTTCCAGCACGTTTCGTGCCTAGAGTTCTTTCTCTCTATCTGGAAGCTCTATAGGTTTCATATAGAATTGTGTTCAGTCAATGAAATATGGAAGCAGGACAGCTAAAGGGTAAACCACCCCTAGACAAGTCCCTTAGACATTGTGAGGTGTAGCTTTCCGTCCTGCAGCAGGGAGGTGGACTGCCCTTTTGAAAGAAAACCCAGCAGAGAGCTGTTGTTGCAGAACGGACAGAGGTGCCTTTGGTGGCAAAGCACTTGCTATGGCTGGGAGCAACCTCCATCCCACTGGAGAGGCCGTTGCTGAGGGATGGCAGGTGGCAAAGGCACCACACCGATGGCTCTGTGTTTGTGACATTGAAGGGTCTAAGGGCTGCTTGGCCCCCGCAGCTGGTTGCCAGCGGCTCTGGCGGAATGTTTGCTCTGGAACCTGCAGTCTCCCTGGACAACGTTAGAGGTTCGAGACTGTTTCCTCCCAAAGCTGGAGCATCTCTACGTTGTCCTGCCTTCTTTAAAGGATAGCTATTCCTTTTTCTTCTTGTATCAAGTCAGGAAGACCCTTCCAAGGAGTAAGCAGTTGAGCTAAAGACGAAATGGAGCGCAGCGGCCTAGGTGCAGCAGGCGACAGCGTGCGTGCCTGCCTTGAAGAGCGGGAGCAGGAGGCAAGAGAGGGCTCCTCTGTTCCTCCGCTGCCAGCCCGCCAGCCAGCCAGCGGCACCTCGACGCAAGAGCTGCAGCCAGCACCCGTGCCTGCACCTCTCTGTGATGGGGATGAGGGGCAGCAGCCCAGCTGCAGCTCCCCCAGAAGGGCTGAGAACTGCCTGGAGGTGCCAGCTCCACCAGAGCCCTGGGATCTGACGCCCACAATTCTTTCAGAAGCGCCCGGCTCTCCCAAGCCCACACGGGACACATTGCCTCAAGATATGCATCCTGATCCGACAGGCAACGCCTCCATAAAAAATGCCTTCTATTTCATTGAGGATCTGGAGGAAATATCTGAAGAGGAATTAGAAGACACCTGGGATCTGACACCCCCATCTTTGTCAGAAGTACAGCCCTCTCCCAGGCATAGAGATGGCACATTAGATCACGAGCCAGACCCCTTTCCCACAGCCCACAAGCCACTGAACATCCCTTTCTGTGGTAAGGAGGATTTTGAAGAGAGCTGCAAGGAAGAATTTGATGAGCCCTTGGAAAAGGAGGAATTTGTTCGAATCTGCATAACTGATTTGTTGCTTTCAATATTCACAAAGAAGAGACCAAGGCTCTTACCCCCCAACAGGAAAATGTATATCGAGGTACGTCGTTACAATGAAATGGCCCAAGAGGTGAAAAGTGGCACTCCACTCCCACCAGACCACTGCTGCCTTCCGGAGGCCACAGATGCAATGGAAGCTGCTGGCATCTCCAAGGCAGAGGCCTTTCACAGCACATTTTCTACCTCTCCACACACCCAGGGCAGGGAATGCAGCACCCCCAATACCTCTGCTCGGCCAGACCATGTGCTCTCGACTGTGCCCGACAAAGACACCGACCACCCTCAGCCTGAGGTCGGAGGAGCATCAGGCAGCAACCCAAGGCAGAATGAAAAAGGGAATCGCAAGAGGAGCCTCGCTTCCCCTTCCTCCCCTCCCACACCATCGCAGCAGGCTCAAGAGGAAAGGTGTCTTGAACACCTCCCACCAAAGAAGCGCTATCGCTCCTGCTGCCAGTAGGGAGGCAAGGGGTTCCCTCTGCTACCCCAAGCTGCCACTGTCCTGCCACGTGCCAGCCCCTGAACATCTGCACCCCAGCCTGCCCTTCCCCCAGCACTGCTGCCCCACACACCTCCAGCAAAATCTCGTTTTCTTTTTTTCCTTTCCTCCCTCTTTCTAGGTAGTCTTTTATGGTTCCTAAATAAACTGACCAGTGCTGTTCTTAAGTTACGCTCCGGTGTGTGTTCCTTATTGGTTAGCGGATACGTGAAAACTGCAACTAAGCTACTCTTGGGGGAAGGAGGAGGAGGGTACAGGGACGTTCCACCACACCTAGAAGAATGGTATTCCAATAGAATGATTAAGCCATTCTTTACACTAGGCTGAAATGACTCTGAGAATGCAAGTGAATAATCCGAGAGCATGAATGAGAAGAGAATGCTGTGAAAAGCATTACACAAAATACTAGTTACTAGTGGAGTGGCTAGATTTCATGGATGTTTATGCAACGCTAGTCCATCTCCAACTCTGCCAAGTACAGAAATGTATTCTTTGTAGAAGGGAAAGAATTATAATATTAGAATAGATTTCTAACTGTCAGAATTAACTTAATTAGAATTAAAATAATTTTTAAAGTTAAGGTTAGAGTTTTTAAATAACAGCTTTGTTAGAGGAAAAGAACAATGGGCAATGATGCTTGGGCATGGGTAGGATTTATCAAGCTAATATCAGAATAGGATCCGTCGATTCCAGACCAAAAAGTCCCATAGACCTGCCATGAGTCAAGGCACCGGGAATACCATCCAAATTGGAGCTAAATGGGAGGCCTCTCTATTCTGCAGCCTCGGAGCTTTATTGCAGGGAGCCAAGCTTGCGTAGGTCGGGTCGCCACTTCCTCGTCCCCCTGCCATCCCACCCACTTCTCCGCTGAGAGCAGGAAAGCTGCCTCCAGCACAGCACGGAGATGCCAGCAAAAGAGGCACCATCGTGCCCTCCCCACGCCTAGGTCTCTCACTCCAGTAGGCAGCACAAGGACAGCGCGCTCTTGATCTGCTTTCCTTTGCTCTGCTCTGCTTTGGACAAGGCTTTGCAGACAGGTCCAGATTCCTGCCAGCAGGAGGGGCACACAAAGGGATTTTGGCCATGCAACAAAGCTGCCACAGTCGGTGGCAGAGGTTTCTCCCCTTCCCACGCTTTCCAAAGTGGCTCTGCCAAAACATGAAACGCTTGAAGGCTCGGAACCCAAGGCACAACTGGAGCCCTCCGTGTCTCTGATTTCTTGATTTCCCCAAAGATGAGGGAGGCTACACTGATTCCCTGCAACTATTTCCTCTTCACTTTTATTTGGTATCAAATGCCGCTGTGTTGGTCCCTCTAACCTGAACTCCCTGCAGAGACTAAGCACTGCATTCCTTTGGCTTTACAAGTGCTCCTAGAAACTGTGGCCACTTTGTTCCTCTCTTCTGAAAGGAAGGGAAGGGAGGCAGCAGCAAAGACGGGACATTTCCACATTTCCCCTGCAGCCCCTGGAGGAAACTGCACCATGGAGCACATGGCTGGAGACTTGCATTCAGTCTCCAGCTCAGCCTTTCATGTGCCAGAGAGCTTTGCCTATGCCATGGCATCAAAGAGAAGACAAAATCACTTCCCACTGCGGGCATGGACAGTGATGCAGCTTGCTCTCATGCAGAACCCTCTTAAAGTTGGACACATGCAATGAGAATGAAGTGATCTTTGGAACTACGAGCTCGCTTGTGCTTCCCCACTTTCACAGCCATTCTCTCATGAGAGCGATGACACTGTGCGCAGATGCCTAAGACTCCTGTTTGGTGGTAGTTGTGGGTGATGGGAGCCAGTGCTGCTCCCTTTTCTTTCCCTTTCTGTGTGTGTGTGTCCTGTTTGGTTTGGCTTGGATCATCACAGTGTTAATAGACAGTAGCAATGCTGTTCCTGCCGTACGTCGTGCTGCCTCCCAGTGACAAAAAGCATCCTCCCTTGAGATGCCCCTGAGACTAGTGAGAGTAGATTCCAGTCCTCTCTCTGCTTCTGCCCACTTCATCCAAGCACTTGAAGAGGAGCTAGATGGTCTCCAAGGGTCTTTTCCCCAGCACTAACCCAGTGGAGGCAAACAAATCAGTCAGGGCTGCAAGAAGAAAAAAAAAAATATTAAGTTACACAGGTCCAATAAACTACCACCCTGAGTATTTCAGGAGGGCTTTGCTGCCCACTTCTTGTCCATTCAAGAAGGCTGGAGGACCCTGTTGCCCGGTGAGCCAGTGTCCCAGCTCCCTTACCCAGAGGTCAACCAGCAGGACACACTGACACACTGGACACGTGGCATGACACCAAACTGGGGGGATGGATTTTATTAGGCTCTGAGCTGAAAGACTTGCATACGCCAAGACCCCTCTCAGCTTGGTCCTTTTGCTCCGCTGTCTCAAATGAGTGCCAGAAAAGAGCAAAGGGAAGATAGGTGGCCCTGCAAAGCTTGATTCATTTTAATCCTGCCACATCGGTAAGCACAGCCATGACACTGGTGAGTAAGTGATGGAGTAATGAGAGCAGCGGGAACATTTTTGGAGCATTTCTAGAAAGGCCTAAGAGTAATTTAAGATCCTCCTCCGGCCTCTTGAGTCCCATGTTAGGGAGAGCACAGTTAAAGAGCATGTGCTTTGTTATGCTACAATCCTCCTCTCTTTCCACTGGACACACTGAGGGGCGAGGGTGGCTTCAAAGAAGACGCTGTCCCTCTTTTCCTTCCAGCACGTTTCGTGCCTAGAGTTTTTTCTCTCCATCTGGAAGCTCTAGAGGTTTCATATAGAATTGTGTTCAGTCAATGAAATACGGAAGCAGGACAGCTAAAGGGTAAACTACCCCTAGACAAGTCCCTTAGACATTGTGAGGTGTAGCTTTCCGTCCTGCAGCAGGGAGGTGGAGTGCCCTTTTGCAAGAAAACCCAGCAGAGAGCTGTTGTTGCAGAATGGACAGAGGTGCCTTTGGTGGCAAAGCACTTGCTATGGCTGGGAGCAACCTCCATCCCACTGGAGAGGCCGTTGCTGAGGGATGGCACGTGGCAAAGGCACCACACCGATGGCTCTGTGTTTGTGACATTGAAGGGTCTAAGGGCTGCTTGGCCCCCGCAGCTGGTTGCCAGCGGCTCTGGCGGAATGTTTGCTCTGGAACCTGCAGTCTCCCTGGACAACGTTAGAGGTTCGAGACTGTTTCCTCCCGAAGCTGGAGCATCTCTACGTTGTCCTCCCTTCTTTAAAGGATAGCGACTCCTTTTTTTTCCTGTCTCAAGTCAGGAAGACCCTTCCAAGGGACAAGCGGCTGGGCTAAAGCAAGCGCTGACCAAATGGAGCGCAGCGGCCTAGGTGCAGCAGGCGACAGCGTGCGTGCCTGCCTTGAAGAGCGGGAGCAGGAGGCAAGAGAGGGCTCCTCTGTTCCTCCGCTGCCAGCCCGCCAGCCAGCCAGCGGCACCTCGACGCAAGAGCTGCAGCCAGCACCCGCGCCTGCACCTCTCTGTGATGGGGATGAGGGGCAGCAGCCCAGCTGCAGCTCCACCAGAAGGGCTGAGGACTGCCTGGAGGTGCCAGCTCCAACAGAGCCCTGGGATCTGATGCCCACAATTCTTTCAGAAGCGCCAGGCTCTCCCAAGCCCAAACGTGACACATTGCCTCAAGATATGAATCCTCATCCAACAGGCAACGCCTCCATAAAAATTGCCTTCTATTGCATTGAGGATCTGGAGGAAATATCTGAAGAGGAATTAGAAGACACCTGGGATCTGACACCCCCATCTTTGTCAGAAGCACAGCCCTCTCCCAATCATACAGACGGCACATCGGATCACGAGCCAGACCCCTTTCCCACAGCCAACAAGCCACTGAACATTCCTCTCTGTGGTAATGAGTATTTGGGAGACAGCTACAAGGAAGAATTTGACCAGCCCTCGGAAAAGGAGGAGTTTCTCCGAATCTGCATTACTGATTTGTTGCTTTCAATCTCCACTAAGAAGAGACCAAGGCTCTTACCCCCCAACAGGAAAATGTATATCGAGGTACGTCGTGGCCAAGAAATGGTCCAAGAGGTGAAAAGAAGCACTTCATTCCCACCAGAGCACTGCCATCTTCCAGAGGCCACTGATGCAATGGAAGCTGCTGGCATTTATAAGGCAGAGACCTTTCACAAAACATTTTCTCCCTCTCCACAGACCCAGGGCAAAAGCTGCAGCACCCCCAATACCTCTGCTCGGCCAGACCCTGTGCTCTCGACCAAGGCCGACAAAGACACCGACCACCCTCAGCCTGAGCTCGGAGGAGCATCAGGCAGCAACTCCAGGCAGAATGAAAAAGCGAATCGCAAGAGGAGCCTCGCTTCCCCTTCCTCCCCTCCCACACCATCGCAGCAGGCTCAAGAGGAAAGGTGTCTTGACCACCTCCCACCAAAGAAGCGCTATCGCTCCTGCTGCCAGTAGGGAGGCAAGGGGTTCCCTCTGCTACCCCAAGCTGCCACTGTCCTGCCACGTGCCAGCCCCTGAACATCTGCACCCCAGCCTGCCCTTCCCCCAGCACTGCTGCTCCAAACACCTCCAGCAAAATCTCGTTTTCTTTTTTTTCCCCTCCCTTTCACGGTAGTCTTTTATGTTTTCTAAATAAAATGACAGGTGCTGTTTTTAAGTTACGATCTGGTGTGTGTTCCTTTTTGGCTAGCGGATACGTGAAAAATGCAAGTAAGGAAGATCTTGGGGATAGGAGGAGGAGGGTACAGGAAGTTTCCACCACACCTAGAAGAATGGTATTCCAGTAGAATAACTTAGCCGTTCTTTACACTAGGCTTAAATGACTCTGAGGATTCAAGTGAATAATACGAGAGCATGAATGAGAAGAGAATGCTGTGAAAAGCATTACACAAAATACTAGTTACTAGGGGAGTGGCTAGATTTCATGGATGTTCATGCAACGCTAGTCCATCTCCTACTCTGCCAAGTACAAAAATGTACTATTCAGAAGGGATAGAATTGTAATATTAGAATAGATTTCTAACTGTCAGGATTAATTTGATTAAAATTAAAGGAATTGTTAAAGTTAAGGTTAGAATTTTTGAATAACAGCTTTGTTAGAGGAAAAGAACACTGTGCAATGATGCTTGGGCATGGGTAGGATTTCTCAAGCTGATGTCAGAAGAGAATCCGTCGATTCCAGATGCAAAAAGGGCTCATAGAGCTGCCATGAGTTAAGGCACTGGGAACACCATCCAAACCGGAGCTCTAAAAGGGTGAAAGGGACTAAATGGGAGGCCTCTCTATTCTCCAGTCTCGGAGCTATATTGCAGGGAGCCAAGCTTGCGTAGGTCAGGTCGCCACTTCCTCATCCCCCTGCCATCCCACCCACTTCTCCGCTGAGAGCAGGAAAGCTGCCTCCAGCACAGCACGGAGATGCCAGCAAAAGAGGCACCATCGTGCCCTCCCCACGCCTAGGTCTCTCACTCCAATAGGCAGCACAAGGACAGCGCGCTCTCCATCTGCTTTCCTTTCTCTGCTCTGCTTTGGACAAGGCTTTGCAGACAGGTCCAGATTCCTGCCAGCAGGAGGGGCACACAAAGGGATTTTGGCCATGCAACATGGCTTCCACAGTCGGTGGCAGAGGTTTCTCCCCTTCCTACGCTTTGCAAGGACGGCTCTGCCAAAACAGGTCATGATGGGCTGGGGGCTGTTGAAGGCTCAAAACCCAAAGCACAACTGGAGCCCTCTGTGCCTCTGATTTCTTGATTTCCCCAAAGATGAGAGAGGCTATGCTGATTACCTGCAATTATTCCCTCTCCACCTTTATTTGGTCTGAAGCGGGACTGTCTCAGCCCTTCAAACCTGAGCCCTCTGCAGAGACTAAGCACTGCGTTCCTTTGGCTTTTTAAGTGCTCCTATAAACCGTGGCCACTTTGTTCCTACCTTCTGAAAGGAAGGGAAGGGAAAGACGGGACATTTCCAGATTTCCCCTGCAGCCCCTGGAGGAAACTGCACCATGGAGCACGTGGCTGGAGACTTGCATTCAGTCTCCAGCTCAGCCTTTCATGTACCAGAGAGGTTGGCCTATGCCATGGCATCAAAGAGAAGACAAAATCACTTCCCACTGCGGGCATGGGCAGCGATGCAGCTTGCTCTCATGCGGAACCCTCTTAAAGTTGGACACATGCAATGAGAATTAAGTGATCTTTGGAACTAGGAGCTCGCTTGTACTTCCCTGCTTTCACAGCCATTCTCTCATCAGAGCGATGACACTGTGCGCAGATGCCTAAGACTCCTGTTTGGTGGTGGTTGCGGGTGATGGGAGCCAGCGCTGCTCCCTTTTCTTTCCCTTTGTGTGTGTGTGTGTCCTGATTGGTTTGGCTTGGATTATCACAGTGTTAATAGACAGTAGCAATGCTGTTCCTGCCCCATGTCATGCTGCCTCCCAGTGACAAAAAGCATCCTCCCTTGAGATGCCCCTGAGACTAGTGAGAGTAGATTCCAGTCCTCTCTCTGCTTCTGCCCACTTCCTCCAAGCACTTGAAGAGGAGCTAGGTGGTCTCCAAGGGTCCTTTCCCCAGCAATAACCCAGTGGAGGCAAACAAATCAGTTAGGGCTGCAAGAAGAAAAAAAAAAAATTAAGTTACACATGTCCAATAAACTACCACCCTGAATATTTCAGGAGGGCTTTGTTGCCCACTTGTTGACCACTGAAGAAGGCCGGAGGACCCTGTTGCCCGGTGAGCCAGTGTCCCAGCTCCCTTACCCAGAGGTCAACCAGCAGGACACTCTGACACACTGGGCACGTGGCATTACACCAAACTGGGGGGATGGATTTTATTAGGCTCTGAGCTGAAAGACTTGCATACGCCAAGACCCCGCTCAGCCTTCCTCCGTTTGCCCCGCTGTCCCGAATGAGTGCTGAAAAAGAGCCAAGGGAAGATAGGTGGCCCTGCAAAGCTTGACTCACTTTAATCCTGCCAGATCGGTAAGCACAGCCATGACACTGGTGAGTAATGAGAGCAGCGGGAACATTTTTGGAGCATTTCTAGAAAGGCCCAAGGGTAATTTAACAGCATCCTCCTGCCTCTTGAGTGCCATGTTTGGGAGAGCACAGCTAAAGAGCATGTGCTTTCTTGGGCTACAATCCTCCTCCCTTTCCACTGGACACACTGAGGGGTGAGGGTGGCTTCAAAGAAGACGCTGTCCCTCTTTTCCTTGCAGCACGTTTCGTGCCTAGAGTTTTTTCTCTCTATCTGGAAGCTACTTAGGTTTCATATAGAATTGTGTTCAGTCAATGAAAGATGGAAGCAGGACAGCTAAAGGGTAAAGTACCCCTAGACAAGTCCCTTAGACATTGTGAGGTGTAGCTTTCCGTCCTGCAGCAGGGAGGTGGACTGTCCTTTTGAAAGAAAACCCAGCAGAGAGCTGTTCTTGCAGAATGGACAGAGGTGCCTTTGGTGGCAAAGCACCTGCTATGGCTGGGAGCAACCTCCATCCCACTGGAGAGGCCGTTGCTGAGGGATGGCAGGTGGCAAAGGCACCACACCGATGGCTCTGTGTTTGTGACATTGAAGGGTCTAAGGGCTGCTTGGCCCCCGCAGCTGGTTGCCAGCGGCTCTGGCGGAATGTTTGCTCTGGAACCTGCAGTCTCCCTGGACAACCTTAGAGGTTCGAGACTGTTTCCTCCCGAAGCTGGAGCATCGCTACGTTGTCCTGCCTTCTTTAAAGGATAGCGACTCCTTTTTCTTCCTATCTCAAGTCAGGAAGACCCTTCCAAGGGACAAGCGGCTGGGCTAAAGGAAGTGCTGACCCAATGGAGCGCAGCGGCCTAGGTGCAGCAGGCGACAGCGTGCGTGCCTGCCTTGAAGAGCGGGAGCAGGAGGCAAGAGAGGGCTCCTCTGTTCCTCCGCTGCCAGCCCGCCAGCCAGCCAGCGGCACCTCGACGCAAGAGCTGCAGCCAGCACCCGCGCCTGCACCTCTCTGTGATGGGGATGAGGGGCAGCAGCCCAGCTGCACCTCCACCAGAAGGGCTGAGGACTGCCTGGAGGTGCCAGCTCCACCAGAGCCCTGGGATCTGACGCCCACAATTCTTACAGAAGACCCAGGCTCTCCCAAGCCCACTCGTGACACATTGCCTCCTGACAGTCATCCATATCCGAGAGGCTATCCCCCGATGAACATTGTCTTCTATTCCCTTGAAGATTTGGAAGATATCTCTGAGGATGAATTAGAAGAGTCCTTGGATGTGACACCCCCATCTTTGTCAGAAGCGCCAGGCTCTCCCAAGCCCACAGGGGACACATTGCCTCAAGATATGCATCCTGAACCGACAGGGAACACCTACATAAAAATTGCCTTCTATTGCACCGAGGATCTGGAGGAAATCTCTGAAGATGAATTGGAACAGACCTGGGATCTGACAACCCTATCTCCTGCAGAAGCACAGCCCTCACCCAGGCATACAGATAGCACATCGCATCACGAGACAGATCCTTTGCCCACAGGCAACAAGTCACCAAATATCCCTGTCTGCGGGAATGAGGATTTGCAATTCATCTCGGAGGACGAATCTGCAGAGTCCTTGGAAAACAAGGATTTTGTCCGAATCTGTATTACTGATTCGTTGCTTTCAATGTCCACTAAGAAGAGACCGAGGCTCTTACCCCCCAACAGGAAAATGTATATCGAGGTACGTCGTGGCCAAGAAATGGTCCAAGAGGTGAAAAGAAGCACTTCATTCCCACCAGAGCACTGCCATCTTCCAGAGGCCACTGATGCAATGGAAGCTGCTGGCATTTATAAGGCAGAGACCTTTCACAAAACATTTTCTCCCTCTCCACAGACCCAGGGCAAAAGCTACAGCACCCCCAATACCTCTGCTCGGCCAGACCTTGTGCTCTCGACTGTGGCCGACAAAGACACCGACCACCCTCAGCCTGAGCTCGGAGGAGCATCAGGCAGCAACTCGAGGCAGAATGAAAAAGGGAATCGCAAGAGGAGCCTCGCTTCCCCTTCCTCCCCTGCCACACCATCGCAGCAGGCTCAAGAGGAAAGGTGTCTTGAACACCTCCCACCAAAGAAGCGCTATCGCTCCTGCTGCCAGTAGGGAGGCAAGGGGTTCCCTCTGCTACCCCAAGCTGCCACTGTCCTGCCACGTGCCAGCCCCTGAACATCTCCACCCCAGCCTGCCCTTCCCCCAGCACTGCTGCCCCACACACCTCCAGCAAAATCTCGTTTTCTTTTTTTTCCCCTCCCTTTCTAGGTAGTCTTTTATGTTTTCTAAATAAAATGACAGGTGCTGTTCTTAAGTTACGATCTGGTGTTTGTTCCTTTTTGACTAGAGGATACGTGAAAAATGCAAGTAAGGAAGATCTTGGGGATAGGAGGAGGAGGGTACAGGAACTATCCACCACACCTAGAAGAATGGTATTCCAGTAGAATAATTAAGCCATTCTTTACACTAGGCTCAAATGACTGTGAGGATTCGCGTGAATAATACAAGAGCATGAATGAGAAGAGAATGCTGTGAACAGCTTTACACAAAATACTAGTTACTAGGGGAGTGGCTAGACTTCATGGATGTTCATGCAACGCTAGTCCATCTCCTACTCTGCCAAGTACAAAAATGTACTATTCAGAAGGGATAGAATTGTAATATTAGAATGGATTTCTAACTGTCAGGATTAATTTGATTAAAATTAAAGGAATTGTTAAAGTTAAGGTTAGAATTTTTGAATAACAGCTTTGTTAGAGGAAAAGAACACTGTGCAATGATGCTTGGGCATGGGTAGGATTTCTCAAGCTGATGTCAGAAGAGAATCCGTCGATTCCAGATGCAAAAAGGGCTCATAGAGCTGCCATGAGTTAAGGCACTGGGAACACCATCCAAACCGGAGCTCTAAAAGGGTGAAAGGGACTAAATGGGAGGCCTCTCTATTCTGCAGTCTCGGAGCTATATTGCAGGGAGCCAAGCTTGCGTAGGTCGGGTCACCACTTCCTCGTCCCCCTGCCATCCCACCCACTTCTCCGCTGAGAGCAGGAAAGCTGCCTCCAGCACAGCACGGAGATGCCAGCAAAAGAGGCACCATCGTCCCCTCCCCACGCCTAGGTCTCTCACTCCAGTAGGCAGCACAAGGACAGCGCGCTCTCCATCTGCTTTCCTTTGCTCTGCTCTGCTTTGGACAAGGCTTTGCAGACAGGTCCAGATTCCTGCCAGCAGGAGGGGCACACAAAGGGATTTTGGCCATGCAACATGGCTTCCACAGTCGGTGGCAGAGGTTTCTCCCCTTCCTACGCTTTGCAAGGACGGCTCTGCCAAAACAGGTCATGATGGGCTGGGAGCTGTTGAAGGCTCAAAACCCAAAGCACAACTGGAGCCCTCCGTGCCTCTGATTTCTTGATTTCTCCAAAGATGAGGGAGGCTATGCTGATTCCCTGCAACTATTCCCTCTCCACCTTTACTTGGTCTCAGGTGCGGCTGTCGCAGCCCCTCTAACCTGAGCCCTCTGCAGAGACTAAGCACTGCATTCCTTGGGCTTTTCAAGTGCTCCTAGAAACTGTGGCCACTTTGTTCCTACCTTTTGAAAGGAAGGGAAGGGAGGCACCAGGAAAAGATGGGACATTTCCAGATTTCCCCTGCAGCCCCTGGAGGAAACTGCACCATGGAGCACGTGGCTGGAGACTTGCATTCAGTCTCCAGCTCAGCCTTTCAGTTGGCAGAGAGGTTTGCCTATGCCATGGCATCAAAGAGAAGACAAAATCACTTCCCACTGCAGGCATGGGCAGCGATGCAGCTTGCTCTCATGCAGAACCCTCTTAAAGTTGGACACATGCAATGAGAATGAAGTGATCTTTGGAACTACGAGCTCCCTTGTACTTCCCCACTTTCACTGCCATTCTCTCATCAGAGCGATGACACTGTGCGCAGATGCCTAAGACTCCTGTTTGGTGGTAGTTGTGGGTGGTGGGAGCCAGTGCTGCTCCCTTTTCTTTCCTTTTGTGTGTGTGTGTGTCTTGTTTGCTTTGGCTTGGATTATCACAGTGTTAATAGACAGTAGCAATGCTGTTCCTGCTGTACGTCGTGCTGCCTCCCAGTGACAAAAAGCATCCTCCCTTGAGATGCCCCTGAGACTAGTGAGAGTAGATTCCAGTCCTCTCTCTGCTTCTGCCCACTTCCTCCAAGCACTTGAAGAGGAGCTAGATGGTCTCCAAGGGTCTTTTTCCAGAAATAACCCAGTGGAGGCAAACAAACCAGTCAGAGCTGCAAGAAGAAAACAAATTATTAAGTTACACAGGTCCAAAAAACGACCTCCCTGAATATTTCAGGAGCACTTTGTTGCCCAGTTTTTGGCCATTTAAGAAGGCTGGAGGACCCTGTTGCCCGGTGAGCCAGTGTCCCAGCTCGCTCACCCAGAGGTCAACCAGCAGGACACATTGACACACTGGACACGTGGCATTACACCAAACTGGGGGGATGGATTTTATTAGGCCCTGAGCTGAAAGACTTGCATATGCCAAGACGCCCCTAAGCCTTCCTCCGTTTGCCCCGCTGTCTCGAATGAGTGCTGAAAAAGAGCAAAGGGAAGATAGGTGGCCCCGCAAAGCATGGCTCACTTTAATCCTGCCAGATCGGTAAGCACAGCCATGACACTGGTGAGTAAGTGATGGAGTAATGAGAGCAGCGGGAACATTTTTGGAGCATTTCTAGAAAGGCCCAAGGGTAATTTAACAGCATCCTCCGGCCTCTTGAGTCCCGTGTTAGGGAGAGCACAGCTAAAGAGCATGTGCTTTGTTGTGCTACAATCCTCCTCTCTTTCCACTGGACACACTGAGGGACGAGACTGGCTTTAAAGAACACGCAGTCTCTCTTTTCCTTCTAGCACGTTTCATACCTAGTGCTTTTTCTCTCTAGCTGGAAGCTCTATATGTTTCATGTAGAATTGTGTTCAGTCAATGAAATATTGAAGCATGGAAACTAAAGGGTAAAGTACCCCTAGACAAGTCCCTTAGACATTGTGAGGTGTAGCTTCCCGTCGTGCAGTAGGGAGGTGGACTGCCCTTTTGAAAGAAAACCCAGCAGAGAGCTGTTGTTGCAGAATGGACAGAGGTGCCTTTGGTGGCAAAGCACTTGCTATGGCTGGGAGCAACCTCCATCCTACTGGAGAGGCCGTTGCTGAGGGATGGCAGGTGGCAAAGGCACCACACCGATGGCTCTGTGTTTGTGACATTGAAGGGTCTAAGGGCTGCTTGGCCCCCGCAGCTGGTTGCCAGCGGCTCTGGCGGAATGTTTGCTCTGGAACCTGCAGTCTCCCTGGAAAGTGTTAGAGGTTGAAGACTGTTTCCTCCCGAAGCTGGAGCATCTCTACGTTGTCCTGCCTTCTTTAAAGGATAGTTACTGCTTTTTTCTTCCTGTATGAAGTCAGGAAGACCCTTCCGAGGGACAAACGGCTAGGCTAAAGCAAGGGCTGACCCAATGGAGCGCAGCGGCCTAGGTGCAGCAGGCGACAGCGTGCGTGCCTGCCTTGAAGAGCGGGAGCAGGAGGCAAGAGAGGGCTCCTCTGTTCCTCCGCTGCCAGCCCGCCAGCCAGCCAGCGGCACCTCGACGCAAGAGCTGCAGCCAGCACCCGCGCCTGCACCTCTCTGTGATGGGGATGAGGGGCAGCAGCCCAGCTGCAGCTCCACCAGAAGGGCTGAGGACTGCCTGGAGGTGCCAGCTCCACCAGAGCCCTGGGATCTGACGCCCACAATTCTTTCAGAAGCGCCGGGCTCTCCCAAGCCCACACGAGACACACTGCCTCCCGACACTCACCCCTCTCCGAGAGGCAATCCCCCCATGAGCATCACCTTCTATTCCCTTCAAGATCTGGAAGATATCTCTGAGGATGAATTAGAAGAGTCCTTGGATGTGACACCCCCATCTTTGTTAGAAGCGCCGGGCTCTCCCAAGCCCATACACGGCACATTGCCTCAGGAGAGGCATGCTGATCCGATAGGCAGTTCCCCCTTTAACATCGCCTTCTACTGCCTTGAGGATTTAGAAGAAATCTCTGAAGGTGAATTAGAAGAGCCTTGCGATTTGACACGCCCATCTCTTTCACAAACACCGGGCTCTCCCAAGCACACACGTGACACCTTTTCTCCTGACACTCATGCCGATCCAACAAGCAATGCCTCCGTGAGTATTGCCTTCGATTGCACCGATGATTTGGAGGATATATCTGAAGATGAATCAGAAGAGCTCTGGGATCTGACACCCCCATCCTTTCCAGAAGCATCGGGCTCTCCCAAGAACACACATCAAACATCACCTCATGAGCCAGGTCCCAGTGAGACAGGCAGTGCCACTGTCAACATGGCCTTCTATTGCCTTGATGATTTGGAGGAAATCTCTGATGAAGAATTAGAAGAGCCCTTGGATCTTACACCCCCACCTTTATCAGGAGGACAGGGCTCTCCCAAGCGCACAAATGGCACATCATCTCATGAGAGAGGTCCCGATGCGACAGGTAATGCCTCCATGAATATGGCCTTCTATTGCACGGAGGATTTAGAAGAAATCTCTGAAGATGAATTGGAAGCGACCTGGGATCTGACACCCCCATCTCATGCAGAAGCGCAGCCCTCTCCCATTCATACAGATGGCACACCGGCTCACGAGACAAACCCTTTTCCCATAGGGAACAAGCCACTGAACATCCATGTCTGTGGTAATGAGGATTTGGAAGACATCTCTGAGGAAGAATTCAAAGAGCCCTCGGAAAAGGAAGAGATTACCCAAATCTGCACTACAGACGTGATGGATACAATCTCCATTAGGAAGAGACTAAGGCCCTTAACCCCCAAGAGGAAAATGTATATAGAGGTGCGTTGTGATAAAGAAGTGCCCCAAGAGATGAAAGATAGCACTCCACTCCCATCAAAGCACTGTCGTCTTCTTGAGGCCACAGATGCAATGGAAGCTGTTGGCATTTATAAGGCAGAGGCCTTTCACAGCACATTTTATCCCTCTCCACACACCCAGGGCAGTGGCTGCAGCAAACCCAGTACCTCTGCTTGGCCAGACCATGTGCTCTTGACCATGGGCAACAAAGATATCGACCACCCTCAGCCTGAGGTCAGAGGAGCATCAGGCAGCAACCCGAGGAAGAATGAAAAAGCGAATCGCAAGAGGAGCCTCACTTCCCCTTCCTCCCCTCCCACACCATCGCAGCAGGCTCAAGAGGAAAGGTGTCTTGACCACCTCCCACCAAAGAAGCTCTATCGCTCCTGCTGCCAGTAGGGAGGCAAGGGGTTCCCTCTGCTACCCCCAGCTGCCACTGTCCTGCCACGTGCCAGCCCCTGAACATCTGCACCCCAGCCTGCCCTTCCCCCAGCACTGCTGCCCCACACACCTGCATCAAAACCTTGATTTTTTTTTTTCGCTTCCCTTTCTAGGTTGTCTCTTATGTTTTGTAAATAAAATGACTGGTGCTGTTCTTAAATTGCACTCTGGTGTGTGTTCCTTATCGGCTAGCGGATACGTGAAAACTGCAACTAAGCTACTCTTGGGGGAAGAAGGAGCAGGGTCTGGGGATGTTCCAAAACACCTAGCAGAATGGTATTCCAGTAGAATAATTTAACCATTCTTTACACTAGGCTCAAATGACTGTGAGGATTTGAGTGAATAATACAAGAGCATGAATGAGAAGAGAATGCTGTGAACAGCTTTACACAAAATACTAGTTACTAGTGGAGGGGCTAGATTTCATGGATGTTCATGCAACGCTAGTCCATCTCCAATTCTGCCAAGTACAAAAATGTACTCTTTGTAATAGGGGTAGAATTGCAATGTTAGAATTGATTTCTAAATGTTAGGATTAACTTGATTAGAATTAAAACAATTTTTAAAGTTAAGGTTACAGTTTTTAAATAACAGCTTTGTTAGAGAAAAAAACACTGGGCAATGATGCTTGGGCATGGGTAGGATTTCTCAAGCTGATGTCAGAAAAGGATCCGCCGATGCCAGACCTAAAAAGGGCTCATAGAGCTGCCATGAGTCAAGGCACCGGGAATACCATCCAAACCATCGGGTTGCCACTTCCCCGTCCCCCTGTCATCCCACCCACTTCTCCGCTGAGAGCAGGAAAGCTGCCTCCAGCACAGCACGGAGATGCCAGCAAAAGAGGCACCATCGTGCCCTCCCCACGCCTAGGTCTCTCACTCCAGTAGGCAGCACAAGGACAGCGCGCTCTCCATCTGCTTTCCTTTGCTCTGCTCTGCTTTGGACAAGGCTTTGCAGACAGGTCCAGATTCCTGCCAGCAGGAGGGGCACACAAAGCAGTTTTGGCCATGCAACATGGCTTCCACAGTCGGTGGCAGAGGTTTCTCCCCTTCCTATGCTTTGCCAAGGCGTCTTTGCCAAAACACATCACGATGGATGGGAGGGTCTTGAAGGCTCGGAACCCAAGGCACAACTGGAGCCCTCCATGTCTCTGATTCCTTGATTTCCCCAAAGATGAGAGAGGCTACACTGATTCCCTGCAACTATTCCCTCTCCACCTTCATTTGGTCTCAAGCATGGCTCTCTCAGCACCTGTAACCTCAACACTCTGCAGAGACTAAGCACTGCATTCCTTTGGCTTTTCAAGTGCTCCTAGAAAATGTGGCCACTTTGTTCCTACCTTCTGAAAGGAAGGGAAGGGAGGCACCAGCAAAGACGGGACATTTCCAGATTTCCCCTGCAGCCCCTGGAGGAAACTGCACCATGGAGCACGTGGCTGGAGACTTGCATTCAGTCTCCAGCTCAGCCTTTCCTGTACCAGAGAGGTTGGCCTATGCCATGGCATCAAAAAGTAGACAAAATCACTTCCCACTGCGGGTACGGGCAGCGATGCAGCTTGCTCTCATGCGGAACCCTCTTAAAGTTGGACACATGCAATGAGAATTAAGTGATCTTTGGAACTACGAGCTCGCTTGTACTTCCCTGCTTTCACTACCATTCTCTAATCAGAGTGATGACACTGTGCGCAGATGCCTAAGATGCCTGTTTGGTGGTGGTTGTGGGTGATGGGAGTCAGTGCTGCTCCCTTTTCTTTCCCTTTGTGTGTGTGTGTGTCCTGATTGGTTTGGCTTGGATTATCACAGTGTTAATAGATAGTAGCAATGCTGTTCCTGCCATACGTCATGCTGCCTCCCAGTGACAAAAAGCATCCTCCCTTGAGATGCCCCTGAGACTAGTGAGAGCAGATTCCAGTCCTCTCTCTGCTTCTGCCCACTTCCTCCAAGCACTTGAAGAGGAGCTAGGTGGTCTCCAAGGGTCCTTTCCCCAGCACTAACCCAGTGGAGGTAAACAAATCAGTCAGGGCTGCAAGAAGAAAAAAAAAAAATAAGTTCCATATGTCCAATAAACTACCACCCTGAATATTTCAGGAGGGCTTTGTTGCCCACTTGTTGACCATTGAAGAAGGCCGGAGGACCCTGTTGCCCGGTGAGCCAGTGTCCCAGCTCCCTTACCCAGAGGTCAACCAGGAGGACACACTGACACACTGGACACGTGGCATTTCACCAAACTGGGGGGATGGATTTTATTAGGCCCTGAGCTGAAAGACTTTCATACGCCAAGACCCCCCTCAGCCTTCCTCCGTTTGCCCCGCTGTCTCGAATGAGTGCCGAAAAAGAGCAAAGGGAAGATAGGTGGCCCTGCAAAGCTTGACTCACTTTAATCCTGCCAGATCGGTAAGCACAGCCATGATACTGGTGAGTAAGTGATGGAGTAATGAGAGCAGTGGGAACATTTGGCTTTGCAGACAGGTCCAGATTCCTGCCAGCAGGAGGGGCACACAAAGGGATTTTGGCCATGCAACATGGCTTCCACAGTCGGTGGCAGAGGTTTCTCCCCTTCCTACGCTTTGCCAAGGCGGCTCTGCCATAACAGGTCACGATGGCCTGGAGGCTCTTGAAGATTCCCAACCCAAAGCACAACTGGAGCCCTCCGTGCCTCTGATTTCTTGATTTCTCCAAAGATGTGGGAGACTACACTAATTCCCTGCAACTATTCCCTCTCCACCTTTACTTGGTCTCAGGTGTGGCTGTCACAGCCCCTCTAACCTGAGCCCCCTGCAGAGACTAAGCACTGCATTCCTTGGGCTTTTGAAGTGCTCCTAGAAACTGTGGCCACTTTGTTCCTACCTTCTGAAAGGAAGGGAAGGGAGGCACCAGCAAAGACGGGACATTTCCAGATTTCCCCTGCAGCCCCTGGAGGAAACTGCACCATGGAGCACGTGGCTGGAGACTTGCATTCAGTCTCCAGCTCAGCCTTTCATGTGCCAGAGAGGTTGGCCTATGCCCAAAGAGAAGACAAAATCACTTCCCACTGCGGGCATGGGCAGCGATGCAGCTTGCTCTCATGCAGAACCCTCTTAAAGTTGGACACATGCAATGAGAATGAAGTGATCTTTGAACTACGAGCTCGCTTGTACTTCCCCGCTTTCACTGATTCTCTCATGAGAGCGATGACACTGTGCGCAGATGCCTAAGACTCCTGTTTGGTGGTAGTTGGGGGTGATGGGAGCCAGCGCTGCTCCCTTTTCTTTCCCTTTGTGTGTGTGTGTGTGTCTTGTTTGGTTTGGCTTGGATTATCACAGTGTTAATAGACAGTAGCAATGCTGTTCCTGCCGTACGTCATGCTGCCTCCCAGTGACAAAAAGTATCCTCCCTTGAGATGCCCCTGAGACTAGTGAGAGCAGATTCCAGTCCTCTCTCTGCTTCTGCCCACTTCCTCCAAGCACTTGAAGAGGAGCTAGATGGTCTCCAAGGGTCTTTTTCCAGAAATAACCCAGTGGAGACAAACAAACCAGTCAGGGCTGCAAGAAGAAAACAAATTATTAAGTTACACAGGTCCAAAAAACAACCTCCCTGAATATTTCAGGAGCGCTTTGTTGCCTAGTTTTTGGCCATTTAGGAAGGCTGGAGGACCCTGTTGCCCGGTGAGCCAGTGTCCCAGCTCCCTTACCCAGAGGTCAACCAGCAGGACACATTGACACACTGGACACGTGGCATGACAC
The DNA here is from genome assembly GCF_059628265.1 of Tinamus guttatus. Classification (NCBI taxonomy): domain Eukaryota; kingdom Metazoa; phylum Chordata; class Aves; order Tinamiformes; family Tinamidae; genus Tinamus; species Tinamus guttatus. The sequence continues at coordinate 271,366 of NW_028289119.1, read as the reverse complement.
CAAACTGGGGGGATGGATTTTATTAGGCTCTGAGCTGAAAGACTTGCATACGCCAAGACCCCGCTCAGCCTTCCTCCGTTTGCCCCGCTGTCCCGAATGAGTGCTGAAAAAGAGCAAAAGGAAGATAGGTGGCCCTGCAAAGCTTGACTCACTTTAATCCTGCCAGATCGGTAAGCACAGCCATGACACTGGTGAGTAAGTGATGCAGTAATGAGAGCAGCGGGAACATTTTTGGAGCATTTCTAGAAAGGCCCAAGGGTAATTTAACAGCATCCCCCGGCCTCTTGAGTCCCGTGTTAGGGAGAGCACAGCTAAAGAGCATGTGCTTTCTTGTGCTACAATCCTCCTCTCTTTCCACTGGACACACTGATGGGTGAGGGTGGCTTGAAAGAAGACGCAGTCCCTCTTTTCCTTCCAGCACGTTTCGTGCCTAGAGTTTTTTCTCTCTATCTGGAAGCTACTTAGGTTTCATATAGAATTGTGTTCAGTCAATGAAATATGGAAGCATGACAGCTAAAGGGTAAACTACCCCTAGACAAGTCCCTTAGACATTGTGAGGTGTAGCTTTCCGTCCTGCAGCAGGGAGGTGGACTGTCCTTTTGAAAGAAAACCCAGCAGAGAGCTGTTGTTGCAGAACGGACAGAGGTAACTTTGGTGGCAAAGCACTTGCTATGGCTGGGAGCAACCTCCATCCCACTGGAGAGGCCGTTGCTGAGGGATGGCAGGTGGCAAAGGCACCACACCGATGGCTCTGTGTTTGTGACATTGAAGGGTCTAAGGGCTGCTTGGCCCCCGCAGCTGGTTGCCAGCGGCTCTGGCGGAATGTTTGCTCTGGAACCTGCAGTCTCCCTGGATAACACTTGTGGTTTGCGACTGTTTCCTCCTGAAGCTGGACCATCTCTACGTTGTCCTGCCTTCTTTAAAGGATAGCTGCTCCTTTTTCTTCTTGTATCAAGTCAGGAAGACCCTTCTGAGGCACAAGCGGCTGGGCTAAAGCAAGGGCTGACGAAATGGAGCGCAGCGGCCTAGGTGCAGCAGGCGACAGCGTGCGTGCCTGCCTTGAAGAGCGGGAGCAGGAGGCAAGAGAGGGCTCCTCTGTTCCTCCGCTGCCAGCCCGCCAGCCAGCCAGCGGCACCTCGACGCAAGAGCTGCAGCCAGCACCCGCGCCTGCACCTCTCTGTGATGGGGATGAGGGGCAGCAGCCCAGCTGCAGCTCCACCAGAAGGGCTGAGGACTGCCTGGAGGTGCCAGCTCCAACAGAGCCCTGGGATCTGATGCCCACAATTCTTTCAGAAGCGCCCGGCTCTCCCAAGCCCACACGAGACACATTGCCTCAAGATATGCATTCTGATCCGCCAGGCAACGCCTCCATAAAAATCGCCTTCTATTGCATTGAGGATCTCGAGGAAATATCTGAAGAGGAATTAGAAGACACCTGGGATCTGACACCCCCATCTTTGTCAGAAGCACAGCCCTCTCCCAGGCACAGAGATGGCACATTGGATCACGAGCCAGACCCCTTTCCCACAGCCAACAAGCCACTGAACATCCCTTTCTACGGTAATGAGGATTTGGAAGACAGCTCCACGGAAGAATTTGACCAGCCCTCGGAAAACGAGGATTTTGTCCGAATCTGCATTACTGATTTGTTGCTTTCAATCTCCACTAAGAAGAGACCGAGGCTCTTACCCCCCAACAGGAAAATGTATATCGAGGTACGTCGTGGCCAAGAAATGGTCCAAGAGGTGAAAAGAAGCACTTCATTCCCACCAGAGCACTGCCATCTTCCAGAGGCCACTGATGCAATGGAAGCTGCTGGCATTTATAAGGCAGAGACCTTTCACAAAACATTTTCTCCCTCTCCACAGACCCAGGGCAACAGCTACAGCACCCCCAATACCTCTGCTCGGCCAGACCTTGTGCTCTCGACTGTGGCCGACAAAGACACCGACCACCCTCAGCCTGAGCTCGGAGGAGCATCAGGCAGCAACCCGAGGCAGAATGAAAAAGCGAATCCCAAGAGGAGCCTCGCTTCCCCTTCCTCCCCTCCCACACCATCGCAGCAGGCTCAAGAGGAAAGGTGTCTTGACCACCTCCCACCAAAGAAGCGCTATCGCTCCTGCTGCCAGTAGGGAGGCAAGGGGTTCCCTCTGCTAGCCCCAGCTGCCACTGTCCTGCAACGTGCCAGCCCCTGAACATCTGCACCCCAGCCTGCCCTTCCCCCAGCACTGCTGCCCCACACACCTCCAGAAAAATCTCGTTTTCTTTTTTTTCCCCTCCCTTTCACGGTAGTCTTTTATGTTTTCTAAATAAAATGACAGGTGCTGTTCTTAAGTTACGATCTGGTGTTTGTTCCTTTTTGGCTAGCGGATACGTGAAAAATGCAAGTAAGGAAGATCTTGGGGATAGGAGGAGGAGGGTACAGGAACTTTCCACCACACCTAGAAGAATGGTATTCCAGTAGAATAATTTAGCCGTTTTTACACTAGGCTTAAATGACTCTGAGGATTCAAGTGAATAAAACGAGAGCATGAATGAAAAGAGAATGCTGTGAAAAGCATTACAGAGAATACTAGTTACTAGTGGAAGGGCTAGATTTCATGGAAGTTCATACAACACTAGTCCATCTCCAACTCTGCCAAGTACAAAAATGTGCTCTTTGTAGAAGAGATAGAATTGTAATATTAGAATAGATTTCTAACTGTCAGCATTGACTTGATTAGAATTAAAACAATTTTTAAAGTTAAGGTTACAGTTTTTAAATAACAGCTTTGTTAGAGGAAAAGAACACTGGGCAATGATGCTTGGGTATGGGTAGGATTTCTCAAGCTGATGTCAGAAGAGGATCCGTCGATGCCAGACCCAAAAAGGGCTCCTAGAGCTGCCATGAGTCAAGGCATCGGGAATTCCATTCAAACCGGAGCTCTAAAATGGGGAAAAGGACTAAATGGGAGGCCTCTCTATTCTGCAGCCTGGGAGCTTTATTGCAGGGAGCCAAGCTTGCGTAGGTCGGGTCGCCACTTCCTCGTCCCCCTGCCATCCCACCCACTTCTCCGCTGAGAGCAGGAAAGCTGCCTCCAGCACAGCACGGAGATGCCAGCAAAAGAGGCACCATCGTGCCCTCCCCACGCCTAGATCTCTCACTCCAGTAGGCAGCACAAGGACAGCGCGCTCTCTCTCTGCTTTCCTTTGCTCTGCTCTGCTTTGGACAAGGCTTTGCAGCCAGGTCCAGATTCCTGCCAGCAGGAGGGGCACACAAAGGGATTTTGGCCATGCAACATGGCTTCCACAGTCGGTGGCAGAGGTTTCTCCCCTTCCTATGCTTTGCCAAGGCGTCTTTGCCAAAACACATCACGATGGATGGGAGGGTCTTGAAGGCTCGGAACCCAAGGCACAACTGGAGCCCTCCATGTCTCTGATTCCTTGATTTCCCCAAAGATGAGAGAGGCTACACTGATTCCCTGCAACTATTCCCTCTCCACCTTCATTTGGTCTCAAGCATGGCTCTCTCAGCACCTGTAACCTCAACACTCTGCAGAGACTAAGCACTGCATTCCTTTGGCTTTTCAAGTGCTCCTAGAAAATGTGGCCACTTTGTTCCTACCTTCTGAAAGGAAGGGAAGGGAGGCACCAGCAAAGACGGGACATTTCCAGATTTCCCCTGCAGCCCCTGGAGGAAACTGCACCATGGAGCACGTGGCTGGAGACTTGCATTCAGTCTCCAGCTCAGCCTTTCCTGTACCAGAGAGGTTGGCCTATGCCCAAAGAGAAGACAAAATCACTTCCCACTGCGGGCATGGGCAGCGATGCAGCTTGCTCTCATGCAGAACCCTCTTAAAGTTGGACACATGCAATGAGAATGAAGTGATCTTTGAACTACGAGCTCGCTTGTACTTCCCTGCTTTCACTACCATTCTCTAATCAGAGTGATGACACTGTGCGCAGATGCCTAAGATGCCTGTTTGGTGGTGGTTGTGGGTGATGGGAGCCAGCGCTGCTCCCTTTTCTTTCCCTTTGTGTGTGTGTGTGTCCTGATTGGTTTGGCTTGGATTATCACAGTGTTAATAGATAGTAGCAATGCTGTTCCTGCCATACGTCATGCTGCCTCCCAGTGACAAAAAGCATCCTCCCTTGAGATGCCCCTGAGACTAGTGAGAGCAGATTCCAGTCCTCTCTCTGCTTCTGCCCACTTCCTCCAAGCACTTGAAGAGGAGCTAGATGGTCTCCAAGGGTCCTTTCCCCAGCACTAACCCAGTGGAGGTAAACAAATCAGTCAGGGCTGCAAGAAGAAAAAAAAAAAAATTAAGTTCCATATGTCCAATAAACTACCACCCTGAATATTTCAGGAGGGCTTTGTTGCCCACTTGTTGACCATTGAAGAAGGCCGGAGGACCCTGTTGCCCGGTGAGCCAGTGTCCCAGCTCCCTTACCCAGAGGTCAACCAGCAGGACACACTGACACACTGGACATGTGGCATTTCACCAAACTGGGGGGATGGATTTTATTAGGCCCTGAGCTGAAAGACTTGCATACGCCAAGACCCCCCTCAGCCTTCCTCCGTTTGCCCCGCTGTCTCGAATGAGTGCCGAAAAAGAGCAAAGGGAAGATAGGTGGCCCTGCAAAGCTTGACTCACTTTAATCCTGCCAGATCGGTAAGCACAGCCATGATACTGGTGAGTAAGTGATGGAGTAATGAGAGCAGTGGGAACATTTGGCTTTGCAGACAGGTCCAGATTCCTGCCAGCAGGAGGGGCACACAAAGGGATTTTGGCCATGCAACAAAGCTTCCACAGTCGGTGGCAGAGGTTTCTCCCCTTCCTACGCTTTGCCAAGGCGGCTCTGCCATAACAGGTCACGATGGCCTGGAGGCTCTTGAAGATTCCTAACCCAAAGCACAAATGGAGCCCTCCGTGCCTCTGATTTCTTGATTTCTCCAAAGATGTGGGAGACTACACTAATTCCCTGCAACTATTCCCTCTCCACCTTTACTTGGTCTCAGGTGTGGCTGTCGCAGCCCCTCTAACCTGAGCCCCCTGCAGAGAGTAAGCACTGCATTCCTTGGGCTTTTGAAGTGCTCCTAGAAACTGTGGCCACTTTGTTCCTACCTTCTGAAAGGAAGGGAAGGGAGGCACCAGCAAAGACGGGACATTTCCGGATTTCCCCTGCAGCCCCTGGAGGAAACTGCACTGTTGGGAATTGGCTACGAGAGCGTGGACATGAGTATGGTTCTACTGACTTTGGTTCAGGCCTGCAACTGAGCAAGCAGGGGCTTCTGGGAGATTAGGCCTCAGGAGAGAAGTGCTGAGGACGTGCTGGTAAGGCAAGGACACTCTGTCCTTGGCTAGTTTCGTAAACAACTTTGAGGGGATAAGGCAGGAAGAATGAAGAAGCTGCTTGCTTATCGATCGTAATCTGGGCTGGCCAGACAGAAGTTATCTTTCGAATAAACAACCAAATACCGTCGAATAAACAATCAAATACCGTTAGCAACCAATCATGAGCTCAAGTTTTGCAATATGTATGAGGCTAATTATCTACTGTATAAATATACTTGCTTGTGGGACAATAAACGAGTTCTGTTGATGACCAACGGGTGTCTGCAGTCTCCCTCTCTCCGACAAATGGTGACCCCGACGTGATTGCCACGAAGGAGAGAAGTATTAGAGAGTCGGGTTCCGCAGCGCAGCCGGGACGGTGCCGAAGCCGCCATTGGAGCGGAGAGGAACGACACCCCCCTTGGCCACATCGGTGAGTAAGGGGCCGTACGCGCCACCGAAGCCTGGAGAAAAAGTAACTGCTAGCGATAAAGAATGGATAGGCAAGTGGCGTATGAATTATTTACCCGTACCTTACAACAATGTAACGTACAGGGAATTGACTTAAAGAAAGAATTACCGGGATTGTGGAAGTCCTACGGAAATTTGGTGAATAGGCTCGTGCAATCCCTGGAGCAAGCTACTGATGAACAGGCCCTCTGCAAGCTTTTGATCTGGTGCAGAGAGAATGGGTTCAAAGCCGAGCCCCACCTAGTATTCAAATCCGATGTGAAAGCAAAAAGCAAAGTGGCTGCCGGAGTCACGGCAGCCTTTGCAAGCACTTCAGGACCGGGACCGCCACGCCACCGACAACGGCTGGTGTTTGGAGATCCATCGCCAAAACCCCCCGACCTGCACCTGCAGCACCTGCACCATCTGCGCCCCCACTTCCGGACCCCCTGTCGAGCCTGAGGAACAGCCCGGCTGGGTCCAGGACTTGTTGAATCGCCTTGAAAAATTAGAGAAGGGGGCCGGGGAAGAGAAGGCGAATGAGATCAAGGAGACTGACGTTGCTGATGGCTTGACAACAGCCAGGGGGGAGGTGCAGGGGAATTTGATCTGTCTTTTAAAGTGGGGGTTGAAGAATTGTAATGCTTTAAGTGAGGACAGAAACCGTTATTAGGGCTATTATTTCTGTTTGCTATGTTCGTCTGTATTATGTGTTGTGTCCTTTGTATAATGATGCTGACACGAGGTATGGTTGAAAAGAGGAAATTTGTATGATCTGTAGAGTCATAATGGGATCTTGAGAAAGAAGATGTTTGCCTGCCCGGGAACTGCAAACATCCTCTAAACTAGTTTGAAGGTCAAACACCTGAGAGGGAGGAAGATGAGGAAGGCAGGAGCCTCAGACTGACGGCTGGGACCGCTTTCTGATATGCGCACTTGCGCAGCCAGGAGGGAAGGTTATGTGACTGAAGGCGGAGTTTGTCCGCCCCCCGGTCTGCCTGCTGGCACGTACTGGCCCTACGTGGCAGGATGCACCGGGCTTAAACAGACAGTGCAGAGAGAGGGGGGGTGAGACTCCTAATACTGAGATCCACGTTGTCTCCGCGGGGACGCCCGCTGAGTTAGGAGCCTGTCAGCAACCCTCTAATCTGCCAACTCGAGAAGATGTTCAGTCTCAGTATCCTGCCGACAAGTATTACCTCAAGAGTAGTTATTCATACATTGCTTATTAAAGATGCTTTCACCTGAATAGAGGCTCGCAGTAGCTACATTGTTTTGGGTGATTATTGCCAAATCCCAAGCCCATTCGCACCTAATTGGCGACAAGGATGGGCTTTGGCAATTGAGACAGTGGAACTCACTAGTGAAGTGCACAGCTACGTGGTCGTGCCACTAGATAGAAACTATGTTTTTGCTGTTTGTGTGTGTAGTCTTTAGATCTTTATTGTATAATATATATCAGCAGAGAGGGCTGACTAAGTACAACAAGAAAGTGCAGAATTTGAAAGCGGGAAAGCCAGGAGTAACTCAGACTACGGTGTACTCCACCCCACCCCCACCAGTGGAGGACTGGGAGTTGTACTCTGACTTGTATCCCTGGAAAGAGACTAGGGAAATACTTCAGCACAGGAAGTAAGAATGAAGAACCAAACGCTGAAATGCCATCTCGAATGGTTGTATACATCACTGCAACCACACACAACTATTCAACAAAAAGTAGAAAACTTGGCGGAACTGATTATGAAAGGGAAAACACGAGTGGTGCAGATCACGGGAATGGAACCAGGTGTAATTAGAATTCCTATAAAAAGAGATCTGCTTGAATGGTACCTGCAGCATTCTGGAGAATTACAAACGAGTCTATTATCAACAGCTGCTGATATCAAAGTAGACTCTATAAAGTCACCGAAACTACAATGGGTGAGCCGAAATGAGTGGATTATGCCACATAAAAGAAGTGAAGTACCATTAGCGGACGCAGTCACCGCCTTCATGGATGCAGGGAAGAAATCACGACGAGCAGCTATCACCTGGATGGAAGGAGTGGAATGGCATCACCACCTGCTAGAAGCAGCAGCAGGAGACTCACTACAAACGCTGGAACTGGCTGCGGTGGTTTGGGCGGTACTTAGATGGCAAAATGAGCGGCTCAATCTGGTCACGGACTCTTTATATGTCGCTGGAATTGTTACGCGAATAGAGGGAGCGAGGGTCCGCGATGTTAAAAATCCGCGGTTGAATGAGCTCTTACGCAGGTTGCAAACCGCTTTGCAACAACGGTTGTGCCCATATGCTGTGATACACATCAGGAGTCACATGTGGACTCAGGGTCTGGGCGAGGGTAATCACAGGGCTGATCAATTGGTGGCCGCGGCTGTACCTCTCAATGACTTCATTAAGGCTAGGGAAGCCCATCACATGTTCCACCAGAATGCTAAAGGCCTTAAAAGTCAGTTTAATATAACAATGAAAGAGGCCAGGGGAATAGTGCGCGCCTGCCCCGAATGCAGCCATCATGGACCGGGGTTGGGCATTGGGGTAAATCCGCGTGGTCAAGGCCCTTGTGGGCTCTGGCAAATGGATGTTACCCATGTTCCAGAGTTTGGCCACTTGAAGTACCTTCATGTCACTATTGACACATTCAGCCACTTCATATGGGCAACTCCCCAGGCGGGAAAAAAGGTAGTCCATGTAATCTGTCACCTGACGACCTGCTTTGCTGTAATGGGAGTTACTGGATGGCTCCGCAATGTTTTGCAGAGCTTGCTAATGTTTTTAGTAGTAGCTATAATTGTATTGTTATGTTTAAGCTGTATCTTATCCTATGTAAAACGCATGATAAATAAGAGCATGGGGGATGTCCTGCTCGTGCAAAAAGAAAAAGGGGGAATTGTTGGGAATTGGCTACGAGAGCGTGGACATGAGTATGGTTCTACTGACTTTGGTTCAGGCCTGCAACTGAGCAAGCAGGGGCTTCTGGGAGATTAGGCCTCAGGAGAGAAGTGCTGAGGACGTGCTGGTAAGGCAAGGACACTCTGTCCTTGGCTAGTTTCGTAAACAACTTTGAGGGGATAAGGCAGGAAGAATGAAGAAGCTGCTTGCTTATCGATCGTAATCTGGGCTGGCCAGACAGAAGTTATCTTTCGAATAAACAACCAAATACCGTCGAATAAACAATCAAATACCGTTAGCAACCAATCATGAGCTCAAGTTTTGCAATATGTATGAGGCTAATTATCTACTGTATAAATATACTTGCTTGTGGGACAAAAAACGAGTTCTGTTGATGACCAACGGGTGTCTGCAGTCTCCCTCTCTCCGACACTGCACCATGGAGCACGTGGCTGGAGACTTGCATTCAGTCTCCAGCTCAGCCTTTCCTGTACCAGAGAGGTTGGCCTATGCCCAAAGAGAAGACAAAATCACTTCCCACTGCGGGCATGGGCAGCGATGCAGCTTGCTCTCATGCAGAACCCTCTTAAAGTTGGACACATGCAATGAGAATGAAGTGATCTTTGAACTACGAGCTCGCTTGTACTTCCCCGCTTTCACTGATTCTCTCATGAGAGCGATGACACTGTGCGCAGATGCCTAAGACTCCTGTTTGGTGGTAGTTGGGGGTGATGGGAGCCAGCGCTGCTCCCTTTTCTTTCCCTTTGTGTGTGTGTGTGTGTCTTGTTTGGTTTGGCTTGGATTATCACAGTGTTAATAGACAGTAGCAATGCTGTTCCTGCCGTACGTCATGCTGCCTCCCAGTGACAAAAAGCATCCTCCCTTGAGATGCCCCTGAGACTAGTGAGAGCAGATTCCAGTCCTCTCTCTGCTTCTGCCCACTTCCTCCAAGCACTTGAAGAGGAGCTAGATGGTCTCCAAGGGTCTTTTTCCAGAAATAACCCAGTGGAGACAAACAAACCAGTCAGGGCTGCAAGAAGAAAACAAATTATTAAGTTACACAGGTCCAAAAAACAACCTCCCTGAATATTTCAGGAGCGCTTTGTTGCCTAGTTTTTGGCCATTTAGGAAGGCTGGAGGACCCTGTTGCCTGGTGAGCCAGTGTCCCAGCTCCCTTACCCAGAGGTCAACCAGCAGGACACATTGACATACTGGACACGTGGCATGACACCAAACTGGGGGGATGGATTTTATTGGGCTCTGAGCTGAAAGACTTGCATACGCCAAGACCCCGCTCAGCCTTCCTCCGTTTGCCCCGCTGTCCCGAATGAGTGCTGAAAAAGAGCAAAAGGAAGATAGGTGGCCCTGCAAAGCTTGACTCACTTTAATCCTGCCAGATCGGTAAGCACAGCCATGACACTGGTGAGTAAGTGATGGAGTAATGAGAGCAGCGGGAACATTTTTGGAGCATTTCTAGAAAGGCCCAAGGGTAATTTAACAGCATCCCCCGGCCTCTTGAGTCCCGTGTTAGGGAGAGCACAGCTAAAGAGCATGTGCTTTCTTGTGCTACAATCCTCCTCTCTTTCCACTGGACACACTGATGGGTGAGGGTGGCTTGAAAGAAGACGCAGTCCCTCTTTTCCTTCCAGCACGTTTCGTGCCTAGAGTTTTTTCTCTCTATCTGGAAGCTACTTAGGTTTCATATAGAATTGTGTTCAGTCAATGAAATATGGAAGCATGACAGCTAAAGGGTAAACTACCCCTAGACAAGTCCCTTAGACATTGTGAGGTGTAGCTTTCCGTCCTGCAGCAGGGAGGTGGACTGTCCTTTTGAAAGAAAACCCAGCAGAGAGCTGTTGTTGCAGAACGGACAGAGGTAACTTTGGTGGCAAAGCACTTGCTATGGCTGGGAGCAACCTCCATCCCACTGGAGAGGCCGTTGCTGAGGGATGGCAGGTGGCAAAGGCACCACACCGATGGCTCTGTGTTTGTGACATTGAAGGGTCTAAGGGCTGCTTGGCCCCCGCAGCTGGTTGCCAGCGGCTCTGGCGGAATGTTTGCTCTGGAACCTGCAGTCTCCCTGGATAACACTTGTGGTTTGCGACTGTTTCCTCCCGAAGCTGGAGCATCGCTACGTTGTCCTGCCTTCTTTAAAGGATAGCTGCTCCTTTTTCTTCTTGTATCAAGTCAGGAAGACCCTTCCGAGGCACAAGCGGCTGGGCTAAAGCAAGGGTTGACCCAATGGAGCGCAGCGGCCTAGGTGCAGCAGGCGACAGCGTGCGTGCCTGCCTTGAAGAGCGGGAGCAGGAGGCAAGAGAGGGCTCCTCTGTTCCTCCGCTGCCAGCCCGCCAGCCAGCCAGCGGCACCTCGACGCAAGAGCTGCAGCCAGCACCCGCGCCTGCACCTCTCTGTGATGGGGATGAGGGGCAGCAGCCCAGCTGCAGCTCCACCAGAAGGGCTGAGGACTGCCTGGAGGTGCCAGCTCCACCAGAGCCCTGGGATCTGACGCCCACAATTCTTTCAGAAGCGCCGGGCTCTCCCAAGCCCACACGAGACACACTGCCTCCCGACACTCACCCCTCTCCGAGAGGCAATCCCCCCATGAGCATCACCTTCTATTCCCTTCAAGATCTGGAAGATATCTCTGAGGATGAATTAGAAGAGTCCTTGGATGTGACACCCCCATCTTTGTTAGAAGCGCCGGGCTCTCCCAAGCCCATACACGGCACATTGCCTCAGGAGAGGCATGCTGATCCGATAGGCAGTTCCCCCTTTAACATCGCCTTCTACTGCCTTGAGGATTTAGAAGAAATCTCTGAAGGTGAATTAGAAGAGCCTTGCGATTTGACACGCCCATCTCTTTCACAAACACCGGGCTCTCCCAAGCACACACGTGACACCTTTTCTCCTGACACTCATGCCGATCCAACAAGCAATGCCTCCGTGAGTATTGCCTTCGATTGCACCGATGATTTGGAGGATATATCTGAAGATGAATCAGAAGAGCTCTGGGATCTGACACCCCCATCCTTTCCAGAAGCATCGGGCTCTCCCAAGAACACACATCAAACATCACCTCATGAGACAGGTCCCAGTGAGACAGGCAGTGCCACTGTCAACATGGCCTTCTATTGCCTTGATGATTTGGAGGAAATCTCTGATGAAGAATTAGAAGAGCCCTTGGATCTTACATCCCCACCTTTATCAGGAGGACAGGGCTCTCCCAAGCGCACACATGGCACATCATCTCATGAGAGAGGTCCCGATGCGACAGGTAATGCCTCCATGAATATGGCCTTCTATTGCACGGAGGATTTAGAGGAAATCTCTGAAGATGAATTGGAACCGACCTGGGATCTGACAACCCCATCTCGTGCAGAAGCGCAGCCCTCTCCCATTCATACAGATGGCAAACCGGCTCACGAGACAAACCCTTTTCCCATAGGGAACAAGCCACTGAACATCCATGTCTGTGGTAATGAGGATTTGGAAGACATCTCTGAGGAAGAATTCAAAGAGCCCTTGGAAAAGGAAGAGATTACCCAAATCTGCACTACAGACGTGATGGATACAATCTCCATTAGGAAGAGACCAAGGCCCTTAACGCGCAAAAGGAAAATGTATATAGAGGTGTGTTGTGATAAAGAAGTGCCCCAAGAGATGAAAGATAGCATTCCACTCCCATCAAAGCACTGTCGTCTTCTTGAGGCCACAGATGCAATGGAAGCTGTTGGCATTTATAAGGCAGAGGCCTTTCACAGCACATTTTCTCCCTCTCCACACACCCAGGGCAGTGGCCGCAGCAAACCCAGTACTTCTGCTCGGCCAGACCATGTGCTCTTGACCATGGGCAACAAAGACATCGACCACCCTCAGCCTGAGGTCGGAGGAGCATCAGGCAGCAACCCGAGGAAGAATGAAAAAGCAAATCGCAAGAGGAGCCTCGCTTCCCCTTCCTCCCCTCCCACACCATCGCAGCAGGCTCAAGAGGAAAGGTGTCTTGACCACCTCCCACCAAAGAAGCGCTATTGCTCCTGCTGCCAGTAGGGAGGCAATGGGTTCCTTCTGCTACCCCAAGCTGCCACTGTCCTGCAACGTGCCAGCCCCTGAACATCTGCACCCCAGCCTGCCCTTCCCCCAGCACTGCTGCCCCACACACCTCCAGAAAAATCTTGATTTTTTTTTTCGCTTCCCTTTCTAGGTTGTGTCTTATGTTTTGTAAATAAAATGACTGGTGCTGTTCTTAAATTGCACTCTGGTGTGTGTTCCTTATCGGCTAGCGGATACGTGAAAACTGCAACTAAGCTACTCTTGGGGGAAGGAGGAGGAGGGTATAGGGACATTCTACCACACCTAGCAGAATGGTATTCCAGTAGAATAATTAAGCCATTCTTTACACTAGGCTCAAATGACTCTGAGGGATGACGTATATAATACGGCAGCATGAATGAGAAGAGAATGCTGTGAAAAGCATTACACAAAATACTAGTTACTTGTGGAGTGGCTAGATTTCATGGATGTTCATGCAACGCTAGTCCATCTCCAACTCTGCCAAGTACAAAAATATGCTCTTCGTAGAAGGGGTAGAGTGGAATATTAGAATTGATTTCTAAATGTGAGGGTTGACTTAATGAGAATTAGATTAATTTTTAAAATTAAGGTTAGGATTTTTTAAAAATGGCTTCGTTAGAGGAGAAGAACACTGGGCAATGACGCTGGAGTATGGGTAGGGTTTCTCAAGCTGATTGATATCAGAAGAGGATCCGTCGATTCCAGACCCAAAAAGGGCTCATAGAGCTGCCATGAGTCAAGGCACTGGGAATATCATCCAAACCAGAGCTCTAAAATGGCGAAAGGGACTAAATGGGAGTCCTCTCTATTCTGCAGCCTCAGAGCTTTATTGCATAGCTCGGGTCGCCACATCCTCGTCCCCCTGCCATCCCACTCACTTCTCCGCTGAGAGCAGGAAAGCTGCCTCCAGCACAGCACGGAGATGCCAGCAAAAGAGGCACCATCGTGCCCTCCCCACGCCTAGGTCTCTCACTCCAATAGGCAGCACAAGGACAGCGCGCTCTCGATCTGCTTTCCTTTCTCTGCTCTGCTTTGGACAAAGTTTTTGCAGACAGGTCCAGATTCCTGCCAGCAGGAGGGGCACACAAAGGGATTTTGGCCATGCAACAAAGCTGCCACAGTCGGTGGCAGAGGTTTCTCCCCTTCCTACGCTTTGCCAAGGCGGCTCTGCCAAAACACATCACGATGGGCTGCGGGCTCTTGAAGGCTCAGAACCCAAGGCACAACTGGAGCCCTCTATGTCTCTGATTTCTTGATTTCCCCAAAGATGAGAGAGGCTACAGTGATTCCCTGCAACTATTCCCTCTCCAACTTCATTTGGTCTCAAGCATGGCTCTCTCAGCAACTCTAACCTGAGCCCTCTGCAGAGACTAAGCACTGCATTCCTTTGGCTTTTCAAGTGCTCCTAGAAACTGTGGCCACTTTGTTCCTCTCTTCTGAAAGGAAGGGAAGGGAGGCACCAGCAAAGACGGGACATTTCCAGTTTTCCCCTGCAGCCCCTGGAGGAAACTGCACCATGGAGCACGTGGCTGGAGACTTGCATTCAGTCTCCAGCTCAGCCTTTCATGTGCCAGAGAGGTTTGCCTATGCCATGGCATCGAAGAGAAGACAAAATCACTTCCCACTGCGGGCATGGGCAGCGATGCAGCTTGCTCTCATGCAGAACCCTCTTAAAGTTGGACACATGCAATCAGAATGAAGTGATCTTTAGAACTACGAGCTCTCTTGTACTTCCCTGCTTTCACTGCCATTCTCTCATGAGAGCGATGACACTGTGCGCAGATGCGTAAGACTCCTGTTTGGTGGTGGTTGGGGGTGGTGGGAGCCAGTGCTGCTCCCTTTTCTTTCATTTTGTGTGTGTGTGCATCTTGTTTGGTTTGGCTTGGATTATCACAGTGTTAATAGACAGTAGCAGTGCTGTTCCTGCCCCATGTCATGCTGCCTCCCAGTGACAAAAAGCATCCTCCCTTGAGATGCCCCTTAGACTAGTGAGAGCAGATTCCAGTCCTCTCTCTGCTTCTGCCCACTTCCTCCAAGCACTTGAAGAGGAGCTAGATGGTCTCCAAGGGTCCTTTCCCCAGCAATAACCCAGTGGAGGCAAACAAATCAGTCAGGGCTGAAAGAAGAGAAAAAAAAATTAAGTTACACAGCTCCAGTAAACTACCACCCTGAATATTTCAGGAGGGCTTTGTTGCCCACTTGTTCACCATTCAAGAAGGCCGGAGGATCCTGTTGCCCGGTGAGCCAGTGTCCCAGCTCCCTTACCCAGGGGTCAACCAGCAGGACACATTGACACACAGGGCACGTGGCATTCCACCAAACTGGGGGGATGGATTTTATTAGGCTCTGAGCTGAAAGACTTGCATACGCCAAGACCCCCGTTCAGCCTTCCTCCATTTGCCCCGCTGTCTCAAATGAGTGCTGAAAAAGAGCAAAGGGAAGATAGGTGGCCCTGCAAAGCTTGAATCACTTTAATCCTGCCAGATTGGTAAGCACAGCTATAACACTGGTGAGTAAGTGATGGAGTAATGAGAGCAGCGGGAACATTTTTGGAGCATTTCTAGAAAGGCCCAAGGGTAATTTAACAGCATCCTCCCGCCTCTTGAGTCCCGTGTTAGGGAGAGCACAGCTAAAGAGCATGTGCTTTCTTGTGCTACAAATCTCTTCTTTTTCCACTCAAAACACTGAGGGGCGAGGGTGGCTCCAGAGAAGACACTGTCCCTCTTTTCCTTCCAGCGCGTTTTGTTCCTAGCACTTCTTCACCCTAGCTGGAAGCTAGTTAGGTTTCATATAGAATTGTGTTCAGTCAATGAAATATGGAAGCATGACAGCTAAAGGATAAACTACCCCTAGACACGTCCCTTAGACATTGTGAGGTGTAGCTTTCCGTCGTGCAACAGGGAGGTGGACTGCCCTTTTGAAAGAAAACCCAGCAGAGAGCTGTTGTTGCAGAATGCACAGAGGTGCCTTTGGTGGCAAAGCACTTGCTATGGCTGGGAGCAACCTCCATCCCACTGGAGAGGCCGTTGCTGAGGGATGGCAGGTGGCAAAGGCACCACACCGATGGCTCTGTGTTTGTGACATTGAAGGGTCCAAGGGCTGCTTGGCCCCCGCAGCTGGTTGCCAGCGGCTCTGGCGGAATGTTTGCTCTGGAACCTGCAGTCTCCCTGGACAACGTTAGAGGTTCGAGACTGTTTCCTCCCGAAGCTGGAGCATCGCTACGTTGTCCTGCCTTCTTTAAAGGATAGCTACTCCTTTTTCTTCCTATCTCAAGTCTGGAAGACCCTTCCGAGAGACAAGCGGCTGGGCTAAAGCAAGGGCTGACCCAATGGAGCGCAGCGGCCTAGGTGCAGCAGGCGACAGCGTGCGTGCCTGCCTTGAAGAGCGGGAGCAGGAGGCAAGAGAGGGCTCCTCTGTTCCTCCGCTGCCAGCCCGCCAGCCAGCCAGCGGCACCTCGACACAAGAGCTGCAGCCAGCACCCGCGCCTGCACCTCTCTGTGATGGGGATGAGGGGCAGCAGCCCAGCTGCAGCTCCACCAGAAGGGCTGAGGACTGCCTGGAGGTGCCAGCTCCACCAGAGCCCTGGGATCTGACGCTCACAATTCTTTCAGAAGCGCCGGTATCTCCCAAGCCCACACATGAAACATTGCCTCAAGATATGCATTCTGATCCGAGAGGCAATCCCCCCATGAGCATCACCTTCTATTCCCTTCAAGATCTGGAAGATATCTCTGAGGATGAATTAGAAGAGTCCTTGGATCTGACACCCCCATTTTGTCAGAAGCGCCAGGCTCTCCCAAGCCCACACATGACACATTGCCTCACGATAAGCTTCCTGACCTGACAGGCAGAGCCTCCATGAACAGTGCCCTCTATTTCTTTGAAGATGTGGAGGAAAGCTCTGAAGATGAATTGGAAGAGCCCTGGGATCTGACACCCCCATCTCTTGCGGAAGCACAGCCCTCTCCCAGACATACAGATGGCACATCGGATCACGAGACAGATCCTTTGCCCACAGGCAACAAGTCACTGAACATCCCTGTCTGTGGCAATGAGGATTTGCAAGTCATCTGCAAGGAAGACTCTGAAGAGCCCTTGGAAAAGGAGGAGTTTGTCCAGATCTGTGTTACTGACTTGATGCTTGCAATTTCCACAAAGAAGAGACCAAGGCTCTTACCACCAAACAGGAAAATGTATATAGAGATACCTCATGGCAAAGAAATGGCCCAAGAGGTGAAAAATAGGACTTCCCTCCCACCAGACCACTGCCATCTTGTTGAGGACACATATGCAATAGAAGCTGCTGGCATCTCTAAGGCACAGGCCTTTCACGAGACATTTTCTCTCCCTCCACACACCCAAGGCAGCGGATGCAGCACCCCCAATACCTCTGCTCGGCCAGACCTTGTGCTCTCAACTGTGTCCAACATACACACTGACCACCCTCAGCCTGAGCTCGGAGGAGCATCAGGCAGCAACCCGAGGCAGAATGAAAAAGCGAATCGCAAGAGGAGCCTCGCTTCCCCTTCCTCCCCTCCCACACCATCGCAGCAGGCTCAAGAGGAAAGGTGTCTTGAACACCTCCCACCAAAGAAGCGCTATCGCTCCTGCTGCCAGTAGGGAGGCAAGGGGTTCCCTCTGCTACCCCAAGCTGCCACTGTCCTGCCACGTGCCAGCCCCTGAACATCTGCACCCCAGCCTGCCCTTCCCCCAGCACTGCTGCCCCACACACCTCCAGAAAAATCTTGTTTTCTTTTTTATCCGTCCCTTTCTACGTAGTCTCTTATGTTTTCTAAATAAAATAAAAGGTTCTGTTCTTAAGTTACGCTGTGGCGTGTGTTCCTTATCGGCTAGCGGATACGTGAAAACTGCAACTAAACTACTCTTCGGGGAGGAAGGAGGAGGGTACAGGGACGTTCCAGCACACCTAGAAGAATGGTATTCCAGTAGAATAATTAAGCCATTCTTTACACTAGGCTCAAATGACTCTGAGGATTCAAGTGAATAATACAAGACCATGAATGAGAAGAGAATGCTGTGAAAAGCATTACACAAAATACACGTTACTAGTGGAGGGGCTAGATTTCACGGGTCTTTATTCAATGCTAGTCCATCTCCAACTCTGCCAAGTACAAAAATGTACTCTTCGTAATATGGGTAGAATTGCAATATTAGAATTGATTTCTGAATGTCAGGATTAAATTAATTAGAATTAAAATAATTTTTAAAACAAAGGTTAGTATTTTTAAATAACAGCCTTGTTAGAGGAATAGAACACTGCGCAATGATGCTTGGGTATGGGTAGGATTTCTCATGCTGATGTCAGAAGAGGATCCGTCGATTCCAGACCCAAAAAGGGGGTACCATGAGTCAAGGCACCGGGAATACCATCCAAAATAGAGCTCTAAAATGGCAAAAGGGACTAAATGGGAGGCCTCTCTATTCTGCAGCCTGGGAGCTTTATTGCAGGGAGCCAAGCTTGCGTAGGTCGGGTCCCCACTTCCTCATCCCCCTGCCATCCCACCCACTTCTCCGCTGAGAGCAGGAAAGCTGCCTCCAGCACAGCACGGAGATGCCAGCAAAAGAGGCACCATCGTGCCCTCCCCACGCCTAGATCTCTCACTCCAGTAGGCAGCACAAGGACAGTGTGCTCTCGATCTGCTTTCCTTTCTCTGCTCTGCTTTGGACAAGGCTTTGCAGACAGGTCCAGATTCCTGCCAGCAGGAGGGGCACACAAAGGGATTTTGGCCATGCAACAAAGCTGCCACAGTCGGTGGCAGAGGTTTCTCCCCTTCCTACGCTTTGCCAAGGTGGCTCTGCCAAAACAGGTCACGATGGGCTGGAGGCTCTTGAAGGCTCGGAACCCAAGGCACATCTGGAGGACGCCATGTCTCTGATTTCTGGATTTCCCCAAAGATGAGAGAGGCTACTCTGATTCCCTGCAACTATTCCCTCTCCACCTTTACTTGGTCTCAGGTGCGGCGTTCGCAGCCCCTCTAACCTGAACTCTCTGCAGAGACTAAGCACTGCATTCCTTTGGCTTTTCAAGTGCTCCTAGAAAATGTGGCAACTTTGTTCCTCTCTTCTGAAAGGAAGGCAAGGTAGGCGCCAGCAAAGATGAGACATTTCCAGATTTCCCCTGCATCCCCTGGAGGAAACTGCACCATGGAGCACGTGGCTGGAGACTTGCATTCAGTCTCCAGCTCAGCCTTTCATGTGCCAGAGAGGTTTGCCTATGCCATGGCATCTAAGAGAAGACAAAATCACTTCCCACTGCAGGTATGAGCAGCGATGCAGCTTGTTCTCATGCAGAACCTTCTTAAAGTGGGACACATGCAATGAGAATGAAGTGATCTTTGGAACTACAAGCTCGCTTGTACTTCACCACTTTCACTGCCATTCCCTAATTAGAGCGATGACACTGTGCGCAGATGCCTAAGACTCCTGTTTGGTGGTAGTTGTGGGTGATGGGAGCCAGTGCTCCTCCCTTTTCTTTCCTTTTGTGTGTGTGTGTGTCTTGTTTTGTTTGGCTTGGATTATCACAGTGTTAATAGACTGTAGCAATGCTGTTCCTGCCAAACGTCATGCTGCCTCCCAGTGACGAAAAGCATCCTCCCTTGAGATGACTCTGAGACTAGTGAGAGCAGATTCCAGTCCTCTCTCTGCTTCTGCCCACTTCCTCCAAGCACTTGAAGAGGAGCTAGATGGTCTCCAAGGGTCCTTTCCCCAGCACTAACCCAGTGGAGGCAAACAAATCAGTCAGGGCTGCAAGAAGAAAAAAAAATATTAAGTTACAAAGGTCCAATAAACTACCACCCTGAATATTTCAGGAGCGTTTTGCTGCCCACTTGTTGGCCATTCAAGAAGGCTGGAGGACCCTGTTGCCCGGTGAGCCAATGTCCCAGCTCCCTTACCCAGAGGTCAACCAGCAGAACACATTGACACACTGGACACGTGGCATTCCACCAAACTGGGGGGAAGGATTTTATTAGGCTCTGAGTTGAAAGACTTGCATACGCCAAGACCCCGCTCAGCCTTCCTCCTTTTGCTCCGCTGTCTCGAATGAGTTCCGAAAAAGAGCAAAGGGAAGATAGGTGGCCCTGCAAAACTTGGCTCACTTTAATCCTGCCAGATCGGTAAGCACAGCCATGGCACTGGTGAGTAAGTGACGGAGTAATGAGAGCAGCGGGAACATTTTTGGAGCATTTCTAGAAAGGCCCGAGGGTAGTTTAACAGCATCCTCCCGCCTCTTGAGTCCCGTGTTAGGGAGAGCACAGCTAAAGAGCATGTGCTTTGTTGTGCTATAATCCTCCTCTCTTTCCACTGGACACACTGAGGAGCGAGGGTGGCTTCAAAGAAGATGCTGTCCCTCTTTTCCTTCCAGCACGTTTCGTACCTAGTGCTTTTTCACCCTAGCTGGAAGCTAGTTAGGTTTCATATAGAATTGTGTTCAGTCAATGAAATACGGAAGCAGGACAGCTAAAGGGTAAACTACCCCTAGACAAGTCCCTTAGACATTTTGAGGTGTAGCTTTCTGTTGTGCAGCCGGGAGGTGGACTGCCCTTTTGAAAGAAAACCCAGCAGAGAGCTGTTGTTGCAGAACGGACAGAGGTGCCTTTGGTGGCAAAGCACCTGCTATGGCTGGGAGCAACCTCCATGCCACTGGAGAGGCCGTTGCTGAGGGATGGCAGGTGGCAAAGGCACCACACCGATGGCTCTGTGTTTGTGACATTGAAGGGTCTAAGGGCTGCTTGGCCCCCGCAGCTGGTTGCCAGCGGCTCTGGCGGAATGTTTGCTCTGGAACCTGCAGTCTCCCTGGACAATGTTAAAGGTTCGAGACTGTTTCCTCCTGAAGCTGGAGCATCGCTACGTTGTCCTGCCTTCTTTAAAGGATATCTACTGCTTTTTCTTCCTGTCTCAAGTCAGGAAGACCCTTTCAAGGGACAAGCGGCTGGGCTAAAGCAAGGGTTGACCAAATGGAGCGCAGCGGCCTAGGTGCAGCAGGCGACAGCGTGCGTGCCTGCCTTGAAGAGCGGGAGCAGGAGGCAAGAGAGGGCTCCTCTGTTCCTCCGCTGTCAGCCCGCCAGCCAGCCAGCGGCACCTCGACGCAAGAGCTGCAGCCAGCACCCGCGCCTGCACCTCTCTGTGATGGGGATGAGGGGCAGCAGCCCAGCTGCAGCTCCACCAGAAGGGCTGAGGACTGCCTGGAGGTGCCAGCTCCACCAGAGCCCTGGGATCTGACACCCCCAACTTTGTCAAAAGCACCGGGCTCTCCCAAGCCCACACATGACACATTTCCTCAAGATTTGCATCCTGATCCAACAGGCAACGCCTCCATAAAAATTACCTTCTATTGCACTGAGGATCTGGAGGAAATCTCGGAAGAGCAATTAGAAGACCCCCGGGATCTGACATCCCCATCTTTTTCAGAAGCACAGCCCTCTCCCAGGCATAAAGATGGTATATCGGATCACGAGACAGGCAACAAGTTACTGAACATCCCTTTCTGTGGTACTGAGGATTTGCAAGTCATCTCTGAGGAAGACTCTGAAGAACCATCAGAAAAGGAGGAGTATGTCCAAATCTGCATTACTGATTTGTTGCTTTCAATCTCCACCAAGAAGAGACCGAGGCTCTCACCCCGCAACTGGAAAATGTATATCGAGGTACGTCGTGGCCAAGAAATGGCCCAAGAGGTGAAATATAGCACTCCACTCCCAGCAGACCACTGCTGTCTTCCTGAGGCCACAGATGCAAAGGAAGCTGCTGGCATTTATAAGGCAGAGGCCTTTCACGGGACATTTTCTCCCTCTCCACAGACCCAGGGCAACAGCTACAGCACCCCCAATACCTCTGCTCGGCCAGACCCTGTGCTCTCAACCGTGTCCAACAAAGACACCGACCACCCTCAGCCTGAGCTCGGAGGAGCATCAGGCAGCAACCCGAGGCAGAATGAAAAAGCGAATCGCAAGAGGAGCCTCGCTTCCCCTTCCTCCCCTCCCACACCATCGCAGCAGGCTCAAGAGGAAAGGTGTCTTGAGCACCTCCCACCAAAGAAGCGCTATCGCTCCTGCTGCCAGTAGGGAGGCAAGGGGTTCCCTCTGCTACCCCCAGCTGCCACTGTCCTGCCACGTGCCAGCCCCTGAACATCTGCACCCCAGCCTGCCCTTCCCCCAGCACTGCTGCCCCACACACCTCCAGAAAAATCTCGTTTTCTTTTTTTTTCCCTCGCTTTCTAGGTAGTCTCTTATATTTCCTAAATAAAATGACAGGTGCTCTTCTTAAGTTGCGCTCTGGTGTGTGTTCCTTATCGGTTAGCGGATACGTGAAAACTTCAAGTAAGCTACTCTTGGGGGAAGGAGGAGGAGTGTACAGGGACGTTCCACCACACCTAGAATTATTGTATTCCAATAGAATAATTTAGCCATTCTCAACACTCGGCTCAAATGACTCTGAGGATTCAAGTAAATAAAACGAGAGCATGAATGAGAAGAGAATGCTGTGAAAAGCATTACACAAAATACTAGTTACTAGTGGAGGGGCTAGATTTCATGGGTCTTTATTCAATGCTAGTCCATCTCCAACTCTGCCAAGTACAAAAATGTACTCTTCGTAATATGGGTAGAATTGCAATATTAGAATTGATTTCTGAATGTCAGGATTAAATTAATTAGAATTAAAATAATTTTTAAAACAAAGGTTAGTATTTTTAAATAACAGCCTTGTTAGAGGAATAGAACACTGCGCAATGATGCTTGGGTATGGGTAGGATTTCTCAAGCTGATGTCAGAAGAGGATCCGTCGATTCCAGACCCAAAAAGGGGGTACCATGAGTCAAGGCACCGGGAATACCATCCAAAATAGAGCTCTAAAATGGCAAAAGGGACTAAATGGGAGGCCTCTCTATTCTGCAGCCTGGGAGCTTTATTGCAGGGAGCCAAGCTTGCGTAGGTCGGGTCACCACTTCCTCGTCCCCCTGCCATCCCACCCACTTCTCCACTGAGAGCAGGAAAGCTGCCTCCAGCACAGCACGGAGATGCCAGCAAAAGAGGCACCATCGTGCCCTCCCCACGCCTAGGTCTCTCACTCCAATAGGCAGCACAAGGACAGCGCGCTCTCTCTCTGCTTTCCTTTGCTCTGCTCTGCTTTGGACAAGGCTTTGCAGACAGATCCAGATTCCTGCCAGCAGGAGGGGCACACAAAGGGATTTTGGCCATGCAACAAAGCTGCCACAGTCGGTGGCAGAGGTTTCTCCCCTTCCTACGCTTTGCCAAGGTGGCTCTGCCAAAACACATCACGATGGGCTGGAGGCTCTTGAAGTCTCAGAACCCAAGGCACAACTGGAGCACTCCGTGTCTCTGACTTCTTGAATTCCCCAAAGATGAGAGATGCTACAGTGATTCCCAGCAAATATTCCCTCTCCACCTTTCTTTGGTCTCAAGCGGAACTGTCTCAGTCCTTTTAAGCTGAAATATCTGCAGAGACTAAGCACTGCATTCCTTTGGTTCTCAAGTGCTCCTAGAAAATGTGGCCACTTTGTTCCTACCTTCTGAAAGGAAGGGAAGGGAGGCACCAGCAAAGACGGGACATTTCCAGATTTCCCCTGCAGCCCCTGGAGGAAACTGCACCATGGAGCACGTGGCTGGAGACTTGCATTCAGTCTCCAGCTCAGCCTTTCATGTGCCAGAGAGCTTTGCCTATGCCATGGCATCGAAGAGAAGACAAAATCACTTCCCACTGCGGGCATGGGCAGCGATGCAGCTTGCTCTCATGCAGAACCCTCTTAAAGTTGGACACATGCAATGAGAATGAAGTGATCTTTGGAACTACGAGCTCCCTTGTACTTCCCTGCTTTCACTGCCATTCTCTCATGAGAACGATGACACTGTGCGCAGATGCGTAAGACTCCTGTTTGGTGGTGGTTGGGGGTGATGGGAGCCAGTGCTGCTCCCTTTTCTTTCCCTTTGTGTGTGTGTGTGTGTCCTGTTTGCTTTCGCTTGGATTATCACAGTGTTAATAGACAGTAGCAATGCTGTTCCTGCCGCACGTCGTGCTGCCTCCTGGTGACAAAAAGCATCCTCCCTTGAGATGCCCCTGAGACTAGTGAGAGCAGATTCCAGTCCTCTCTCTGCTTCTGCCCACTTCCTCCAAGCACTTGAAGAGGAGCTAGATGGTCTCCAAGGGTCCTTTCCCCAGCACTAACCCAGTGGAGGCAAACAAATCAGTCAAGGCTGCAAGAAGAAAACATGAATATTAAGTTACACAGCTCCAATAAACTACCTCCCTGAATATTTCAAGAGCACTTTGTTGTCCACTTGTTGGCCATTGAAGAAGGCTGGAGGACCCTGTTGGCCAGTGAGCCAGTGTCCCAGCTCCCTTACCCAGAGGTCAACCAGCAGGACACATTGACACACTGGACATGTGGCATTACACCAAACTGGGGGGATGGATTTTATTAGGCTCTGAGCTGACAGACTTGCATATGCCAAGACCCCGTTCAGCCTTCCTCCGTTTGCCCCGCTGTCTCGAATGAGTGCTTAAAAGAGCAGAGGGAAGATAGGTGGCCCTGCAAAGCTTGACTCACATTAATCCTGCCAGATCGGTAAGCACAGCCATGACACTGGTGAGTAAGTGATGGAGTAATGAGAGCAGCGGAAACATTTTTGGAGCATTTCTAGAAAGGCCCAAGGGTAATTTAACAGCATCCTCCCGCCTCTTGAGTCCCGTGTTAGGGAGAGCACAGCTAAAGAGCATGTGCTTTGTTGTGCTACAATCCTCCTCCCTTTCCACCAGACACACTGAGGGGCGAGGGTAGCTCCAAAGCAGACGCTGTCCCTCTTTTCCTTGCAGCGTGTTTCATAGCTAGTGCTTTTTCTCTCTAGCTGGAAGCTCTATAGGTTTCATATAGAATTGTGTTCAGTCAATGAAATACGGAAGCAGAACAGCTAAAGGGGAAACTACCCCTAGACAAGTCCCTTAGACATTGTGAGGTGTAGCTTTCTGTTGTGCAGCCGGGAGGTGGACTGCCCTTTTGAAAGAGAACCCAGCAGAGAGCTGTTGTTGCAGAACGGTCAGAGGTGCCTTTGGTGGCAAAGCACTTGCTATGGCTGGGAGCAACCTCCATCCTACTGGAGAGGCCGTTGCTGAGGGATGGCAGGTGGCAAAGGCACCACACCGATGGCTCTGTGTTTGTGACATTGAAGGGTCTAAGGGCTGCTTGGCCCCCGCAGCTGGTTGCCAGCGGCTCTGGCGGAATGTTTGCTCTGGAACCTGCAGTCTCCCTGGACAACGTTAGAGGTTCGAGACTGTTTCCTCCTGCAGCTGGAGCATCGCTACGTTGTCCTGCCTTCTTTAAAGGATAGCTACTGCTTTTTCTTCCTATCTCAAGTCTGGAAGACCCTTCCGAGGGACAAGCGGCTGGGCTAAAGCAAGGGCTGACGAAATGGAGCGCAGCGGCCTAGGTGCAGCAGGCGACAGCGTGCGTGCCTGCCTTGAAGAGCGGGAGCAGGAGGCAAGAGAGGGCTCCTCTGTTCCTCCGCTGCCAGCCCGCCAGCCAGCCAGCGGCACCTCGACGCAAGAGCTGCAGCCAGCACCCGCGCCTGCACCTCTCTGTGATGGGGATGAGGGGCAGCAGCCCAGCTGCAGCTCCACCAGAAGGGCTGAGGGCTGCCTGGAGGTGCCAGCTCCACCAGAGCCCTGGGATCGGATGCCCACAATTCTTTCAGAAGCGCCGGACTGTCCCAAGCCCACAGGTGACACACTGCCTCCCGACACTCATCCCTCTCCGAGAGGCAATCCCCCCATGAGCATCACCTTCTATTCCCTTGAAGATTTGGAAGAAATCTCTGAGGATGAATTAGAAGAGTCCTTGGATCTGACACCCCCATCTTTGTCAGAAGCACCGGGCTCTCCAAAGCCCACACATGACCCATTTCCTCAGGAGAGGCATGCTGATCCGATAGGCAGTTCCCCCTTTAACATCGGCTTCTACTGCCTTGAGGATTTAGAAGAAATCTCTGAAGGTGAATTGGAAGAACCCTGGGATCTGACACCCCCATCTCTTTCACAAACACCGGGCTCTCCCAAGCACACACGTGACACCTTGTCTCCTGACACTCATCCTGATCCGACAAGCAATGCCTCCGTGACTATTGCCTTCTATTGCATGGAGGATTTGGAGGATATATCTGAAGATGAATCAGAAGAGCTCTGGGATCGGACACCCCCATCCTTTCCAGAAGCACCGGGCTCTCCCAAGAGCACACATCGCACATCGCCTCATGAGAGACGTCCCAGTGAGACAGGCAGTGTCACTGTCAACATGGCCTTCTATTGCCTTGAAGATTTGGAGGAAATCTCTGATGAAGAATTAGAAGAGCCCTTGGATCTTACACCCCCACCTTTATCAGGAGGACAGGGCTCTCCCAAGCGCACAAATGGCACATTGCCTCATGAGAGAGGTCCCGATGTGACAGACAATGCCTCCACGAACATGGCCTTCTATTGCATAGAGGATTTAGAGGAAATCTCTGAAGATGAATTAGAGGAGCCCTGGGATCTGACACCCCCTGCTCTTGCAGCAGCACAACCCTCTCCCATTCATACAGATGGCACACCGGCTCACGAGACAAACCCTTTTCCCACAGGGAACAAGCCACTGAACATCCCTGTCTGTAGTAATGAGGATTTGGAATACATCTCTGAGGAGGAATTGGAAGAGCCCTTGGAAAAGGAGGAGATTGCCCAAATCTGCAATACTGACTGGATAGATGCAATCTCCACTAGGAAGAGACCAAGGCCCTTACCCCCCAACAGGAAAATGTATATAGAGGTGCGTTGTGATAAAGAAATGCCCCAAGAGATGAAATATAGCACTCCACTCCCACCAAAGCACTGTCGTCTTCTTTTGGGCACAGATGCAATGGAAGCTGCTGGCATCTCCAAGGCAGAGGCCTTGCACAAGTCATTTTCTCCCTCTCCACACACCCAGGGCAGCGGCAGCAGCACCCCCAATACCTCTGCTCGGCCAGACCCTGTGCTCTCGACCATGTGTGACAAACACACCGACCACCCTCAGCCTGAGCTCGGAGGAGCATCAGGCAGCAACCCGAGGCAGAATGAAAAAGCGAATCACAAGAGGAGCCTCGCTTCCCCTTCCTCCCCTCCCACACCATCGCAGCAGGCTCAAGAGGAAAGGTGTCTTGAACACCTCCCACCAAAGAAGCGCTATCGCTCCTGCTGCCAGTAGGGAGGCAAGGGGTTCCCTCTGCTACCCCAAGCTGCCACTGTCCTGCAACGTGCCAGCCCCTGAACATCTGCACCCCAGCCTGCCCTTCCCCCAGCACTGCTGCCCCACACACCTCCAGAAAAATCTCGTTTTCTTTTTTATCCGTCCCTTTCTAGGTAGTCTGTTATGTTTTCTAAATAAAATGACAGATTCTGTTCTTATGTTATGCTCTGGTGTGTGTTCCTTATCGGCTAGTGGATACGTGAAAACTGCAACTAAACTACTCTTCGGGGAGGAAGGAGGAGGGTACAGGGACGTTCCACCACACCTAGAAGAATGGTATTCCAGTAGAATAATTAAGCCATTCTTTACACTAGGCTCAAAGGACTATCAAGATTCAAGTGAATAATACAAGAGCATGAATGAGAAGAGAATGCTGTGAAAAGCATTACACAAAATATTAGTTACTAGTGGAGTGGCTAGATTTGATGGGTCTTTATTCAACGCTAGTCCATCTCTAAATTTGACAAGTACAAAAATGTACTCTTCTTAATACGGGTATAATTAAAATATTAGAACTGATTTCTAAATGTCAGGATTAAATTAATTAGAATTAAAATAATTTTTAAAACAAAGGTTAGTACTTTTGAATAACAGCTTTGTTAGAGGAATAGAACACGGTGCAATGATGCTTGGGTATGGGTAGGATTTCTCAAGCTGATGTCAGAAGAGGATCCATCAATTCCAGACCAAAAAGGGCTCATAGAGCTACCATGAGTCAAGGCACCAGGAATACCATCCAAACCGGAGCTCTAAAATGGTGAAAGGGACTAAATGGGAAGCCTCTCTATTCTGCAGCCTCGGAGCTTTATTGCAGGGAGCCAAGCTTGCGTAGGTCGGGTCGCCACTTCCTCGTCCCCCTGCCATCCCACCCACTTCCCCGCTGAGAGCAGGAAAGCTGCCTCCAGCACAGCACGGAGATGCCAGCAAAAGAGGCACCATCGTGCCCTCCCCACGCCTAGGTCTCTCACTCCAGTAGGCAGCACAAGGACAGCGCGCTCTCCATCTGCTTTCCTTTGCTCTGCTCTGCTTTGGACAAAGGTTTTGCAGCCAGGTACAGATTCCTGCCAGCAGGAGGGGCACACAAAGCAGTTTTGGCCATGCAACATGGCTTCCACAGTCCTTGGCAGAGGTTTCTCCCCTTCCTATGCTTTGCCAAGGCGTCTTTGCCAAAACACATCACGATGGATGGGAGGGTCTTGAAGGCTCGGAACCCAAGGCACAACTGGAGCACTCCGTGTCTCTGACTTCTTGAATTCCCCAAAGATGAGAGATGCTACAGTGATTCCCAGCAACTATTCCCTCTCCACCTTTATTTGGTCTGAAGCGGGACTGTCTCAGCCCTTCTAACCTGAGCCCTCTGCAGAGACTAAGCACTGCATTCCTTTGGCTTTTCAAGTGCTCCTAGAAACTGTGGCCACTTTGTTCCTACCTTCTGAAAGGAAGGGAAGGGAAAGACGGGACATTTCCAGATTTCCCCTGCAGCCCCTGGAGGAAACTGCACCATGGAGCACGTGGCTGGAGACTAGCATTCAGTCTCCAGCTCAGCCTTTCCTGTACCAGAGAGGTTGGCCTATGCCATGGTATCAAAAAGAAGACAAAATCACTTCCTGCTGCGGGCATGGGCAGCGATGCAGCTTGCTCTCATGCGGAACCCTCTTAAAGTTGGACACATGCAATGAGAATTAAGTGATCTTTGGAACTAGGAGCTCGCTTGTACTTCCCTGCTTTCACTGCCATTCTCTAATCAGAGTGATGACACTGTGCGCAGATGCCTAAGACTCCTGTTTGGTGGTAGCTGTGGGTGATGGGAGCCAGTGCTCCTCCCTTTTCTTTCCTTTTGTGTGTGTGTCTTGTTTGGTTTGGCTTGGATTATCACAGTGTTAATAGATAGTAGCAATGCTGTTCCTGCCGTACGTCGTGCTGCCTCCCAGTGACAAAAAGCATCCTCCCTTGAGATGCCTCTGAGACTAGTGAGAGCAGATTCCAGTCCTCTCTCTGCTTCTGCCCACTTCATCCAAGCACTAGAAGAGGAGCTAGGTGGTCTCCAAGGGTCCTTTCCCCAGCACTAACCCAGTGGAGGCAAACAAATCAGTCAGGGCTGCAAGAAGAAAAAAAAAATAAGTTACGCATGTCCAATAAACTACCACCCTGAGTATTTCAGGAGGGCTTTGTTGCCCACTTGTTGACCATTGAAGAAGGCTGGAGGACCCTGTTGCCCGGTGAGCCAGTGTCCCAGCTCCCTTACCCAGAGGTCAACCAGCAGGACACACTGACACACTGGACACGTGGCATTACACCAAACTGGGGGGATGGATTTTATTAGGCTCTGAGCTGAAAGACTTGCATACGCCAAGACCCCGTTCAGCCTTCCTCCGTTTGCCCCGCTGTCTCGAATGAGTGCTGAAAAAGAGCAAAGGGAAGATAGGTGGCCCTGCAAAGCTTGACTCATTTTATTCCTGCCAGATCGGTAAGCACAGCCATGACACTGGTGAGTAAGTGATGGAGTAATGAGAGCAGCGGGAACATTTTTGGAGCATTTCTAGAAAGGCCCAAGGGTAATTTAACAGCATCCTCCCGCCTCTTGAGTCCCGTGTTAGGGAGAGCACAGCTGAAGAGCATGTGCTTTGTTGTGCCACAATCCTCCTCTCTTTCCACTGGACACACTGAGGGGCGAGGGTGGCTTCAAAGAAGACGCTGTCCCTCTTTTCCTTCCAGCACGTTTCGTGCCTAGAGTTTTTTCTCTCTATCTGGAAGCTACTTAGGTTTCATATAGAATTGTGTTCAGTGAATGAAATATGGAAGCATGACAGCTAAAGGGTAAACTACCCCTAGACAAGTCCCTTAGACATTGTGAGGTGTAGCTTTCCGTCCTGCAGCAGGGAGGTGGACTGTCCTTTTGAACGAAAACCCAGCAGAGAGCTGTTGTTGCAGAACGGACAGAGGTGCCTTTGGTGGCAAAGCACTTGCTATGGCTGGGAGCAACCTGCATCCCACTGGAGAGGCCGTTGCTGAGGGATGGCAGGTGGCAAAGGCACCACACCGATGGCTCTGTGTTTGTGACATTGAAGGGTCTAAGGGCTGCTTGGCCCCCGCAGCTGGTTGCCAGCGGCTCTGGCGGAATGTTTGCTCTGGAACCTGCAGTCTCCCTGGACAACGTTAGAGGTTCGAGACTGTTTCCTCCCAAAGCTGGAGCATCTCTACGTTGTCCTGCCTTCTTTAAAGGATAGCTACTGCTTTTTCTTCCTATCTCAAGTCAGGAAGACCCTTTCAAGGGACAAGCGGCTGGGCTAAAGCAAGTGCTGACCCAATGGAGCGCAGCGGCCTAGGTGCAGCAGGCGACAGCGTGCGTGCCTGCCTTGAAGAGCGGGAGCAGGAGGCAAGAGAGGGCTCCTCTGTTCCTCCGCTGCCAGCCCGCCAGCCAGCCAGCGGCACCTCGACGCAAGAGCTGCAGCCAGCACCCGCGCCTGCACCTCTCTGTGATGGGGATGAGGGGCAGCAGCCCAGCTGCAGCTCCACCAGAAGGGCTGAGGACTGCCTGGAGGTGCCAGCTCCACCAGAGCCCTGGGATCTGACGCCCACAATTCTTTCAGAAGCACCCGGCTCTCCCAAGCCCACACGGGACACATTGCCTCAGAACACTGATCCATATTCAAGAGGCAATCCTCCCATGAATATTACCTTCTATTCCCTTGAAGATCTGGAATAGATCTCTGAGGATGAATTAGAAGAGTCCTTGGATCTGACACCGCCATCTTTGTCAGAAGCGCCAGGCTCTCCCAAGCCCACACATGACACCTTGTCTCCTGACACTCATCCCGATCCAACAAGCAATGCCTCCGTGAGTACTGCCTTCTATTCCACGGAGGATTTGGAGGATATATCTGAAGATGAATCAGAAGAGCTCTGGGATCGGACACCCCCATCCTTTCCAGAAGCACCGGGCTCTCCCAAGAACACACATCGCACATCGCCTCATGAGAGACGTCCCAGTGAGACAGGCAGTGCCACTGTCAACATGGCCTTCTATTGCCTTGAAGATTTGGAGGAAATCTCTGATGAAGAATTAGAAGAGCCCTTGGATCTTACACCCCCACCTTTATCAGGAGTACAGGGCTCTCCCAAGCGCACAAATGGCACATTGCCTCATGAGAGAGGTCCCGATGTGACAGACAATGCCTCCACGAACATGGCCTTCTATTGCATAGAGGAGTTAGAGGAAATCTCTGAAGATGAATTAGAGGAGCCGTGGTATCTAACACCCCCATCTCATGCAGAAGCGCAGCCCTCCTCCAGGCATACAGATGGCACACTGTCTCACGAGACAAACCCTTTTCCCACAGGGAATAAGCCACTGCACATCCCTGTCTGTGGTAATGAGGATTTGGGAGACATCTCTGAGGAGGAATTCGAAGAGCCCTTGGAAAAGGAGGAGATTACCCAAATCTGCACTACTGACTTGATGGATGCAATCTCCAGTAGGAAGAAACCAAGGCCCTTAACCCCCGACAAGAAAATGTATATAGAGGTGTGTTATGATAAAGAAATGCCCCAAGAGATGAAATATAGCACTCCACTCCCACCAAAGCACTGTCTTCTTGAGGCCACAGATGCAATGGAAGCTGCTGGCATTTATAAGGCAGAGGCCTTTCACAAGACATTTTCTCCCTCTCCAAACACCCAGGGCAGCGGCTGCAGCATCCCCAATACCTCTGCTCGGCCAGACCATGTGCTCTCGACCGTGCCCAACAAAGACACCGACCACCCTCAGCCTGAGCTCAGAGGAGCATCAGGCAGCAACCCGAGGCAGAATGAAAAAGCGAATCGCAAGAGGAGCCTCGCTTCCCCTTCCTCCCCTCCCACACCATCGCAGCAGGCTCAAGAGGAAAGGTGTCTTGACCACCTCCCACCAAAGAAGCGCTATCGCTCCTGCTGCCAGTAGGGAGGCAAGGGGTTCCCTCTGCTACCCCCAGCTGCCACTGTCCTGCCACGTGCCAGCCCCTGAACATCTGCACCCCAGCCTGCCCTTCCCCCAGCACTGCTGCCCCACACGCCTCCAGCAAAATCTCGTTTTCTTTTTTTCCTCACACATTCTAGGTAGTCCTTTATGTTTTCTAAATAAAATAAAAGGTTCTGTTCTTAAGTTATGCTGTGGTGTGTGTTCCTTATCGGCTAGCGGATACGTGAAAACTGCAACTAAACTACTCTTCGGGGAGGAAGGAGGAGGGTACAGGGACGTTCCACCACACCTAGCAGAATGGTATTCCAGTAGAATAATTAAGCCATTCTTTACACTAGGCTCAAATGACTCTCAAGATGCAAGTGAATAATACAAGAGCATGAATGAGAAGAGAATGCTGTGAAAAGCATTACACAAAATACACGTTACTAGTGGAGGGGCTAGATTTCATGGAAGTTCATACAACACTAGTCCATCTCCTACTCTCCAAGTACAAAAATGTACTCTTCTTAATAGGGGTATAATTACAATATTAGAACTGATTTCTAAATGTCAGGATTAAATTAATTAGAATTAAAATAATTTTTAAAACAAAGGTTAGTATTTTTGAATAACAGCTTTGTTAGAGGAATAGAACACGGTGCAATGATGCTTGGGTATGGGTAGGATTTCTCAAGCTGATGTCAGAAGAGGATCCATCAATTCCAGACCCAAAAAGGGCTCATAGAGCTACCATGAGTCAAGGCACCGGGAATACCATCCAAACCGGAGCTCTAAAATGGTGAAAGGGACTAAATGGGAGGCCTCTCTATTCTGCAGCCTGGGAGCTTTATTGCAGGGAGCCAAGCTTGCGTAGGTCGGGTCGCCACTTCCTTGTCCCCCTGCCATCCCACCCACTTCTCCGCTGAGAGCAGGAAAGCTGCCTCCAGCACAGCACGGAGATGCCAGCAAAAGAGGCACCATCGTGCCCTCCCCACGCCTAGGTCTCTCACTCCAACAGGCAGCACAAGGACAGCGCGCTCTCTCTGCTTTCCTTTGCTCTGCTCTGCTTTGGACAAGGCTTTGCAGACAGGTCCAGATTCCTGCCAGCAGGAGGGGCACACAAAGGGATTTTGGCCATGCAACAAAGCTGCCACAGTCAGTGGCAGAGGTTACTCCCCTTCCCAAGCTTTGCCAAGGTGGCTCTGCCAAAACACATCATGATCGGCTGGGGGCTCTTGAAGGCTCGGAACCCAAGGCACACCTGGAGGCCTCCGTGTCTGTGATTTCTGTATTTCTCCAAAGATGAGGGAGGCGACACTGATTCCCTGCAACTATTCCCTCTCCACCTTTACTAGATCTCAAGTGCAGCTGTCTCACCACCCCTAACCTGAACGCTCTGCAGAGACTAAGCACTGCATTCGTTTGGCTTTTCAAGTGCTCCAAGAAACTGTGGCCACTTTGTTCCTCTCTTCTGAAAGGAAGGGAAAGTAGGCAGCAGCAAAGACGGGACATTTCCAGATTTCCCCTGCAGCCCCTGGAGGAAACTGCACCATGGAGCACGTGGCTGGAGACTTGCATTCAGTCTCCAGCTCATCTTTTCATGTGCCAGAGAGCTTTGCCTATGCCATGGCATCGAAGAGAAGACAAAATCGCTTCCCACTGCGGGATGAGCAGCAATGCAGCTTGCTCTCATGCAGAACCCTCTTAAAGTTGGAAACATGCAATGAGAATGAAGTGATCTTTGGAACTACGAGCTCGCTTGTACTTCCCCGCTTTCACTGCCATTCTCTCATCAGAGCAATGACACTGTGCGCAGATGCCTAAGACTCCTGTTTGGTGGTAGTTGGCGGTGATGGGAGCCAGTGCTGCTCCCTTTTCTTTCCTTTTGTGTGTGTGTGCATCTTGTTTGGTTTGGCTTGGATTATCACAGTGTTAATAGACAGTAGCTATGCTGTTCCTGCCGTACGTCATGCTGCCTCCCAGTGACAAAAAGCATCCTCCCTTGAGATGCCCCTGAGACTAGTGAGAGCAGATTCCAATCCTCTCTCTGCTTCTGCCCACTTCCTCCAAGCACTTGAAGAGGAGCTAGGTGGTCTCCAAGGGTCCTTTCCCCAGCACTAACCCAGTGGAGGCAAACAAATCAGTCAGGGCTGCAAGAAGAAAACATGAATATCAAGTTACACAGGTGCAATAAACTACCACCCTGAATATTTCAGGACGGCTTTGTTGCCTAGTTTTTGGCCATTTAGGAAGGCTGGAGGACCCTGTTGCCCGGTGAGCCAGTGTCCCAGCTCCCTTACCCAGAGGTCAACCAGCAGGACACACTGACACACTGGACACGTGGCATTACACCAAACGGCAGGGATGGATTTTATTAGGCTCTGAGCTGAAAGACTTGCATACGCCAAGACCCCGCTCAGCCTTCCTCCTTTTGCTCCGCTGTCTCGAATGAGTGCCAAAAAAGAGCAAAGGGAAGATAGATGGCCCTGCAAACCTTGGCTCACTTTAATCCTGCCAGATCGGTAAGCACAGCCATGACACGGGTGAGTAAGTGATGGAGTAATGAGAGCAGCGGGAACATTTTTGGAGCATTTCTAGAAAGGCCCAAGGGTAATTTAACAGCATCCTCCTGCCTCTTGAGTCCCGTGTTAGGGAGAGCACAGCGAAAGAGCATGTGCTTTGTTGTGCTGCAATCCTCCTCCCTTTCCACTGGACACACTGAGGGGTGAGGGTGGCTCCAAAGCAGACGCTGTCCCTCTTTTCCTTGCAGCACGTTTTGTGCCTTGAGCTTTCTCTCTCTAGCTGGAAGCTCTATAGGTTTCATATAGAATTGTGTTCAGTCAATGAAATATGGAAGCAGGACAGCTAAAGGGTAAACTACCCCTAGAGAAGTCCATTAGACATTTTGAGGCGTAGTTTTCCGTCGTGCAGCAGAGAGGTGTACTGCTCTTTTGAAAGAAAACCCAGCAGAGAGCTGTTGTTGCAGAATGGACAGAGGTGCCTTTGGTGGCAAAGCTCTTGCTATGGCTGGGAGCAACCTCCATCCCACTGGAGAGGCCGTTGCTGAGGGATGGCAGGTGGCAAAGGCACCACACCGATGGCTCTGTGTTTGTGACATTGAAGGGTCTAAGGGCTGCTTGGCCCCCGCAGCTGGTTGCCAGCGGCTCTGGCGGAATGTTTGCTCTGGAACCTGCAGTCTCCCTGGACAACGTTAGAGGTTCGAGACTGTTTCCTCCTGAAGCTGGAGCATCGCTACGTTGTCCTGCCTTCTTTAAAGGATAGCTACTCCTTTTTCTTCTTGTATCAAATCAGGAAGACCCTTCCAAGGGACAAGCGGCTGGGCTAAAGCAAGGGTTGACCCAATGGAGCGCAGCGGCCTAGGTGCAGCAGGCGACAGCGTGCGTGCCTGTCTTGAAGAGCGGGAGCAGGAGGCAAGAGAGGGCTCCTCTGTTCCTCCGCTGCCAGCCCGCCAGCCAGCCAGCGGCACCTCGACGCAAGAGCTGCAGCCAGCACCCGCGCCTGCACCTCTCTGTGATGGGGATGAGGGGCAGCAGCCCAGCTGCAGCTCCACCAGAAGGGCTGAGGACTGCCTGGAGGTGCCAGCTCCAACAGAGCCCTGGGATCTGACACCCCCATCTTTGTCAGAATCACAGCCCTCTCCCAGGCATAGAGATGGCACATCGGATCACGAGCCAGACCCCTTTCCCACAGCC
Organism: Tinamus guttatus; assembly: GCF_059628265.1. Taxonomy (NCBI): domain Eukaryota; kingdom Metazoa; phylum Chordata; class Aves; order Tinamiformes; family Tinamidae; genus Tinamus; species Tinamus guttatus. The sequence goes on along the minus strand of NW_028289119.1, from coordinate 235,696 downwards.
AAAAAGCCACTGAACATCGCTCTCTGTGGTAATGAGGATTTGGGAGACAGCTCCCCGGAAGAATTTGACGAGCCCTCGGAAAGGGAGGAGTTTGTCCGAATCTGCATTACTGATTTGATGCTGTCAATCTCCACTAAGAAGAGACCAAGGCTCTTACCCCGCAACAGGAAAATGTATATAGAGGTGCGTCGTTACAACGAAATGGCCCAAGAGGTGAAAAGTAGCACTCCACTCCCACCAGACCACTGCCGTCTTCCGGAGGCCACAGATGCAATGGAAGCTGCTGGTATCTCCAAGGCAGAGGCCTTGCACAAGACATTTTCTAACTCTCCACACACCCAAGGCAGTGGCAGCAGCACCCCCAATACCTCTGCTCGGCCAGACCCTGTGCTCTCGACCGTGGCCAAAAAATACACCGACCACCCTCAGCCTGAGCTCGGAGGAGCATCAGGCAGCAACCCGAGGCAGAATGAAAAAGCGAATCGCAAGAGGAGCCTCGCTTCCCCTTCCTCCCCTCCCACACCATCGCAGCAGGCTCAAGAGGAAAGGTGTCTTGAACACCTCCCACCAAAGAAGCGCTATCGCTCCTGCTGCCAGTAGGGAGGCAAGGGGTTCCCTCTGCTACCCCAAGCTGCCACTGTCCTGCCACGTGCCAGCCCCTGAACATCTGCACCCCAGCCTGCCCTTCCCCCAGCACTGCTGCCCCACACGCCTCCAGCAAAATCTCGTTTTCTTTTTTTTTCCCCTCCCTTTCACGGTAGTCTTTTATGTTTTCTAAATAAAATGACAGGTGCTGTTCTTAAGTTATGCTCTGGTGTGTGTTCCTTTTTATTTGGCGGATACCTGAATAATGCAAGTAAGGAAGATCTTGGGGATAGGAGGAGGAGGGTACAGCAACTATCCACCAAACCTAGAAGAATGGTATTCCAGTAGAATAATTTACACTTTGTTACTTTGTTCTTTACACTAGGCTTAAATGACTCTGAGGATTCAAGTGAATAAAACGAGAGCATGAATGAAAAGAGAATGCTGTGAAAAGCTTTACAGAGAATACTAGTTACTAGTGGAAGGGCTAGATTTCATGGAAGTTCATACAACACTAGTCCATCTCCAACTCTGCCAAGTACAAAAATGTACTCTTTGTAGAAGAGATAGAATTGTAATATTAGAATAGATTTCTAACTGTCAGGATTAACTTGATTAGAATTAAAGGAATTTTTAAAGTTAAGGTTACAGTTTTTAAATAACAGCTTTGTTAGAGGAAAAGAACACTGGGCAATGATGCTTGGGTATGGGTAGGATTTCTCAAGCTGATGTCAGAAGAGGATCCGTTGATGCCAGACCCAAAAAGGGCTCCTAGAGCTGCCATGAGTCAAGGCACCGGGAATACCATCCAAACCAGAGCTCTAAAATGGCAAAAGGGACTAAATTGGAGGCCTCTCCATTCTGCAGCCTGGGAGCTTTATTGCAGGGAGCCAAGCTTGCGTAGGTCAGGTCGCCACTTCCTCATCCCCCTGACATCCCACCCACTTCTCCACTGAGAGCAGGAAAGCTGCCTCCAGCACAGCACGGAGATGCCAGCAAAAGAGGCACCATCGTGCCCTCCCCACGCCTAGGTCTCTCACTCCAATAGGCAGCACAAGGACAGCGCGCTCTCCATCTGCTTTCCTTTGCTCTGCTCTGCTTTGGACAAGGCTTTGCAGACAGGTCCAGATTCCTGCCAGCAGGAGGGGCACACAAAGCAGTTTTGGCCATGCAACAAAGCTGCCACAGTCGGTGGCAGAGGTTTCTCCCCTTCCTATGCTTTGCCAAGGCGTCTTTGCCAAAACACATCACGATGGACGGGACGGTCTTGAAGGCTTGGAACCCAAGGCACAACTGGAGCCCTCCGTGTCCCTGATTTCTTGATTTCCCCAAAGATGAGGGAGGCTATGCTGATTTCCTGCAATTATTCCCTCTCCACCTTTATTTGGTTTCAAGCATGGCTCTCTCAGCACCTCTAACCTGAACATTCTGCAGAGACTAAGCACTGCATTCCTTTCGCTTTTCAAGTGCTCCTAGAAACTGTGGCCACTTTGTTCCTACCTTCTGAAAGGAAGGGAAGGGAGGCACCAGCAAACATGGAACATTTCCATATTTCCCCTGCAGCCCCTGGAGGAAAGTGCACCATGGAGCATGTGGGTGGAGACTTGCATTCAGTCTCCAGCTCAGCCTTTCCTGTACCAGAGAGGTTTGCCTATGCCATGGTATCAAAGAGAAGACAAAATCACTTCCCACTGCGGGCATGGGCAGCGATACAGCTTGCTCTCATGCGGAACCCTCTTAAAGTTGGACACATGCAATGAGAATGAAGTGATCTTTGGAACTACGAGCTCGCTTGTACTTTCCTGCTTTCACTGCCATTCTCTCATGAGAGCGATGACACTGTGCGCAGATGCCTAAGACTCCTGTTTGGTGGTAGTTGGGGGTGATGGGAGCCAGTGCTCCTCCCTTTTCTTTCCTTTTGTGTGTGTGTCTTGTTTGGTTTGGCTTGGATTATCACAGTGTTAATAGACAGTCGCAATGCTGTTCCTGCCGAACGTCATGCTGCCTCCCGGTGACAAAAAGCATCCTCTCTTGAGATGCCCCTGAGACTAGTGAGAGTGGATTCCAGTCCTCTCTCTGCTTCTGCCCACTTCCTCCAAGCACTTGAAGAGGAGCTAGATGGTCTCCAAGGGTCCTTTCCCCAGCAATAACCCAGTGGAGGCAAACAAATCAGTCAGGGCTGCCAGAAGAAAACAAAAATATTAAGTTACACAGGTCCAATAAACTACCTCCCCGAATATTTCAGGAGGGCTTTGTTGCCCACTTGTTGCCATTCAAGAAGGCTGGAGGACCCTGTTGCCCGGTGAGCCAGTGTCCCAGCTCCCTTACCCAGAGGTCAACCAGCAGGACACATTGACACACTGGACACGTGGCATTCCACCAAACTGGGGGGATGGATTTTATTAGGCTCTGAGCTGAAAGACTTGCATACGCCAAGACCCCCCTCAGCCTTCCTCCATTTGCCCCGCTGTCCCAAATGAGTGCCGAAAAAGAGCAAAGGGAAGATAGGTGGCCCTGCAAAGCTTGACTCACTTTAATCCTGCCAGATCGGTAAGCACAGCCATGACACTGGTGAGTAAGTGATGGAGTAATGAGAGCAGCGGGAACATTTTTGGAGCATTTCTAGAAAGGCCCAAGGGTAATTTAACAGCATCCTCCCGCCTCTTGAGTCCCGTGTTAGGGAGAGCACAGCTAAAGAGCATGTGCTTTGTTGTGCTACAATCCTTCTCTCTTTCCACTGGACACACTGAGGGGCGAGGGTGGCTTCAAAGAAGACGCTGTCCCTCTTTTCCTTCCAGCACGTTTCGTGCCTAGAGTTTTTTCTCTCTATCTGGAAGCTACTTAGGTTTCATATAGAATTGTGTTCAGTGAATGAAATATGGAAGCATGACAGCTAAAGGGTAAACTACCCCTAGACAAGTCCCTTAGACATTGTGAGGTGTAGCTTTCCGTCCTGCAGCAGGGAGGTGGACTGTCCTTTTGAAAGAAAACCCAGCAGAGAGCTGTTATTGTAGAATGGACAGAGGTGCCTTTGGTGGCAAAGCACCTGCTATGGCTGGGAGCAACATCCATCCCACTGGAGAGGCCGTTGCTGAGGGATGGCACGTGGCAAAGGCACCACACCGATGGCTCTGTGTTTGTGACATTGAAGGGTCTAAGGGCTGCTTGGCCCCCGCAGCTGGTTGCCAGCGGCTCTGGCGGAATGTTTGCTCTGGAACCTGCCGTCTCCCTGGACAACATTAGATGTTCGAGACTGTTTCCTCCCAAAGCTGGAGCATCGCTACGTTGTCCTGCCTTCTTTAATGGATAGCTACTCCTTTTTCTTCTTGTATTAAGTCAGGAAGACCCTTCCAAGGGACAAGCGGCTGGGCTAAAGCGAGGGCTGACCCAATGGAGCGCAGCGGCCTAGGTGCAGCAGGCGACAGCGTGCGTGCCTGCCTTGAAGAGCGGGAGCAGGAGGCAAGAGAGGGCTCCTCTGTTCCTCCGCTGCCAGCCCGCCAGCCAGCCAGCGGCACCTCGACGCAAGAGCTGCAGCCAGCACCCGCGCCTGCCCCTCTCTGTGATGGGGATGAGGGGCAGCAGCCCAGCTGCAGCTCCAGCAGAAGGGCTGAGGACTGCCTGGAGGTGCCAGCTCCACCAGAGCCCTGGGATCTGACGCCCACAATTCTTTCAGAAGCGCCGGACTGTCCCAAGCCCACAGGTGACACATTGCCTCCTGACACTCATCCCTCTCCGAGAGGCAATCCCCCCATGAGCATCACCTTCTATTCCCTTGAAGATCTGGAAGATATCTCTGAGGATGAATTAGAAGAGCCCTGGGATCTGACACCCTCATCTTTGTCAGAAGCACCGGGCTCTCCCAAGCCCACACATGACCCATTTCCTTAGGAGAGGCATGCTAATCCGATAGGCAGTTCCCCCTTTTACATCGGCTTCTACTGCCTTGAGGATTTAGAAGAAATCTCTGAAGGTGAATTGGAAGAACTCTGGCATCTGACACCCCCATCTCTTTCACAAACACCGGGCTCTCCCAAGCACACACGTGACACCTTGTCTCCTGACACTCATCCTGATCCGACAAGCAATGCGTCCGTGACTATTGCCTTCTATTGCATGGAGGATTTGGAGGATATATCTGAAGATGAATCAGAAGAGCTCTGGGATCGGACACCCCCATCCTTTCCAGAAGCACCGGGTTCTCCCAAGAACACACATCGCACATCACCTCATGAGAGAGGTCCCAGTGAGACAGGCAGTGCCACTGTCAACATGGCCTTCTATTGCCTTGAAGATTTGGAGGAAATCTCTGATGAAGACTTAGAAGAGTCCTTGGATATTACACCCCCACCTTTATCAGGAGGAGAGGGCTCTCCCAAGCACACAAATGGCACATTGCCTCATGAGAGAGGTCCCGATGCGACAGGTAATGCCTCCATTAACATGGCCTTCTATTGTACGGAGGATTTAGAGGAAATCTCTGAAGATGAATTAGAGGAGCCCTGTGATCTGACACCCCCTGCTCTTGCAGCAGCACAGCCCTCTCCCATTCATAGAGATGGCACACCAGTTCACGAGACAAACCCTTTTCCCACAGGGAACAAGCCACTGCACATCCCTGTCTGTGGTAATGAGGATTTGGAAGATATCTCTGAGGAAGAATTCGAAGAGCCCTTGGAAAAGGAAGAGATTACCCAAATCTGCACTACAGACATGATGGATACAATCTCCATTAGGAAGAGACCAAGGCCCTTAACCCCCGACAGGAAAATGTACATAGAGGTGTGTTGTGATAAAGAAGTGCCCCAAGAGATGAAAGATAGCACTCCACTCCCACCAAAGCACTGTCGTCTTCTTGAAGCCACAGATGCAATGGAAGCTGCTGGCATTTATAAGGCAGAGGCCTTTCACAGCACATTTTCTCCCTCTCGACAAAACCAGGGCAGTGGCCGCAGCACACCCAGTACCTCTGCTTGGCCATACCATGTGCTCTTGACCGTGGGCAACAAAGACATCGACCACCCTCAGCCTGAGCTCGAAAGAGCATCAGGCACCAACCCGAGGCAGAATGAAAAAGGGAATCGTAAGAGGAGCCTCGCTTCCCCTTCCTCCCCTCCCACACCATCGCAGCAGGCTCAAGAGGAAAGGTGTCTTGACCACCTCCCACCAAAGAAGCGCTATCGCTCCTGCTGCCAGTAGGGAGGCAAGGGGTTCCCTCTGCTACCCCCAGCTGCCACTGTCCTGCCACGTGCCAGCCCCTGAACATCTGCACCCCAGCCTGCCCTTCCCCCAGCACTGCTGCCCCACACACCTCCAGCAAAATCTCGTTTTCTTTTTTATCCATCCCTTTCTACGTAGTCTCTTATGTTTTCTAAATAAAATGACCGATTCTGTTCTTAAGTTATGCTCTGTTGTGTGTTCCTTATCGGCTAGCGGATACGTGAAAACTGCAACTAAGCTACTCTTGGGGGAAGGAGGAGGAGGGTCCGGGGATGTTCCACCACACCTAGCAGAATGGTATTCCAGTAAAATAATTAAGCCATTCTTTACACTAGGCTGAAATGACTGTGAGCATTTGAGTGAATAATACAAGAGCATGAATGAGAACACAATGCTGTAAACAGCTTTACACAAAATACTACTTACTAGTGGAAGGGCTAGATTTCATGGATGTTCAGGCAATGCTAGTCCATCTCCAACTCTGCCAAGTACAAAAATGTACTCTTTGTAATAGGGGTAGAATTGCAATGTTAGAATTGATTTCTAAATGTTAGGATTAAATTAATTAGAATTAGATCAATTTTTAAAGTTAAGGTTACAGTTTTTAAATAACAGCTTTGTTAGAGGAAAAGAACATGGTGCAATGATGCTTGGGTATGGGTAGGATTTCTCAAGCTGATTGATATCTGTTGCAGATAGTTAGGGAACGGCGGCCGGAAGATATCGTGCTGTACGGAAAGATAGGGCCCCTAGTAGCCAATAGTGTTTAGTCTATGGTGTAAGCAGACGGATGTGACGTTGTAAACCTAGATATATAACACCTGGTTTCCCATCAATAAAGGCCATTTGCCGTCCACCACATTGCTGTCAACTAGCTGATAGCCCGAGTGGTTTGGGGGTGGTCGCCGTGCCGTCCCTGAACCAGGTCGCTGCAGCCATTTGAACTGCAACAAGTGGTGCCGAAACCCGGGAACGTCATCGCCTGGATGAGCGAGCAGCGTGAGCAGCAGCCAGAGCAAGTGGATCACCCCGGCGAAGGGGGCACTACTGAATCAACAAGGAGGATGGAAGCCCTCATAAAGGTCGTATCGCAATTACATAAGTACTGGGAGATTGATTGTAAGCCAAAAGATTTTACTCTTGCAGTTACAAGGCTTTTGAAAATTAAGGCTATAGACCAGCCGGTGGATATTCTCCACCCTGAACTGTGGGACAAATGTACTAAGGCATTAGCTGAGGAGACAATGTTCTCAAGTTGTGGGAAAAACCTTAAGGCTTGGGGAAAAGTTGTACAAGCCTTACAGAAAGCTATGAAAGAGCAGGAGACTTGGGTAGCAGTAAAAGACTGTTTATTGGCCACGTCCAAAGTGGGAATCGGGACAACTGCGCAGACTTTGGACCCCCCAGATGATGGCAATTCTGCTGAGCCTAAAGGTCAGCAAGAGGGTGAAACATCCCCTCCATCCCCGAGCCCCACCCCGCTTACAGAGGAGCAGAAACAGCCGAAATCTGTTTGGAGCGAGCTAGCCGAGGAAGCTAGGAACATTGAAAAGAAGTCAGAGCATGATGACGTCTGGGCCAGGCCACCACCCTATGCCCCTCAAAATGGCGCCGAGCCACAAGGGGAAGGGCGGGGCGAGGGTGCCCCCGGCGCGAGTGAGGCGCCGGAAACCAATGGGAGTGACCGGACACCTGAGGGCGGCCCGAGGGAGGGGCCGAGAGGAAGTCCGAGTGAGGGACAAAGAGAAGACCCGAGGGAGGGGTCGAGAGCAAGTCCGAGTGAGGGGCGAAGAGAAGACCCGAGGGAGGGGTCGAGAAGAAGTCCGAGTGAGGGGCGGAGAGAAGACCCGAGGGAGGGGTCGAGAGCAAGTCCGAGTGAGGGGCGGAGAGAAGACCTGAGGGAGGGGTCGAGAGCAAGTCCGAGTGAGGGGCGAAGAGAAGACCCGAGGGAGGGGTCGAGAGCAAGTCCGAGTGAGGGGCGGAGAGAAGACCCGAGGGAGGGGTCGAGAGCAAGTCCGAGTGAGGGGCGGAGAGAAGACCTGAGGGAGGGGTCGAGAGGAGGTCCGAGCGAGGGACCTGGAGCGAGCCCGAGGGAGGGGCGGAGAGCCGATCAGAGCGGACATTTCAAAAAACGCCGAAGCCCAACGAAAAAGTACCGGAGCCCGGAAGTGACCAGTCAGTCGAGTTCCGACTCCGGATCAGCCACTAGTCAGGACGAGTGGCTCACAACCGATTCAAACTTAAGGAAGGAGAAAAAGAAGGTAAACATCCGAATTAAAGAAAAACCGGCGGGAGCATTCATGATTAAGCATGTTGCAAAGGAAGAGCATCTGACCCCAATTCAGGTGGTTGTTACCTTCAAAATAAAACTAATGAAAATTGTGAGTTTCTGTTCACAGGACCGGATCATCGGACACCCCCGTAACCCGTACACCCCGGTGACAAGCGTGCCGCCCGAGCCTGCGAGTTCCACGCTGACCGAATCCAGAAAACAACAAAACAGCCTCCGCAAGAGGGGGCCGCGATGCCTTTGCGTTATCTTAATTTTGCAGCTTGTCACTATAGGACAGGTAGAGTCACACCAGCCCTTTAAATGGGGTACTTGAACAGATCGAACAATCTCAAGCAATTACTACAAAAATAACTACAGGGCCACCAGTTTTCAGTGCCATGCCTTGCCAACTAGCACCCATTGAACCCTGTTCCAAATGCAGCCGGTACAAAAATTTGTTCACCGGTTCGCCGTGGTTAACCACCCTGATATCCACCTTGATAGGGCTGATCACAATGATCATGATGACGCTAATCTTTGGACCCTGTATATTGAATAAGCTCATGCCGTTTGTCAAGAATCAGCTAGAGAAGGTTAACATCATGTTAGTAGAACACCAACAACTGCTTTAAGAATATATCCACTCAGTATTACCCCCAAGTTATCCCAAGGTACACCCTATTCCTACACCCTGGTATTACCTGTCATCCCCTACCTTCTACGCGCCTTCTTCTTTGTGCCTTATGTTTTATGTCAAGTTTATGATATGTAATTTTAAGATTGGTATAACTATAAGAATAGAATAAGATAGTAATAAGAATAAGATAGTTGTATTTTAGCTAGTTTTGTTATGCATAGGGAGGGGGGAAGTTGTTGCAGATAGTTACGGAACGGCGGCCGGAAGATATCGTGCTGTACGGAAAGATAGGGCCCCTAGTAGCCAATAGTGTTTAGTCTATGGTGTAAGCAGACGGATGTGACGTTGTAAACCTAGATATATAACACCCTGTTTCCCATCAATAAAGGCCATTTTGCCGTCCACCACATTGGTGTCAACTAGCTGATGGCCCGAGTGACTTGGGGGTGGTCGCCGTGCCGTCCCTGAACCAGGTCGCTGCAGCCATTTGAACTGCAACACACAGTAGCGTTCTCAACCGCTGAAGACATCAGGATGGCTGCTCTCCCTTCTGGAGTCAGAGAGGCGCGTTCTAGGGCCTCTCGCAAGCGGTCTAAGAAAGACATATACGACTCCCCACTTACTTGTTTTACCTTTGTGCAAGGTGGGGTCGGTTTCCCGTCCTCAGGTATAGATCGCAAAGCTTCCCTGGCTAAGTCCGCCGACATGCGTAGCACCTCGGGCGGAAGTTGTGCTTGATCTGCAGGGTTAGCAACATTTCCAGATCCCGTTAAGGCAGCAGGCCCTCCTAGGCGCAGCGGATCCCCGTCACGCCGTTCCATGCTATTGAGGCCTGCAATGTCACAGCCTTCTGTCCAGCGGGAGCACCACAGGACTTCTTGCATAGGGCTCAAAATTACCTGCATGAGCTGGCGCAGGTCTAAAGGTGCCAGCAAGTGATTTGATAGAATTGAATTAACAATAGTCTGGGTGAAGGGACCATGTAAGCTGCATTGCTGCACAGATTTACGTGCCTCTTTCACTAAATCAAATGATAAACGTGTCCACTGATTTGGCTGACGCTGAGGACCCGCTATTACAGGAAATGCTGACAACGCTCCTTGCCTCACTAATGACAGTCTCATCTCCCTCCAGTGACCTTGGGGATCGCAATCCGCTTTTCCCTGCACCGCTGTCTCCTTGGTCTCATTCGTTTTCCCTTCCCCGGCCCCTTCTGTAACTTTTCAACAGCGCGATCCAGCCAGTCCTGCACCCGGCCGGGCCGCTCTTCAGGCTCTCCGGGAGGGGCCGGAGGCGGGGGCGCAGACGGCGCAGGCGCGGGGGCGGGCGCAGGCGGGGACGCGGGCGTGGGCGGGGTTAGGGGCGGGGACATGGGCGGGGTTATGGGTGGAGGCAGAGACATGGGCGGGGCTAGGGGCGGGGACATGGGCGCGGGCGCGGGAAGCGGGGCAGGCGCGGGCAGGGACGCGGCCGCGGGCGGGGGGGGTTTTCCCAATGGATCTCCCAACACCAGCGGTTTTCGGTGGCGGTCCCTGTCCTGAAGTGCTCTCAAAGGCTGCCGTGACTCCGGCGGCCACTTTCCTTTCTGCTTCCATATCGGATAAGGTAGCTATGACCAGCTGCCATGTAGTAGCAAGGTTCCTGGCCTGATTATCCCCGTCAGCGATACGATCCCAGAGCTGCCGCCCTACCCACGTCTCCACATCGAATGCTAGGTGGGGCTCGGCTTTGAACCCATTTTCTCTGCACCAGATCAAAAGCTTGCGGAGGGTCTGTTCATTATACTTAATTCCTCTCTTAGAGAGAATATGCAGGAGGAGCTTAACAATTGCACTTTCTTCATTAGTTATCGACTGCCCCATCTCCTGCCCCGGCTGCTCACCTCCACCAGGTGACCATTGCAACGAATCTTCAAATCTTCACGGATTGCCACCCAATCCGTCCCAGACCTCGGTCCCACCGAGCCGTTCCCCAGCCGGGTGCTCCCGTCAGGGTGTCCCTCTTCAAATGCACTGAAATCGCATCACGCCAGGGTCAGCATCTGCAGGAGGCCAGACATGACTCCTGCAGCCTTCAATATGAGTCTAGCAGAAATCACTTTATTCACGTTACAGCAGTCTATTTATCTACTACATTTCTGTTAAGTCATCTAGCCACGCGTTCGCTTACATTGCAATTGGTTGCATACTACTGCCAACAAATCTTCTACCGTACTAGGCTGCTGTAGATATCGGGGCACACGTTTACATGATTGGACCGCACACAGTCCTCTATCCTGCACTGATAAGCTTGTTTACAGGTTCTTCCTCTCCTACTCCTGTGTTCTTCCAGTTGGTGACTTTCTCACGACCTTTTCGCCTTGGTATAACTGCGGCACATCGTATTCGTCTTCTATCAGGAAGCCTCTGTTACTTAGATATGCTCCCACAGCCACCCACTTCTCCACTGAGAGCAGGAAAGCTGCCTCCAGCACAGCACGGAGATGCCAGCAAAAGAGGCACCATCGTGCCCTCCCCACGCCTAGGTCTCTCACTCCAATAGGCAGCACAAGGACAGCGCGCTCTCTCTCTGCTTTCCTTTGCTCTGCTCTACTTTGGAAAAGGCTTTGCAGACAGGTCCAGATTCCTGCCAGCAGGAGGGGCACACAAAGGGATTTTGGCCATGCAACAAAGCTGCCACAGTCAGTGGCAGAGGTTTCTCCCCTTCCCAAGCTTTGCTGAAGTGGCTCTGCCAAAACAGGACACGCTTGAAGGCTCGGAAGCCAAGGCACAACTGGAGCCCTCTGTGTCTCTGATTTCTTGATTTCCCCAAAGATGTGGGAGGCTACACTGATTCCCTGCAACTATTCCCTCTCCACCTTTATTTGGTCTCAAGCATGGCTCTCTCAGCCCCTCTAACCTGAACATTCTGCAGAGACTAAGCACTGCATTCCTTTGGCTTTTCAAGTGCTCCTAGAAACTGTGGCCACTTTGTTCCTATTTTCTGAAAGGAAGGGAAGGGAGGCACCAGCAAAGACGGAACATTTCCAGATTCCCCTGCAGCCCCTGGGGGAAACTGCACCATGGAGCACGTGGCTGGAGACTTGCATTCAGTCTCCAGCTCAGCCTTTCATGTACCAGAGAGGTTTGCCTATGCCATGGCATCGAAGAGAAGACAAAATCACTTCCCACTGCGGGTATGAGCAGCGATGCAGCTTGCTCTCATGCAGAACCTTCTTAAAGTGGGACACATGCAATGAGAATGAAGTGATCTTTGGAACTACAAGCTCGCTTGTACTTCCCCACTTTCACTGCCGTTCTCTCATCAGAGCAATGACACTGTGCGCAGATGCGTAAGACTCCTGTTTGGTGATGGTTGGGGGTGGTGGGAGCCAGTGCTGCTCCCTTTTCTTTCCTTTTGTGTGTGTGTGCGTCTTGTTTGGTTTGGCTTGGATTATCACAGTGTTAATAGACAGTAGCAATGCTGTTCCTGCCGTACGTCATGCTGCCTCCCAGTGACAAAAAGCATCCTCCCTTGCGATGACTCTGAGACTAGTGAGAGCAGATTGCAGTCCTCTCTCTGCTTCTGCCGACTTCCTCCAAGCACTTGAAGAGGAGCTAGATGTTCTCCAAGGGTCCTTTCCCCAGCACTAACCCAGTGGAGGCAAACAAATCAGTCAGGGCTGCAAGAAGAGAAAAAAAATAAGTTACACAGGTCCAGTGAACTTCCTCTCTGAATATTGCAGAAGCGCATGTTTGCCCACTTGTTGGCCATTCAAGAAGTCCGGAGGACCCTGTTGCCCGGTCAGCCAGTGTCCCAGTTCGCTTACCCAGGGGTCAACCAGCAGGACACATTGACACACAGAGCACGTGGCATTCCACCAAACTGGGGGATGGATTTTATTAGGCTCTGAGCTGAAAGACTTGCATACGCCAAGACCCCGCTCAGCCTTCCTCCTTTTGCTCCGCTGTCTCGAATGAGTGTTGTAAAAGAGCAAAGGGAAGATAGGTGACCCTGCAAAGCTTGACTCACTTTAATCCTGCCAGATTGGTAAGCACAGCTATAACACTGGTGAGTAAGTGATGGAGTAATGAGAGCAGCGGGAACATTTTTGGAGCATTTCTAGAAAGGCCCAAGGGTAATTTAACAGCATCCTCCTGCCTCTTGAATCCCGTGTTAGGGAGAGCATAGCTAAAGAGCATGTGCTTTCTTGTGCTACAAATCTCTTCTCTTTCCACTCAACACACTGAGGGGCGAGGGTGGCTCCAGAGAAGACACTGTCCCTGTTTTCCTTCCAGCGCGTTTTGTTCCTAGAGCTTCTTCACCCTAGCTGGAAGCTAGTTAGGTTTGGTATAGAGTTGTGTTCAGTCAATGAAATATGGAAGCATGACATCTAAAGGGTAAACTACCCCTAGACAAGTCCCTTAGACATTGTGAGGTGTAGCTTTCCGTCGTGCAGCAGGGAGGTGGTCTGCCCTTGTGAATGAAAACCCAGCAGAGAGCTGTTGTTGCAGAATGGACAGAGGTGCCTTTGGTGGCAAAGCACTTGCTATGGCTGGGAGCAAGCTCCATCCCACTGGAGAGGCCGTTGCTGAGGGATGGCACGTGGCAAAGGCACCACACCGATGGCTCTGTGTTTGTGACATTGAAGGGTCTAAGGGCTGCTTGGCCCCCGCAGCTGGTTGCCAGCGGCTCTGGCGGAATGTTTGCTCTGGAACCTGCCGTCTCCCTGGACAGCATTAGAGGTTCGAAACTGTTTCCTCCTGAAGCTGGAGCATCACTACATTGTCCTGCCTTCTTTAAAGGATAGCTACTGCTTTTTCTTCTTATCTCAAGTCAGCAAGGCCCTTCCGAGGGACAAGCGGCTGGGCTAAAGCAAGGGTTGACGAAATGGAGCGCAGCGGCCTAGGTGCAGCAGGCGACAGCGTGCGTGCCTGCCTTGAAGAGCGGGAGCAGGAGGCAAGAGAGGGCTCCTCTGTTCCTCCGCTGCCAGCCCGCCAGCCAGCCAGCGGCACCTCGACGCAAGAGCTGCAGCCAGCACCCGCGCCTGCACCTCTCTGTGATGGGGATGAGGGGCAGCAGCCCAGCTGCAGCTCCAGCAGAAGGGCTGAGGACTGCCTGGAGGTGCCAGCTCCACCAGAGCCCTGGGATCTGACGCCCACAATTCTTTCAGAAGCGCCGGGATCTCCCAAGCCCACACATGAAACATTGCCTCAAGATATGCATTCTGATCCGAGAGGCAATCCCCCCATGAGCATCACCTTCTGTTCCCTTGAAGATCTGGAAGATATCTCTGAGGATGAATTAGAAGAGTCCTTGGATCTGACACCCCCATCTTTGTCAGAAGCGCCAGGCTCTCCCAAGCCCACACATGACACATTGCCTCACGATATGCTTCCTGACCTGACAGGCAAAGCCTCCATGAACAATGCCCTCTATTTCTTTGAAGATGTGGAGGAAAGCTCTGAAGATGAATTGGAAGAGCCCTGGGATCTGACACCCCCATCTCTTGCGGAAGCACAGCCCTCTCCCAGACATACAGATGGCACATCGGATCACGAGACAGATCCTTTGCCCACAGGCAACAAGTCACTGAACATCCCTGTCTGTGGCAATGAGGATTTGCAAGTCATCTGCAAGGAAGACTCTGAAGAGCCCTTGGAAAAGGAGGAGTTTGTCCAGTTCTGTGTTACTGACTTGATGCTTGCAATTTCCACAAAGAAGAGACCAAGGCTCTTACCACCCAACAGGAAAATGTATATAGAGATATCTCGTGACAAAGAAATGGTCCAAGATGTTAAAAGTAGCACTCCACTCCCACCAGAGCACTGCCATTTTCCAGAGGCCACAGATGCAAAGGAAGCTGCTGGTATCTCTAAGGCACTGGCCTTTCACAAAACATTTTCTACCTCTCCACACACCCAGGGCAGCGGCTGCAGCACCCCCAATACCTCTGCTCGGCCAGACCATGTGCTCTCGACCATGTGTGACAAACACACCGACCACCCTCAGCCTGAGCTCGGAGGAGCATCAGGCAGCAACCCGAGGCAGAATGAAAAAGCAAATCGCAAGAGGAGCCTCGCTTCCCCTTCCTCCCCTCCCACACCATCGCAGCAGGCTCAAGAGGAAAGGTGTCTTGACCACCTCCCACCAAAGAAGCGCTATCGCTCCTGCTGCCAGTAGGGAGGCAAGGGGTTCCCTCTGCTACCCCCAGCTGCCACTGTCCTGCCACGTGCCAGCCCCTGAACATCTGCACCCCAGCCTGCCCTTCCCCCAGCACTGCTGCCCCACACACCTCCAGAAAAAATCTCGTTTTCTTTTTTTCCTCACGCTTTCTAGGTAGTCTCTTATGTTTTCTAAATAAAATAAAAGGTTCTGTTCTTAAGTTATGCTGTGGTGTGT
This sequence comes from Tinamus guttatus, assembly GCF_059628265.1. Lineage (NCBI taxonomy): Eukaryota > Metazoa > Chordata > Aves > Tinamiformes > Tinamidae > Tinamus > Tinamus guttatus. The sequence continues at coordinate 220,604 of NW_028289119.1, read as the reverse complement.
GTTCCTTATCGGCTAGCGGATACGTGAAAACTGCAACTAAACTACTCTTCGGGGAGGAAGCAGGAGGGTACAGGGACGTTCCACCACACGTAGAAGAATGGTATTCCAGTAGAATAATTAAGCCATTCTTTACACTAGGCTCAAATGACTCTGAGGATTCAAGTGAATAAAACAAGAGCATGAATGAGAAGAGAATGCTGTGAAAAGCATTACACAAAATACACGTTACTAGTGGAGGGGCTAGATTTCATGGAAGTTCATACAACACTAGTCCATTTTCTACTCTGCCAAGTACAAAAATGTACTCCTCGTAGAAGGGCTAGAATTGTAATATTAGAATAGATTTCTAACTGTCAGGATTAACTTGATTAGAATTAAAATATTTTTTAAAGTTAAGGTTAGTATTTTTAAATAACAGCTTTGTTAGAGGAAAAGAACACTGTGCAATGATGCTTGGGTATGGGTAGGATTTCTCAAGCTGATGTCAGAAGAGGATCCATCAATTCCAGACCCAAAAAGGGCTCATAGAGCTACCATGAGTCAAGGCACCGGGAATACCATCCAAACCGGAGCTCTAAAATGGTGAAAGGGACTAAATGGGAGGCCTCTCTATTCTGCAGCCTGGGAGCTTTATTGCAGGGAGCCAAGCTTGCGTAGGTCGGGTCGCCACTTCCTCGTCCCCCTGACATCCCACCCACTTCTCCACTGAGAGCAGGAAAGCTGCCTCCAGCACAGCACGGAGATGCCAGCAAAAGAGGCACCATCGTGCCCTCCCCACGCCTAGGTCTCTCACTCCAATAGGCAGCACAAGGACAGCGCACTCTCGATCTGCTTTCCTTTGCTCTGCTCTGCTTTGGACAAGGCTTTGCAGACAGGTCCAGATTCCTGCCAGCAGGAGGGGCACAAAAAGGGATTTTGGCCATGCAACAAAGCTGCCACAGTCGGTGGCAGAGGTTTCTCCCCTTCCTACGCTTTGCCAAGGTGGCTCTGCCAAAACAGGTCACGATGGGCTGGGGGCTCTTGAAGGCTCGAAACCCAAGGAACAACTGGAGCACTCCGTGTCTCTGACTTCTTGATTTCCCCAAAGATGAGAGATGCTACAGTGATTCCCAGCAAATATTCCCTCTCCACCTTTATTTGGTCTCAAGCGGAACTGTCTCAGCCCTTTTAAGCTGAAATATCTGCAGAGACTAAGCACTACATTCCTTTGGCTTTTCAAGTGCTCCTAGAAAATGTGGCCACTTTGTTCCTACCTTCTGAAAGGAAGGGAAGGGAGGCACCAGCCAAGACGGGACATTTCCAGATTTCCCCTGCAGCCCCTGGAGGAAACTGCACCATGGAGCACGTGGCTGGAGACTTGCATTCAGTCTCCAGCTCAGCCTTCCATGTACCAGAGAGCTTTGCCTATGCCATGGCATCGAAGAGAAGACAAAATCACTTCCCACTGTGGGCATGGGCAGCGATGCAGCTTGCTCTCATGCAGAACCCTCTTAAATTTGGACACATGCAATGAGAATGAAGTGATCTTTGGAACTACGAGCTCGCTTGTACTTCCCCACTTTCACTGCCATTCCCTAATCAGAGCGATGACACTGTGCGCAGATGCGTAAGACTCCTGTTTGGTGGTAGTTGTGGGTGATGGGAGCCAGTGCTGCTCCCTTTTCTTTCCCTTTGTGTGTGTGTGTGTGTCCTGTTGGCTTTCGCTTGGATTATCACAGTGTTAATAGACAGTAGCAATGCTGTTCCTGCCGTACGTCATGCTGCCTCCTGGTGACAAAAAGCATCCTCCCTTGAGATGACCCTAAGACTAGTGAGAGTAGATTCCAGTCCTCTCTCTGCTTCTGCCCACTTCCTCCAAGCACTTGAAGAGGAGCTAGATGGTCTCCAAGGGTCCTTTCCGCAGCACTAACCCGGTGGAGGCAAACAAATCAGTCAGGGCTGCAAGAAGAAAACATGAATATTAAGTTACACAGGTCCAATAAACTACCACCCTGAATATTTCAGGAGGGCTTTGCTGCCCACTTGTTGGCCATTCAAGAAGGCTGGAGGACGCTCTTGCCCGGTGAGCCAATGTCCCAGCTCCCTTACCCAGAGGTCAACCAGCAGGATACATTGACACACTGGACTTGTGGCATTACACCAAACTGGGAGGATGAATTTCATTAGGCTCTGAGCTGAAAGACTTGCATAGGCCAAGACCCCGTTCAGCCTTCGTCCTTTTGCTCCGCTGTCTCAAATGAGTGCCGAAAAAGAGCAAAGGGAAGATAGGTGGCCCCGCAAAGCTTGACTCACATTAATCCTGCCAGATCGGTAAGCACAGCCATGACACTGGTGAGTAAGTGATGGAGTAATGAGAGCAGCGGGAACATTTTTGGAGCATTTCTAGAAAGGCCCAAGGGTAATTTAACAGCATCCTCCCGCCTCTTGTGTCCCCTGTTAGGGAGAGCACAGCTAAAGAGCATGTGCTTTGTTGTGCTACAATCCTCCTCTCTTTCCACTGGACACACTGAGGGGCGAGGGTGGCTTCAAAGCAGACGCTGTCCCTCTTTTCCTTCCAGAACGTTTTGTGCCTCGAGCTTTCTCTCTATAGCTGGAATCTAGTTAGGTTTCATATAGAATTGTGTTCAGTCAATGAAATATGGAAGCAGGACAGCTAAAGGGTAAACTACCCCTAGACAAGTCCATTAGACATTGTGAGGTGTAGCTTTCCGTCCTGCAGCAGGGAGGTGGACTGTCCTTTTGAAAGAAAACCCAGCAGAGAGCTGTTGTTGCAGAACGGACAGAGGTGCCTTTGGTTGCAAAGCACCTGCTATGGCTGGGAGCAACCTCCATCCTACTGGAGAGGCCGTTGCTGAGGGATGGCAGGTGGCAAAGGCACCACACCGATGGCTCTGTGTTTGTGATATTGAAGGGTCCAAGGGCTGCTTGGCCCCCGCAGCTGGTTGCCAGCGGCTCTGGCGGAATGTTTGCTCTGGAACCTGCAGTCTCCCTGGACAACGTTAGAGGTTCGAGACTGTTTCCTCCCGAAGCTGGAGCATCGCTACGTTGTCCTGCCTTCTTTAAAGGATATCTACTGCTTTTTCTTCCTATCTCAAGTCTGGAAGACCCTTCCGAGGGACAAGCGGCTGGGCTAAAACAAGGGCTGACCAAATGGAGCGCAGCGGCCTAGGTGCAGCAGGCGACAGCGTGCGTGCCTGCCTTGAAGAGCGGGAGCAGGAGGCAAGAGAGGGCTCCTCTGTTCCTCCGCTGCCAGCCCGCCAGCCCGCCAGCGGCACCTGGACGCAAGAGCTGCAGCCAGCACCCACGCCTGCACCTCTCTGTGATGGGGATGAGGGGCAGCAGCCCAGCTGCAGCTCCACCAGAAGGGCTGAGGACTGCCTGGAGGTGCCAGCTCCACCAGAGCCCTGGGATCTGACACCCCCAACTTTGTCAAAAGCACCGGGCTCTCCCAAGCCCACTCAAGACACATTGCCTCAAGATATGCACCCTGATCCAACAGGCAACGCCTCCATAAAAATTGCCTTCTATTGCACTGAGGATCTGGAGGAAATCTCGGAAGAGCAATTAGAAGACCCCCGGGATCTGACATCCCCATCTTTTTCAGAAGCACAGCCCTCTCCCAGGCATAAAGATGGTATATCGGATCACGAGACAGGCAACAAGTTACTGAACATCCCTTTCTGTGGTACTGAGGATTTGCAAGTCATCTCTGAGGAAGACTCTGAAGAGCCCTCAGAAAAGGAGGAGTATGTCCAAATCTGCATTACTGATTTGTTGCTTTCAATCTCCACCAAGAAGAGACCGAGGCTCTTACCCCGCAGCAGGAAAATGTATATTGAGGTACGTCGTGGCCAAGAAATGGCCCAAGAGGTGAAATATAGCACTCCACTCCCAGCAGACCACTGCTGTCTTCCTGAGGCCACAGATGCAAAGGAAGCTGCTGGCATTTATAAGGCAGAGGCCTTTCACGGGACATTTTCTCCCTCTCCACAGACCCAGGGCAACAGCTACAGCACCCCCAATACCTCTGCTCGGCCAGACCATGTGCTCTCAACCGTGGCCAACAAAGACACCGACCACCCTCAGCCTGAGCTCGGAGGAGCATCAGGCAGCAACCCGAAGCAGAATGAAAAAGCGAATCGCAAGAGGAGCCTCGCTTCCCCTTCCTCCCCTCCCACACCATCGCAGCAGGCTCAAGAGGAAAGGTGTCTTGAGCACCTCCCACCAAAGAAGCGCTATCGCTCCTGCTGCCAGTAGGGAGGCAAGGGGTTCCCTCTGCTACCCCCAGCTGCCACTGTCCTGCCACGTGCCAGCCCCTGAACATCTGCACCCCAGCCTGCCCTTCCCCCAGCACTGCTGCCCCACAAGCAAAATCTTGTTTTTTTTTTTTTTTTTCCCCACTCCCTTTCTAGGTAGTCTCTTATGTTTTCCAAATAAAATGACAGGTGCTGTTCTTAAGTTATGCTCCGGTGTTTGTCCATTTTCGCCTAGCGGATTTGTGAAAACTGCAGTTAAATAACTCTTGGGGGAAGGAGGAGGAGGGCACAGGAACGTTTCACCACACCTAGAAGAATGGTATTCCAATAGATTAATTCATTCATTCTTTACACTAAGCTCACATGACTTTGAGGATTCGGGTGAACAATGCGAGAGCATGAATGAGAAGAGACTGCTGTGAAAAGCATTACACAAAATACTAGTTACTAGTGGAGCGGCAAGATTTCATGGATGTTCATGCAACACCAGTCCATCTCCAACTCTGCCAAGTACAAAAATGTACTCTTTGTAATAAAGGTTGTTTCTAAATTTCTAAACGTTAGGATTAAATTAATTAGAATTAGATTTATTTTTAAAATTAAGATTAGAGTTTTTAAATAACAGCTTTGTTAGAGGAAAAGAATACTGTTCAATGATGCTTGGGTATGGGTAGGACTTCTCAAGGTGATATCAGAACAGGATCCATCGATTCCAGACCCAAAAACGGCTCATAGAACTGCCATGAGTCAAGACACCGGGAATACCATCCAAACTGGAGCTCTAAAATGGTGAAAGGGACTAAATGGGAGGCCTCTCTATTCTGCAGCCTGGGAACTTTATTGCAGGAGGCCAAGCTTGCGTAGGTCGGGTCGCCACTTCCTCGTCCCCCTGCCATCCCACCTGCGGGAGGCCAGACATGACTCCTGAGGGCTTCAATATGAGTCTAGCAGAAATCACCTTATTCACGTTACAGCAGTCTATTTATCTACTACATTTCTGTTAAGTCATCTAGCCACGCGTACGCTTACATTGCAATTGGTTGCATACTACTGTCCACACATCTTCTACCGTACTAGGTTGGCTGTAGATATCGGGGCACATGTTTACATGACTGGCCCACACACAGTCCTCTATCCTGCACTGATAACCTTGTTTACAGGTTCTTCCTCTCCTACTTCCATGTTCTTGCAGCTGGTGGCTTTCCCACGACCTTTTTGCCTTGGTTTTAGTCCAGCTCATCGTATTCGTGTTCTACCAGGAAGCCTCTGTTACTTAGATATGCTCCCACAATTCCCCCTTTTTGTTCTTGAACCAGCCAAACCTTCTTTACAGCATTCTCAATCATACTGGATACAGGTTTTAATAAACAAGGCAGAACTAGCAGAATGCAACATAGAATCAACACCACCATTCCAGCACTTCTAAATAACGAGTGAAACCATCCCGAAATTTCCCATCCATGTAATGAATTGTCCAACCATGACAGACCCTCATCCTCTGTGACTTTATGCAAAATCTTTGCGTGATCCCAAATGTCTTGGACATCCGTGAGTATTCTTCCGGACTGATCAATATTAGATATGTATTCGTGGTCCCTCTTCCAGTGTTGGTCTCCTACTCCCACAGAATAGCTACTTGCAGAATATATACACCTGCTATGGTTCAATTTAAGCTTTATGGTCGTCCAATGGCCTGTTCTGTTGTGAAAGATGCCTAGATTCAGGCCTGATAAGTTATAATATACATAAGGCACCGTGTTACTAACCAATTGAAGTATAAAGGGCATTCCTTCCATTGCGACATTCCCTGTGTACACTGATATGACATATTGAGTAGGCTATATGGATTCAGGTCTGGCCAGTTGCTTAGAGGAATGCCTAACACCAGTGCATCGAATTGATCTGCTGTCCCACAAAGCCAACAACTCTTCATTTGGTATAATGAACAATTTGCCTAAGAAGCATAACATATCCATTAGCGTTAAAAGCAGCATCAGCTCCTATAATAGCATTAAAAGCAACATTACCTCTTAAAAGCCACAATATACAGCTAATAATAACAGTAACACTTCTTCCTCCCATGTTGTTCTTCTGCAGGCTCACACTTTCCACAGCTAGGGTACCGGTTGCTTGCCTGCTACGTCTGATGTAGGCGAGTTTGCTTCCAGCCAAGGACTCACCCACTTTGCTGTCACCCATCTGGTTCCAGTATCTGTAAAGACACAAGCATACCCTTTTCCCTAGGTTATCAAGTCCAAAGGTCCCGTCCATTTTCTCATGTTCCAGTCTCTCAGCATCACCTTACATGGGCCCTATTTTACTTCTGTCAGGACTCCCTTTAGCCCAGCCCGTGTTTGACCATTGGAGAGACTAGGCTATCCTGGGGTTATCTCAAAAAATTTAAAACATATATTACTTTTGCCAATCTCTCTGCAGGCATAATTCCCAATTCTCCCCCTTTTTGTTTTTGAAGCTGACATTTCAGCGTTTGGTTCATACGTTCCACTACGGCCTGCCCGGTAGGGGAGTGTGGAATGCCCATAACATGCTCAATGCCCCAAAGATGAAAAAACTCTTGTGTCCCTCGTGCGACATAGCCAGACCCATTATCAGTTTTTACCCTCTGTGGGACTCCCAGTGCTGCCATAGCCACCTGCATGTGGCGTTGAACATATTTGCTGGATTCACCCATCTGTGCCACGGCCCAGACAGCCATAGAAAAACAGTCAACCGACACACGGACATATTTTAGTCTGCCGAACTCTGGTATATGGGTAACGTCCATTTGCCACAGTTCCAACGGACCGGTACCTCTGGGATTCACCCCAGTCGGGCTTCTAAATGAGTTGTCACCGTATGCTTGGGTTGAATAGGCAAAAAAATCCACTCGAGTATATGAAGGGGATCTCTACCCTCAAACCATTGCAATAATAACAGCAGTGGGTAGCGGTTGTGGTTTAGCAAGAGCAAACCCACCGGTTCATCAGGGTCCCAGCGGCTGGCATATGCGGTTGATACCCTTTCGGATACCCTTTGTAGTGCTAGTTTTGCTTTGGGGGAAAGCTCACGTGGGGCATCAACTCCACCTCCCTCCCGAAGGAGTTGTATGAGGGGTTCTATATCTGCGTTGGAAATACCACAGACCGAGCGTACCCAATTAATGTCGCCCAGGAGCTTCTGCACATCGTTTAGGGTAGTGACTTCTGTTCGCAGAAAGAGCTTTTGTGGCCTAACAACTGTTCTGGTAATCTCCCAGCCCAGGTAGCGCCAGGCTGGCTGCCGTTGTACTTTCTCTGGCGCTATCTGTAGACCTCCCGCTCCTAGGATCTTTTCCATCTCTGTCAGCAGACTTCCTGCCTCCAGATGCTTTCCGGCTACTAAGATATCATCTATATAATGGTAGATCATTAGTTCAGGATGTATCTGATGGATGGGAGTTAATGCCCACGAGACATAGAGCTGGCACAGGGTGGGCGAATCTTTCATACCCTGGGGAAGCACTACCCAATGATATCGCTGCATAGGGGCTTGTTTGTTAACTGAGGGTACAGAGAACACAAATTTTTCATGATCCTCAGGATGCAATGGTATGGTAAAGAAACAATCTTTTAAATCGATTATTAAGATGTCCCAGTCTTTTGGGATCATCACAGGTGATGGTAAGCCTGGTTGCAATGCTCCCAGATCTTTCATAACTGCATTTACTTTCTGCAAATCATGCAGCAATCCCCACTTCCCAGATTTTTTGGGGATAGTAAAGACAGGCGTATTCCAGGGACTAGTTGAAGGCTGTACATGACCCTTTTCTAATTGTTCTTGCACTAATGCTTGCAAGTGAGCGACCTTTCCTGTAGACAGCGGCCACTGGTCGACCCAGACAGGTGTACTAGATGTCCAGGATAATTTTATCACCGGTCGCTCTCTCCCAGTGACTGCTGCTAGAAAACCTGTTGATCAGTAACCAATCGTGCACCTAGCTGGCTTAGCACGTCTCGTCCTAGCAGCGATACTGGTGCATTGGTGACGTATGGTTTAATACTGCAGCATCCACCATCTGCCATACAGCATTGCACTAGCTCCTTACTGACACGTGTTGTTTGCACTCCACCTACCCCCATAACAGGAATCGATGGAGTTTCTAATGGCCAGGTGTGAGGCCAGGCAGCCACATGGACAATCATTACGTCCGCCCCAGTGTCCACTAACATTGAAATTGATGTCTGATGCCCACATGGGTGTTTTAATGTTACCTGTTCCATTGGTTGTCGTTTTCAGATGTCCATTGCCAGGTGTATTTCAGGGGTCCCGGTTGAGCCAAAACCCTGCTTCCCTCTGATTTTTGATTTAGATTTGGGAACGCATGCAAAAAACAGCACTAGCTGTGCGATATTCTCCCCAGCTGGAACATGAATCGGCGGACTGGGGCTCCAGACCATCACATGAATGGTACCCGTAAAGACCCCATCCATCACGCCAGGCAATACAAAAAGGCCTTTGCGCGTAACCGATGAGCGACCTAACAGTAGTGCACTTAATCCTTTTCCCAGCAAGCAGTGGATGGGAGGCATTGTACACTGGAGTCGGTGAGCATTGCGTCTACTGCGAGGGCAATGTCCACTCCGGCACTTCCTGTTGTGGTGGCGGTGATGCCATCCAAGCTCCCCGGGATCTTACTTTCATCGGCGCGCGAGATCCCAGCGCGCTCGCCTTCCCGTTTCCCAACCTGGTTCCGTTTCCGTGTGCCTGGGAGCGGCACTCCTTCTCCCGGTGACCAAACCTCCCACATCTATTGCAACCTCCATTAAACGCAGATCCGTCGCCCCTTTTATCGAACTGCCACTGGGCTTTGAGATGACCGGGGCGTCCGCACTCAACGCAGCGCGGGTTGTTTTTGTTAACTGAAGGTCGTACGGCTGCTGTAAATGCACGTGCCATGTAATCCGCCTTTTGCTCATCCCAGCCAATACGCCCACAAGCCTCCATCACTTGCGCGATCGAGGCATCCCGTGGTAGTGCTCTAAGCGCTCGCTTACACTCCACAGTAGCGTTCTCAACCGCTGAAGACATCAGGATGGCTTCTCGCCCTTCTGGAGTCAGAGAGGCGCGTTCTAGGGCCTCTCGCAAGCGGTCTAAGAAAGACATATACGACTCCCCACTTACTTGTTTTACCTTTGTGCAAGGTGGGGTCGGTTTCCCGTCCTCAGGTATAGATCGCAAAGCTTCCCTGGCTAAGTCCGCCGACATGCGTAGCACCTCGGGCGGAAGTTGTGCTTGATCTGCAGGGTTAGCAACATTTCCAGATCCCGTTAAGGCAGCAGGCCCTCCTAGGCGCAGCGGATCCCCGTCACGCCGTTCCATGCTATTGAGGCCTGCAATGTCACAGCCTTCTGTCCAGCGGGAGCACCACAGGACTTCTTGCATAGGGCTCAAAATTACCTGCATGAGCTGGCGCAGGTCTAAAGGTGCCAGCAAGTGATTTGATAGAATTGAATTAACAATAGTCTGGGTGAAGGGACCATGTAAGCTGCATTGCTGCACAGATTTACGTGCCTCTTTCACTAAATCAAATGATAAACGTGGCCACTGATTTGGATGACGCTGAGGACCCGCTATTACAGGAAATTCTGGCAACGCTCCTTGCCTCACTAATGACAGTCTCATCTCCCTCCAGTGACTTTGGGGATCACAATCCGCTTTTCCCTGCACCGCTGTCTCCTTGGTCTCACTCGTTTTCCCTTCCCCGGCCCCTTCTGTAACTTTTCAACAACGCGATCCAGCCAGTCCTGCACCCGGCCGGGCCGCTCTTCAGGCTCTCCGGGAGGGGCCGGAGGCGGGGGCGCAGACGGCGCAGGCGCGGGGGCGGGCGCAGGCGGGGACGTGGGCGTGGGCGGGGCTAGGGGCGGGGACATGGGCGGGGACATGGGCGGAGGAGGAGACATGGGCGGGGTTAGGGGCGGGGACATGGGCGGGGACATAGGCAGAGGCAGAGACATGGGCGGGGTTAGGGGCGGGGACACGGGCGGGGTTAGGGGCGGGGACACGGGCGGGGCTAGGGGCGGGGACATGGGCGCGGGCGCGGGAAGCGGGGCAGGCGCGGGCAGGGACGCGGCCGCGGGCGGGGGGTTTTGCCGATGGATCTCCCAACACCAGCGGTTTTCGGTGGCGGTCCCTGTCCTGAAGTGCCCTCAAAGGCTGCCGTGACTCCGGCGGCCACTTTCCTTTCTGCTTCCATATCGGATAAGGTAGCTATGACCAGCTGCCATGTAGTAGCAAGGTTCCTGGCCTGATTATCCCCGTCAGCGATAGGATCCCAGAGCTGCCGCCCTACCTTCTCCCACGTCTCCACATCGAATGCTAGGTGGGGCTCGGCTTTGAACGCATTTTCTCTGCACCAGATCAAAAGCTTGCGGAGGGTCTGTTCATTATACTTAATTCCTCTCTTAGAGAGAATATGCAGGAGGAGCTTAACAATTGCACTTTCTTCATTAGTTATCGACTGCCCCATCTCCTGCCCCGGCTGCTCACCTCCACCAGGTGACCACTGCAACGAATCTTCAAATCTTCACGGATTGCCACCCAATCCGTCCCGGACCTCGGTCCCACCGAGCCGTTCCCCAGCCGGGTGCTCCCGTCGGGGTGTCCCTATTCAAATGCACTGAAATCGCATCACATCAGGGTCAGCATCTGCAGGAGGCCAGACATGACTCCTGAAGGCTTCAATATGAGTCTAGCAGAAATCACTTTATTCACGTTACAGCAATCTATTTATCTACTACATTTCTGTTAAGTCATCTAGCCACGCGTTCGCTTACATTGCGATTGGTTGCATACTACTGCCAACAAATCTTCTACCGTACTAGGCTGCTGTAGATATCGGGGCACACGTTTACATGATTGGACCGCACACAGTCCTCTATCCTGCACTGATAAGCTTGTTTACAGGTTATTCCTCTGCTACTCCTGTGTTCTTGCAGCTGGTGACTTTCCAACGACCTTTTCGCCTTGGTCTTAGTCCAGCTCATCGTATTCGTCTTCTATCAGGAAGCCTCTGTTACTTAGATATGCTCCCACAGCCACCCACTTCTCCGCTGAGAGCAGGAAAGCTGCCTCCAGCACAGCACGGAGATGCCAGCAAAAGAGGCACCATCGTGCCCTCCCCACCTTTATCAGGAGGACAGGGCTCTCCCAAATGCACACATGGCACATCGCCTCATGAGAGAGGTCCCGATGCGACAGGTAATGCCTCCATGTAAATGGCCTTCTATTGCATAGAGGATTTAGAGGAAATCTCTGAAGATGAGTTAGAGGAGCCCTGGGATCTGACACCCCCATCTCATGCAGAAGCACAGCCCTCTCCCAGGCATACAGATGGCACACTGTCTCATGAGACAAACCCTTTTCCCACAAGGAATAAGCCACTGTACATCCCCGTCTGTCATAATGAGGATTTGGGAGACATCTCTGAGGAGGAATTGGAAGAGCCCTTGGAAAAGGAGGAGATTGCCCAAATCTGCAATACTGACTGGATAGATGCAATCTCTAGTAGGAAGAGACCAAGGCCCTTAACTCCCGACAGGAAAATGTATATAGAGGTGCGTTGTGATAAAGAAATGCCCCAAGAGATGAAATATAGCACTCCACTCCCACCAAAGCACTGTCTTCTTGAGGCCACAGATGCAATGGAAGCATTTATAAGGCAGAGGCCTTTCACAAGACATTTTCTCCCTCTCCACACACCCAGGGCAGCGAATGCAGCACCCCCAAAACCTCTGCTCGGCCAGGACACGTGCTCTCAACCGTGGCCAACAAAGACACTGACAACCCTCAGCCTGAGCTCGGAGGAGCATCAGGCAGCAACCCGAGGCAGAATGAAAAAGCGAATCGCAAGAGGAGCCTCGCTTCCCCTTCCTCACCTCCCACACCATCGCAGCAGGCTCAAGAGGAAAGGTGTCTTGACCACCTCCCACCAAAGAAGCGCTATCGCTCCTGCTGTCAGTAGGGAGGCAAGGGGTTCCCTCTGCTACCCCAAGCTGCCACTGTCCTGCCACGTGCCAGCCCCTGAACATCTGCACCCCAGCCTGCCCTTCCCCCAGCACTGCTGCCCCACACACCTCCAGCAAAATCTCGTTTTCTTTTTTATCCGTCCCTTTCTAGGTAGTCTCTTATGTTTTCTAAATAAAATAAAAGGTTCTGTTCTTAAGTTATTCTGTGGTGTGTGTTCCTTATCGGCTAGCGGATACGTGAAAACTGCAACTAAACTACTCTTCGGGAAGGAAGGAGGAGGGTACAGGGACGTTCCACCACACCTAGAAGAATGGTATTCCAGTAGAATAAATAAGCCATTCTTTACACTAGGCTCAAATGACTCTGAGGATTCAAGTGAATAATACAAGAGCATGAATGAGTAGAGAATGCTGTGAAAAGCGTTACACAAAATACACGTTACTAGTGGAGGGGCTAGATTTCATGGAAGTTCATACAACACTAGTCCATCTCCTACTCTGCCAAGTACAAAAATGTACTCTTCGTAGAAGGGCTAGGATTGTAATATTAGAATAGATTTCTAACTGTCAGGATTAACTTGATTAGAATTAAAATATTTTTTAAAGTTAAGGTTAGGATTTTTAAATAACAGCTTTGTTAGAGGAAAAGAACACTGTTCAATGATGCATGGGTATGGGTAGGATTTCTCAAGGTGATGTCAGAAGAGGATCCATCGATTCCAGACCCAAAAAGGGCTCCTAGAGCTGCCATGAGTCAAGGCACCGGGAATACCTTCCAAACCGGAGCTCTAAAATGGTGAAATGGACTAAATGGGAGGCCTCTATTCTGCAGCCTCGGAGCTTTATTGCAGGGAGCCAAGCTTGCGTAGGTCGGGTCCCCACTTCCTCATCCCCCTGCCATCCCACCCACTTCTCCACTGAGAGCAGGAAAGCTGCCTCCAGCACAGCACGGAGATGCCAGCAAAAGAGGCACCATCGTGCCCTCCCCACGCCTAGGTCTCTCACTCCAGTAGGCAGCACAAGGACAGCGCGCTCTCGATCTGCTTTCCTTTGCTCTGCTCTGCTTTGGACAAGGGTTTGCAGACAGGTCCAGATTCCTGCCAGCAGGAGGGGCACACAAAGGGATTTTGGCCATACAACAAAGCTGCCACAGTCGGTGGCAGAGGTTTCTCCCCTTCCTATGCTTTGCCAAGGCGGCTCTGCCAAAACACATCACGATGGTCTGGGGGCTCTTGAAGGCTCGGAACCCAAGGCACATCTGGAGGCCTCCATGTCTGTGATTTCTGTATTTCTCCAAAGATGAGGGAGGCTACACTGATTCCCTGCAACTATTCCCTCTCCACCTTTACTTGATCTCAAGTGCAGCTGTCTTACCACCTCTAACCTGAACGCTCTGCAGAGACTAAGCACTACATTCCTTTGGCTTTTCATGTGCTCCAAGAAACTGTGGCCACTTTGTTCCTACCTTCTGAAAGGAAGGGAAGGGAGGTGTGGGATTCCTGAAGGCCAGTGGTCATGCTGTGAGCAAGCCAGATAAGGGCAGAAGGGCGCCAGACCTAGATGAAAGGGCAGAAGGGCGCCAGGCCTAGCTGAAAGGGTGGAAGGACTGCTGACTAAGAGATAAGGAGATCTTGCGGAGAGTCAGATAAGGAGGCAAAGAGTTGAGACAAACAAGTAGAGGGGGACGGTCGTTAAATGTGAGGACACGTGGGCACTGTTAGTCAGCCTCTGTTAGTTAGCCTATCACACTGTATAGTTAGACGCATGGACGCGGGGTCTTGACCAATCATTGTAAAGAAGCGCTCGCATGTACGGGGAAATCTTGCATAGAATTTCGTTGACGCAAATAAGAGCTAACCTATCCTGAGCTCAAGCTTTGCAATATGCATGAACCTAATTAAGCTATGTATAAAAGTGCACACTGAGTGTTCAATAAACGAGTCTTGTCGATGACCATATGGTGTCGCAGTCTCCCTTTCTCCTACAAATGGTGACCCCGACGTGATGCAACGAAGGGCAATCCTCTCTCGGACAGAAAAGAAATCGGGAGAAGGACGCACCACGGTAGAGAAAGTAGGAGTTGGGTCCTCTGCAGCCAGGACGGTGCAAATCCGCCGAGCAAACGCTGGAAGGACGGCACCCCCGAAGATCATATAGATGGTTTCGGGCCATACGCGCCACCGGAGCCTGGAGAGCTGCAACAGCGCGCTGACGTCAGGAATGGATAGGCAAGTGGCGTATGAATTATTTACCCGTACCTTACAACAATGTAACGTACAGGGAATTGACTTAAAGAAAGAATTACCGGGATTATTAGCCTGGGGGTATGCGAAAGGTTGCTTTATTGTCCCACATACAGTGCATGAATTATCAGAATGGCGAAAACTGGGTGATAAGCTATGGGATGCAATGTTAGATGATGATAAGACCATGGTGAAGCAGGGATTGTGGAAGTCCTACGGAAATTTGGTGAATAGGCTCGTGCAATCCCTGGAGCAAGCTACTGATGAACAGGCCCTCTGCAAGCTTTTGATCTGGTGCAGAGAGAATGGGTTCAAAGCCGAGCCCCACCTAGTATTCAAATCCGATGTGAAAGCAAAAAGCAAAGTGGCCGCCGGAGTCACGGCAGCCTTTGCAAGCACTTCAGGACCGGGACCGCCACGCCACCGACAACTGCTGGTGTTTGGAGATCCATCGCCAAAACCCCCCGACCTGCACCTGCAGCACCTGCACCATCTGCGCCCCCACTTCCGGACCCCCTGTCGAGCCTGAGGAACAGCCCGGCTGGGTCCAGGACTTGTTGAATCGCCTTGAAAAATTAGAGAAGGGGGCCGGGGAAGAGAAGGCGAATGAGATCAAGGAAACTTACGTTGCTGATGGCTTGACAACAGCCAGGGGGGAGGTGCAGGGGAATTTGATCTGTCTTTTAAAGGGGGGGTTGGAGAACTGTAATGCGTTAAGTAAGGGCAGAAACTGTTATTAGGGCTATTATTTCTGTTTGCTATGTTCGTCTGTATTATGTGTTGTGTCCTTTGTATAATGATGCTGATACGAGGTATGGTTGAAAGGAGGAAAATTGTATGATCTGTAAAGTCATAATGGGATCTTGAGAAAGAAGATGTTTGCCTGCCCGGGAACTGCAAACATCCTCTAAACTAGTTTGGAGGTCAAACACCTGAGAGGGAGGAAGATGAGGAAGGCAGGACCCTCAGACTGACGGCTGGGACCGCTTACTGATATGCGCATTTGCGCACCCAGGAGGGAAGGTTATGTGACTGAAGGCGGAGTTTGTCCGCCCCCTGGTCTGCCTGCTGGCACGTACTGGCCCTACGTGGCAGGATGCACCGGGCATAAACAGACAGTGCGGGGGTGGGGGGGGCGAGACTCCTAATACTGAGACCCACGTTGTCTCCGCGGGGACGCCCGCCGAGTTAGGGGCCTGTCAGCAACCCTCTAATCTGCCAACTCGAGAAGATGTTCAGTCTCAGTATCCTGCCGACAAGTATTACCTCAAGAGTAGTTATTCATACATTGCTTATTAAAGGTGCTTTCACCTGAAAAGAGGCTCGCAGTAGCCACATTGTTTTGGGTGATTATTGCCAAATCCCAAGCCCATTCGCACCTAATTGGCGACAAGGATCGGCTTTGGCAATTGAGACAGTGGAACTCACTAGTGAAGTGCACGGCTACGTGAGGTCGTGCCACTAGATAGAAACTATGTTTGTGCTGTTTGTGTGTGTGGTCTTTAGATGTTTATTGTGTAATGTGTATCAGCAGAGAGGACTGAATAAGTACAACAAGAAAGTGCAGAATTTGAAAGCGGGAAAGCCAGGAATAACTCAGACTATGGCGTCCCCCCCACCAGTGGAGGAATGGGAGCTGTACTCTGACTTGTGTCCTTGGAAAGAGACTAGGGAAATACTTCTGCACAGGAAGTAAGAATGAAGAACCAAAAGCTGAAATACTGGCTACAAAACAAAACAAAAACAAAAACAAAAACAAAAAAAAAAGGGGAGAATTGGGAATTTTTAAAATTTTTTGATTTATAGATATTGGAACCAGATGAGTGCCAGCGAAATGGGTGAGACCTTGGCTGGAAGCAAACTCGCCTAGATCAGATGTAGCAGGCAAGCAACCAGTACCCTAGCTGTGGAAAGTGTGAGCCTGCAGAAGGAAAACATGGGAGGAAGAAGTGTTACTGTTGTTATTAGCTGTATGTTGTAGCTTTTAGGAGGTAGTATTGCTTTTAACGCTATTATAGGGGTTAATGCTGCTTTTAGCGCTAATGGATATGTTATGCTTTTTAGGCAGATTGTTAATTATAACCAAATCAAGAGTTGTTGGCTTTGTGGAACAGCAGATCAACTCGATGCACCGGTGTTAGGTATTAAGTGTTGGGATGGTGTTGTTGATTCTATGTTGCATTCTACTAGTTGTGCCTTGCTTATTGAAATGTGTATCCAATACGATTGAGAATGCTGTAAAGAAGGTTTGGTTGGCTACAATCGCTGAGCAAAACGGTTTGATGATTCTACTAATCTTGTGCATTTTGGTGGTCGTTCCCTGCCTGATTAAGTGTCTGAGACAGACGGTAGACAAGGCGATCAAAGACATATTTTGGGTGAACCATCAAGAATCCTGGCTTGCTCAAAAACAAGAAGGGGGAATTGTGGGATTCCTGAAGGCCAGTGGTCATGCTGTGAGCAAGCCAGATAAGGGCAGAAGGGCGCCAGACCTAGATGAAAGGGCAGAAGGGCGCCAGGCCTAGCTGAAAGGGTGGAAGGACTGCTGACTAAGAGATAAGGAGATCTTGCGGAGAGTCAGATAAGGAGGCAAAGAGTTGAGACAAACAAGTAGAGGGGGACGGTCGTTAAATGTGAGGACACGTGGGCACTGTTAGTCAGCCTCTGTTAGTTAGCCTATCACACTGTATAGTTAGACGCATGGACGCGGGGTCTTGACCAATCATTGTAAAGAAGCGCTCGCATGTACGGGGAAATCTTGCATAGAATTTCGTTGACGCAAATAAGAGCTAACCTATCCTGAGCTCAAGCTTTGCAATATGCATGAACCTAATTAAGCTATGTATAAAAGTGCACACTGAGTGTTCAATAAACGAGTCTTGTCGATGACCATATGGTGTCGCAGTCTCCCTTTCTCCTACAGGGAGGCACCAGCAAAGACGGGACATTTCCAGATTTCCCTGCAGCCCCTGGAGGAAACTGCACCGTGGAGCACATGGCTGGAGACTTGCATTCAGTCTCCAGCTCAGTCTTCCATGTACCAGAGAGGTTTGCCTATGCCATTGCATTGAAGACATGCAATGAAAATGAAATGATCTTTGGAACTACAAGCTCCCTTGTACTTCCCCACTTTCACTGCCATTCTCTCATCAAAGCGATGACACTCTACGCAGATGCCTAAGACTCCTGTTTGTTGGTAGTTGGGGGTGATGGGAGCCAGCGCTGCTCCCTTTTCTTTCCCTTTGTGTGTGTGTGTGTCCTGTTTGCTTTCGCTTGGATTATCACAGTGTTAATAGACAGTAGCAATGCTGTTCCTGCCGAAAGTCATGCTGCCTCCCAGTGACAGAAAGCATCCTCCCTTGAGATGCCCCTGAGACTAGTGAGAGTAGATTCCAGTCCTCTCTCTGCTTCTGCGCACTTCCTCCAAGCACTTGAAGAGGAGCTAGATGGTCTCCAAGGGTCCTTTCCCCAGCACTAACCCAGTGGAGGCAAACAAATCAGTCAGGGCTGCAAGAAGAAAACATGAATATTAAGTTACACAGCTCCAATAAACTACCACCCTGAGTATTTCAGGAGGGCTTTGTTGCCCACTTGTTGCCATTCAAGAAGGCTGGAGGACCCTGTTGCCCGGTGAGCCAATGTCCCAGCTCCCTTACCCAGAGGTCAACCAGCAGGACACATTGACACACTGGACACGTGGCATGACAGCAAACTGGGGGGATGGATTTTATTAGGCTCTGAGCTGACAGACTTGAATATGCCAAGACCCCGCTCAGCCTCCCTCCTTTTGCTCCGCTGTCTCGAATGAGTGCCGAAAAAGAGCAAAGGGAAGATAGGTGGCCCTGCAAAGCTTGACTCACTTTAATCCTGCCAGATCGGTAAGCACAGCCATGACACTGGTGAGTAAGTGATGGAGTAATGAGAGCAGCGGAAACATTTTTGGAGCATTTCTAGAAAGGCCCAAGGGTAATTTAAAAGCATTGTCCCGCCTCTTGAGTCCCGTGTTAGGGAGAGCACAGCTAAAGAGCATGTGCTTTGTTGTGCTACAATCCTCCTCTCTTTCCACTGGACACACTGAGGGACGAGGGTGGCTTCAAAGAAGACGCTGTCCCTCTTTTCCTTGCAGCGTGTTTCATACCTAGTGCTTTTTCTCTCTAGCTGGAAGCTCTATAGGTTTCATATAGAATTGTGTTCAGTCAATGAAATATGGAAGCATGACAGCTAAAGGGTAAACTACCCCTAGACAAGTCCCTTAGACATTGTGAGGTGTAGCTTTCCGTCCTGCAGCAGGGAAGTGGACTGCCCTTTTGAAAGAAAACCCAGCAGAGAGCTGTTGTTGCAGAACGGACAGAGGTGCCTTTGGTGGCAAAGCACTTGCTATGGCTGGGAGCAACATCCATCCCACTGGAGAGGCCGTTGCTGAGGGATGGCAGGTGGCAAAGGCACCACACCGATGGCTCTGTGTTTGTGACATTGAAGGGTCTAAGGGCTGCTTGGCCCCCGCACCTGGTTGCCAGCGGCTCTGGCGGAATGTTTGCTCTGGAACCTGCAGTCTCCCTGGACAACGTTAGAGGTTCGAGACTGTTTCCTCCTGAAGCTGGAGCATCGCTACGTTGTCCTGCCTTCTTTAAAGGATAGCTACTGCTTTTTCTTCCTATCTCAAGTCTGGAAGACCCTTCTGAGGCACAAGCGGCTGGGCTAAAGCAAGGGCTGACCCAATGGAGCGCAGCGGCCTAGGTGCAGCAGGCGACAGCGTGCGTGCCTGCCTTGAAGAGCGGGAGCAGGAGGCAAGAGAGGGCTCCTCTGTTCCTCCGCTGCCAGCCCGCCAGCCAGCCAGCGGCACCTCGACGCAAGAGCTGCAGCCAGCACCCGCGCCTGCACCTCTCTGTGATGGGGATGAGGGGCAGCAGCCCAGCTGCAGCTCCACCAGAAGGGCTGAGGACTGCCTGGAGGTGCCAGCTCCACCAGAGCCCTGGGATCTGACGCCCACAATTCTTTCAGAAGCCCCAGGCTCTCCCAAGCCCACTCATGACACATTGTCTCCCGACACTCATCCCGATCTGAGAGGCAATCCACCCATGAACATTGCCTTCTATTCCCTTGAAGATTTGGAAGATATCTCTGATGATGAATTAGAAGAGTCCTTGGATGTGACACCCCCATCTTTGTCAGAAGCGCCAGGCTCTCCCAAGCCCACAGGTGACACCTTGCCTCAAGATATGCATCCTGAACCGACAGGGAATGCCTACATAAAAATTGCCTTCTATTGCACTGAGGATCTGGAGGAAATCTCTGAAGATGAATTGGAACAGACCTGGGATCTGACAACCCTATCTCCTGCAGAAGCACAGCCTTCTCCCAGGCATACAGATAACACATCGCATCACGAGACAGATCCTTTGCCCACAGGCAACAAGTCACAAAATATCCCTGTCTGCGGGAATGAGGATTTGCAATTCATCTCGGAGGAAGTATCTGAAGAGCCCTTGGAAAACAAGGATTTTGTCCGAATCTGTATTACTGATTTGTTGCTTTCAATCTCCACTAAGAAGAGACCAAGGCTCTTACCCCCCAACAGGAAAATGTATATCGAGGTACGTCGTGGCCAAGAAATGGTCCAAGAGGTGAAAAGAAGCACTTCATTCCCACCAGAGCACTGCCATCTTCCAGAGGCCACTGATGCAATGGAAGCTGCTGGCATTTATAAGGCAGAGACCTCTCACAAAATATGTTCTCCCTCTCCACAGACCCAGGGCAACAGCTGCAGCACCCCCAATACCTCTGCTCGGCCAGACCATGTGCTCTTGACTGTACCCGACAAAGACACCGACCACCCTCAGACTGAGCTTGGAGGAGCATCAGGCAGCAACTCGAGGCAGAATGAAAAAGCAAATCGCAAAAGGAGCCTCGCTTCCCCTTCCTCCCCTGCCACACCATCGCAGCAGGCTCAAGAGGAAAGGTGTCTTGACCACCTCCCACCAAAGAAGCGCTATCGCTCCTGCTGCCAGTAGGGAGGCAAGGGGTTCCCTCTGCTACCCCAAACTGCCACTGTCCTGCCACGTGCCAGCCCCTGAACATCTGCACCCCAGCCTGCCCTTCCCCCAGCACTGCTGCCCCACACACCTCCAGCAAAATCTCGTTTTCTTTTTTTTTCCCCTCCCTTTCTAGCTAATCTCTGATGTTTTCTAAATAAATTGACTGGTGCTGTTCTTAAATTGCACTCTGGTGTGTGTTTCTTATTGGCTCGCGGATACGTGAAAACTGCAACTAAGCTACTCTTGGGGGAAGGAGGAGGAGGGTACAGGGACATTCCACCACACCTAGAATTATAATATTCCAATAAAATAATTAAGCCATTCTTTACACTAGGCTCAAATGACTCTAAAGATTCAAGTGAATAAAACAAGACCATGAATGAGAAGAGAATGCTGTGAAAAGCATTACACAAAATACTAGTCACTAGGGGAGGGGTTAGATTTTATGGAACTTCAGACAACACTAGTCCATCTCCAACTCTGCCAAGTAAAAAAAGGAACTCTTCGTAATAGGGGTAGAATTGCAGCATTAGATTTGATTTCTAAATGTCAGGATTAAATTAATTAGATTTAAAATAATTTTTAAAAGTAAGGTTAGTATTTTTAAATAACAGTTTTGTTAGAGGAATAGAACACTGCGCAAAGATGCTTAGGTATGGGTAGGATTTCTCAAGCTGATGTCAGAAGAGGATCTGTCGATTCCAGACCCAAAAAGGGGGTACCATGAGTCAAGGCACTGGGAATACCATCCAAAACAGAGCTCTAAAATGGCAAAAGGGACTAAACGGGAGGCCTCTCTATTCTGCAGCCTCGGAGCTTTATTGCAGGGAGCCAAGCTTGCGTAGGTCGGGTCTCCACTTCCTCATCCCCCTGCCATCCCACCCACTTCTCCGCTGAGAGCAGGAAAGCTGCCTCCAGCACAGCATGGAGATGCCAGCAAAAGAGGCACCATCGTGCCCTCCCCACGCCTAGGTCTCTCACTCCAATAGGCAGCACAAGGACAGCGCGCTCTCGATCTGCTTTCCTTTGCTCTGCTCTGCTTTGGACAAGGCTTTGCAGACAGGTCCAGATTCCTGCCAGCAGGAGGGGCACACAAAGGGATTTTGGCCATGCAGCAAAGCTGCCACAGTCGGTGGCAGAGGTTTCTCCCCTTCCTACGCTTTGCCAAGGTGGCTCTGCCAAAACAGGTCACGATGGGCTGGGGGCTCTTGAAGGCTCGGAACCCAAGGCACAACTGGAGCACTCCGTGTCTCTGACTTCTTGAAATCCCCAAAGATGAGAGATGCTACAGTGATTCCCTGCAGCTATTCCCTCTCCACCTTCATTTGGTCTCAAGCGGGACTGTCTCAGCCCTTTCAAGCTGAAATGGCATCGAAGAGAAGACAAAATCCCTTCCCATTGCGGGATGAGCAGCGATGCACCTTGCTCTCATGCAGAACCCTCTTAAAGGTGGAACACATGCAATGAGAATGAAGTGATCTTTGGAACTACTAGCTCGCTTGTACTTCCCAGCTTTCACTGCCATTCTCTCATGAGAGCGATGACACTGTGCGCAGATGCCTAAGACTGCTGTTTGGTGGTAGTTGGGGGTGATGGGAGCCAGTGCTGCTCCCTTTTCTTTCCTTTTGTGTGTGTGTGCATCTTGTTTGGTTTGGCTTGGATTATCACAGTGTTAATAGACAGTAGCAATGCTGTTCCTGCCCCACGTCATGCTGCCTCCCGGTGAGAAAACGCATCCTCCCTTGAGATGCCCCTGAGACTAGTGAGAGCAGATTCCAATCCTCTCTCTGCTTCTGCCCACTTCCTCCAAGCACTTGAAGAGGAGCTAGATGGTCTCCAAGGGTCCTTTCCCCAGCACTAACCCGGTGGAGGCAAACAAATCAGTCAGGGCTGCAAGAAGAAAACAAAAATATTAAGTTACACAAGTCCAATAAACTACCACCCTGAATATTTCAGGAGCACCTTGCTGCCCACTTGTTGGCCATTCAAGAAGGCTGGAGGACGCTCTTGCCCAGTGAGCCAGTGTCCCAGCTCCCTTACCCAGAGGTCAACCAGCAGGATACATTGACACACTGGACATGTGGCATGACACCAAACTGGGGGGATGGATTTCATTAGGCTCTGAGCTGAAAGACTTGCATACGCCAAGACCCCCCTCAGCCTTCGTCCTTCTGTCCCGCTGTCTCGAATGAGTGCCGAAAAAGAGCAAAGGGAAGATAGGTGGCCCTGCAAAGCTTGACTCACTTTAATCCTGCCAGATCGGTAAGCACAGCCATGACGCTGGTGAGTAAGTGATGGAGTAATGAGAGCAACGGGAACATTTTTGAAGCATTTCTAGAAAGGCCCAAGGGTAATTTAACAGCATCCTCCCGCCCCTTGTGTCCCCTGTTAGGGAGAGCACAGCTAAAGAATATGTGCTTTGTTGTGCTACAAATCTCTTCTCTTTCCACTGGACACACTGAGCGGCGAGGGCGGCTCCAAAGCAGACGCTGTCCCTCTTTTCCTTCCAGCACGTTTCGTGCCTTGAGCTTTCTTTCTATAGCTGGAAGCTAGTTAGGTTTCATATAGAATTGTGTTCAGTCAATGAAATATGGAAGCATGACAGCTAAAAGGTAAACTACCCCTAGAGAAATCACTTAGACATTTTGAGGCGTAGCTTTCTTTTGTGCAGCCGGGAGGTGGACTGCCCTTTTGAAAGAAAACCCAGCAGAGAGCTGTTGTTGCAGAATGGACAGAGGTGCCTTTGGTTGCAAAGCACCTGCTATGGCTGGGAGCAACATCCATCCCACTGGAGAGGCCGTTGCTGAGGGATGGCAGGTGGCAAAGGCACCACACCGATGGCTCTGTGTTTGTGACATTGAAGGGTCTAAGGGCTGCTTGGCCCTCGCAGCTGGTTGCCAGCGGCTCTGGCGGAATGTTTGCTCTGGAACCTGCAGTCTCCCTGGACAACGTTAGAGGTTCGAGACTGTTTCCTCTTGAAGCTGGAGCATCGCTACGTTGTCCTGCCTTCTTTAAAGGATAGCTACTGCTTTTTCTTCCTATCTCAAGTCTGGAAGACCCTTCCGAGGCACAAGCGGCTGGGCTAAAGCAAGGGCTGACCAAATGGAGCGCAGCGGCCTAGGTGCAGCAGGCGACAGCGTGCGTGCTTGCCTTGGAGAGCGGGAGCAGGAGGCAAGAGAGGGCTCCTCTGTTCCTCCGCTGCCAGCCCGCCAGCCAGCCAGCGGCACCTCGACGCAAGAGCTGCAGCCAGCACCCGCGCCTGCACCTCTCTGTGATGGGGATGAGGGGCAGCAGCCCAGCTGCAGCTCCAGCAGAAGGGCTGAGGACTGCCTGGAGGTGCCAGCTCCACCAGAGCCCTGGGATCTGACGCCCACAATTCTCTCAGAAGCGCCGGGCTCTCCCAAGCCCAAACGTGACACATTGCCTCCCGACACTCATCCCAATGGAAGAGGCAATCCCCCCATGAGCATCACCTTCTATTCCCTTCAAGATCTGGAAGATATCTCTGAGGATGAATTAGAAGAGTCCTTGGATGTGACACCCCCATCTTTGTCAGAAGCGCCGGGCTCTCCCAAACCCACACACGGCACATTGCCTGAGGAGAGGCATGCTGATCCGATAGGCAGTTCCCCCTTTAACATCGGCTTCTACTGCCTTGAGGATTTAGAAGAAATCTCTGAAGGTGAATTAGAAGAGCCCTGGGATTTGACACCCCCATCTCTTTCACAAACACCGGGCTCTCCCAAGCACACACGTGACACCTTGTCTCCTGACACTCATGCCGATCCGACAAGCAATGCGTCCGTGAGTATTGCCTTCCATTGCACCGATGATTTGGAGGATATATCTGAAGATGAATCAGAAGAGCTCTGGGATCTGACACCCCCATCCTTTCCAGAAGCATCGGGCTCTCCCAAGAACACACATCAAACATCACCTCATGAGACAGGTCCCAGTGAGACAGGCAGTGCCACTGTCAACATGGCCTTCTATTGCCTTTATGATTTGGAGGAAATCTCTGATGAAGAATTAGAAGAGCCCTTGGATCTTACACCCCCACCTTTATCAGGAGGACAGGGCTCTCCCAAGCGCACACATGGCACATCATCTCATGAGAGAGGTCCCAATGCGACAGGTAATGCCTCCATGAATATGGCCTTCTATTGCACGGACGATTTAGAGGAAATCTCTGAAGATGAATTGGAACTGACTTGGGATCTGACAACCCCATCTCGTGCAGAAGCGCAGCCCTCTGCCATTCATACAGATGGCACACCAGCTCACGAGACAAAACCTTTTCCCATAGGGAACAAGCCACTGAACATCCATGTCTGTGGTAATGAGGATTTGGAAGACATCTCTGAGGAAGAATTCAAAGAGCCCTTGGAAAAGGAAGAGATTACCCAAATCTGCACTACAGACGTGATGGATACAATCTCCATTAGGAAGAGACCAAGGCCCTTAACCCCCAAGAGGAAAATGTATATAGAGGTGTGTTGTGATAAAGAAGTGCTCCAAGAGATGAAAGATAGCACTCCACTCCCATCAAAGCACTGTCGTCTTCTTGAGACCACAGATGCAAAGGAAGCTGTTGGCATTTATAAGGCAGAGGCCTTTCACAGCACATTTTCTCCCTCTCCACACACCCAGGGCAGTGGCCGCAGCATACCCAGTACCTCTGCTTGGCCAGAGCATGTGCTCTTGACCATGGGCAACAAAGACATCGACCACCCTCAGCTTGAGCTCGGAGGAGCATCAGGCAGCAACCCGAGGAAGAATGAAAAAGCGAATCGCAAGAGGAGCCTCGCTTCCCCTTCCTCCCCTCCCACACCATCGCAGCAGGCTCAAGAGGAAAGGTGTCTTGACCACCTTCCTCCAAAGAAGCGCTATCGCTCCTGCTGCCAGTAGGGAGGCAAGGGGTTCCCTCTGCTACCCCAAGCTGCCACTGTCCTGCCACGTGCCAGCCCCTGAACATCTGCACCCCAGCCTGCCCTTCCCCCAGCACTGCTGCCCCACACACCTCCAGCAAGATCTTGTTTTTTTTTTTTTTTTTTTTTTTTTCCCTTCCCTTTCTACGTAGTCTCTTATGTTTTGTAAATTAAATGACTGGTGCTGTTCTTAAATTGCACTCTGGTGTGTGTTCCTTATCGGCTAGCGGATACGTGAAAACTGCAACTCAGCTACTCTTGGGGGAAGAAGGAGGAGGGTACAGGCACGTTCCACCACACCTAGAAGAATGGTATTCCAGTAGAATAATTAAGCCATTCTTTACACTAGGCTCAAATGACTGTGAGGATTTGAGTGAATAATACAAGAGCATGAATGAGAAGAGAATGCTGTGAACAGCCTTACACAAAATACTAGTTACTAGTGGAGGGGCTATATTTCATGGATGTTCATGCAACGCTAGTCCATCTCCAACTCTGCCAAGTACAAAAATGTACTCTTTGTAATAGGGGTAGAATTGCAATGTTAGAATTGATTTCTAAATGTTAGGATTAAATTAATTAGAATTAGATCCATTTTTAAAATTAAGATTAGAATTTTTAAATAACAGCTTTGTTAGAGGAAAAGAACACTGGGCAATGATGCTTGGGTATGGGTACGGTTTCTCAAGCTGATCGATATCAGAAGAGGATCCGTCGATTCCAGACCCAAAAAGGGCTTCTAGATCTGCCATGAGTCAAGGCACCGGGAATACCATCCAAACCATCGGGTTGCCACTTCCTCGTCCCCCTGCCATCCCACCCACTTCTCCGCTGAGAGCAGGAAAGCTGCCTCCAGCACAGCACGGAGATGCCAGCAAAAGAGGCACCATCGTGCCCTCCCCACGCCTAGATCTCTCACTCCAGTAGGCAGCACAAGGACAGCGCGCTCTCTCTCTGCTTTCCTTTGCTCTGCTCTGCTTTGGGAAAGGCTTTGCAGACAGGTCCAGATTCCTGCCAGCAGGAGGGACACACAAAAGTATTTTGGCCATGCAACATGGCCTCCACAGTTGGTGGCAGAGGTTTCTCCCCTTCCTACGCTTTGCAAAAGCAGCTCTGCCAAAACAGGTCACGATGGGCTGGAAGCTCTTGAGGGCTTGAAACTCAAGGCAAAACTGGAGCCCTCCGTGCCTCTGATTTCTTCTTTTCCCCAAAGATGTGGGAGGCTACACTGATTCCCTGCAACTATTCCCTCTCCACCTTTATTTGGTTTCAAGCATGGTTCTCTCAGCACCTCTAACCTGAACTCTCTGCAGAGACTAAGCACTGCATTCCTTTGGCTTTTCAAGTGCTCCTAGAAACTGTGGCCACTTTGTTCCTCTCTTCTGAAAGGAAGGGAAGGGAGGCAGCAGCAAAGACGGGACATTTCCACATTTCCCCTGCAGCCCCTGGAGGAAACTGCACCATGGAGCACATGGCTGGAGACTTGCATTCAGTCTCCAGCTCAGCCTTTCCTGTACCAGAGAGGTTTGCCTATGCCATGGCATCAAAGAGAAGACAAAATCACTTCCCACTGCGGGCATGGACAGTGATGCAGCTTTCTCTCATGCAGAACCCTCTTAAAGTTGGACACATGCAATGAGAATGAAGTGATCTTTGGAACTACGAGCTCGCTTGTGCTTCCCCACTTTCACTGCCATTCTCTCATCAGAGCGATGACACTGTGCGCAGATGCCTAAGACTCCTGTTTGGTGGTAGTTGTGGGTGATGGGAGCCAGTGCTGCTCCCTTTTCTTTCCCTTTCTGTGTGTGTGTGTCCTGTTTGGTTTGGCTTGGATTATCACAGTGTTAATAGACTGTAGCAATGCTGTTGCTGCCGTACGTCATGCTGCCTCCCAGTGACAAAAAGCATCCTCCCTTGAGATGCCCCTGAGACTAGTGAGAGTAGATTCCAGTCCTCTCTCTGCTTCTGCCCACTTCATCGAAGCACTTGAAGAGGAGCTATATGGTCTCCAAGGGTCTTTTCCCCAGCACTAACCCAGTGGAGGCAAACAAATCAGTCAGGGCTGCAAGAAGAAAAAAAAAAATATTATGTTACACAGGTCCAATAAACTACCTCCCCGAATATTTCAGGAGGGCTTTGTTGCCCACTTGTTGCCATTCAAGAAGGCCGGAGGACCCTGTTGCCCGGTGAGCCAGTGTCCCAGCTCCCTTACCCAGAGGTCAACCAGCAGGACACACTGACACACTGGACACGTGGCATGACACCAAACTGGGGGGATGGATTTTATTAGGCTCTGAGCTGAAAGACTTGCATACGCCAAGACCCCGCTCAGCTTGGTCCTTTTGCTCCGCTGTCTCAAATGAGTGCCAGAAAAGAGCAAAGGGAAGATAGGTGGCCCTGCAAAGCTTGATTCATTTTAATCTTGCCACATCGGTAAGCACAGCCATGACACTGGTGAGTAAGTGATGGAGTAATGAGAGCAGCGGGAACATTTTTGGAGCATTTCTAGAAAGGCCTAAGAGTAATTTAAGATCATCCTCCGGCCTCTTGAGTCCCGTGTTAGGGAGAGCACAGTTAAAGAGCATGTGCTTTGTTATGCTACAATCCTCCTCTCTTTCCACTGGACACACTGAGGGGCGAGGGTGGCTTCAAAGAAGACGCTGTCCCTCTTTTCCTTCCAGCACGTTTCGTGCCTAGAGTTTTTTCTCTCCATCTGGAAGCTACTTAGGTTTCATATAGAATTGTGTTCAGTCAATGAAATATGGAAGCAGGACAGCTAAAGGGTAAACTACCCCTAGACAAGTCCCTTAGACATTGTGAGGCGTAGCTTTCTGTTGTGCAGCCGGGAGGTGGACTGCCCTTTTGAATGAAAACCCAGCAGAGAGCTGTTGTTGCAGAATGGACAGAGGTGCCTTTGGTGGCAAAGCACTTGCTATGGCTGGGAGCAACCTCCATCCCACTGGAGAGGCCGTTGCTGAGGGATGGCACGTGGCAAAGGCACCACACCGATGGCTCTGTGTTTGTGACATTGAAGGGTCTAAGGGCTGCTTGGGCCCCGCAGCTGGTTGCCAGCGGCTCTGGCGGAATGTTTGCTCTGGAACCTGCAGTCTCCCTGGACAACGTTAGAGGTTCGAGACTGTTTCCTCCCGAAGCTGGAGCATCTCTACGTTGTCCTGCCTTCTTTAAAGGATAGCTACTCCTTTTTTTTCCTGTCTCAAGTCTGGAAGACCCTTCCAAGGGACAAGCGGCTGGGCTAAAGCAAGTGCTGACGAAATGGAGCGCAGCGGCCTAGGTGCAGCAGGCGACAGCGTGCGTGCCTGCCTTGAAGAGCGGGAGCAGGAGGCAAGAGAGGGCTCCTCTGTTCCTCCGCTGCCAGCCCGCCAGCCAGCCAGCGGCACCTCGACGCAAGAGCTGCAGCCAGCACCCGCGCCTGCACCTCTCTGTGATGGGGATGAGGGGCAGCAGCCCAGCTGCAGCTCCACCAGAAGGGCTGAGGACTGCCTGGAGGTGCCAGCTCCACCAGAGCCCTGGGATCTGACGCCCACAATTCTTTCAGAAGCCCCAGGCTCTCCCAAGCCCACTCATGACACATTGTCTCCCGACACTCATCCCGATCTGAGAGGCAATCCACCCATGAACATTGCCTTCTATTCCCTTGAAGATTTGGAAGATATCTCTGATGATGAATTAGAAGAGTCCTTGGATGTGACACCCCCATCTTTGTCAGAAGCGCCAGGCTCTCCCAAGCCCACAGGTGACACCTTGCCTCAAGATATGCATCCTGAACCGACAGGGAATGCCTACATAAAAATTGCCTTCTATTGCACTGAGGATCTGGAGGAAATCTCTGAAGATGAATTGGAACAGACCTGGGATCTGACAACCCTATCTCCTGCAGAAGCACAGCCTTCTCCCAGGCATACAGATAACACATCGCATCACGAGACAGATCCTTTGCCCACAGGCAACAAGTCACAAAATATCCCTGTCTGCGGGAATGAGGATTTGCAATTCATCTCGGAGGAAGTATCTGAAGAGCCCTTGGAAAACAAGGATTTTGTCCGAATCTGTATTACTGATTTGTTGCTTTCAATCTCCACTAAGAAGAGACCAAGGCTCTTACCCCCCAACAGGAAAATGTATATCGAGGTACGTCGTGGCCAAGAAATGGTCCAAGAGGTGAAAAGAAGCACTTCATTCCCACCAGAGCACTGCCATCTTCCAGAGGCCACTGATGCAATGGAAGCTGCTGGCATTTATAAGGCAGAGACCTCTCACAAAATATGTTCTCCCTCTCCACAGACCCAGGGCAACAGCTGCAGCACCCCCAATACCTCTGCTCGGCCAGACCATGTGCTCTCGACTGTACCCGACAAAGACACCGACCACCCTCAGACTGAGCTTGGAGGAGCATCAGGCAGCAACTCGAGGCAGAATGAAAAAGCAAATCGCAAGAGGAGCCTCGCTTCCCCTTCCTCCCCTGCCACACCATCGCAGCAGGCTCAAGAGGAAAGGTGTCTTGACCACCTCCCACCAAAGAAGCGCTATCGGTCCTGCTGCCAGTAGGGAGGCAAGGGGTTCCCTCTGCTACCCCAAGCTGCCACTGTCCTGCCACGTGCCAGCCCCTGAACATCTGCACCCCAGCCTGCCCTTCCCCCAGCACTGCTGCCCCACATGCCTCCAGCAAAATCTTGTCTTCTTCTTCTTTTTTTTTTTTTATCCATCCCTATTTCTAGGTAGTCTCTTATGTTTTCTTAATAAAATGACAAATGCTGTTCTTAAGTTACGCTCCGGTGTGTGTTCCTTATTGGTTAGCGGATACGTGAAAACTGCAACTCAGCTACTCTTGGGGGAAGGAGGAGGAGGGTACAGGGACGTTCCACCACACCTAGAAGAATGGTATTCCAGTAGAATAAATAAGCCATTCTTTACACTAGGCTCAAATGACTCTGAGAATTCGAGTGAATAAAACGAGAGCATGAATGAGAAGAGAATGCTGTGAACAGCTTTACACAAAATACTAGTTACAGTGGAGCGGCAAGATTTCATGGATGTTTATGCAACACTAATCCATCTCCAACTCTGCAAAGTACAAAAATGTACTCTTCGTAGAAAGACTAGGATTGAAATATTAGAATAGATTTCTAACTGTCAGGATTAACTTGATTAGAATTAAAATCATTTTAAAGTTAAGGTTAGAGTTTTTAAATAACAGCTTTGTTAGAGGAAAAGAACACTGGGCAATGATGCTTGGGTATGGGTAGGATTTCTCAAGCTGATGTCAGAAGAGGATTCGTCGATTCCAGACCCAAAAAGGGCTTATAGAGCTGCCATCATTCAAGGCAGCGGGAATACCATCCAAACCGGAGCTCTAAAATGGTGAAAGGGACTAAATGGGAGGCCTCTCTATTCTGCAGCCTCGGAGCTTTATTGCAGGGAGCCAAGCTTGCGTAGGTCGGGTCGCCACTTCCTCGTCCCCCTGCCATCCCACCCACTTCTCCGCTGAGAGCAGGAAAGCTGCCTCCAGCACAGCACGGAGATGCCAGCAAAAGAGGCACCATCGTGCCCTCCCCACGCCTAGATCTCTCACTCCAGTAGGCAGCACAAGGACAGCGCGCTCTCCATCTGCTTTCCTTTGCTCTGCTCTGCTTTGGACAAGGCTTTGCAGACAGGTCCAGATTCCTGCCAGCAGGAGGGGCACACAAAGGGATTTTGGCCATGCAGCAAAGCTGCCACAGTCGGTGGCAGAGGTTTCTCCCCTTACCACGCTTTGCCAAAGTGGCTCTGCCAAAACATGAAACGCTTGAAGGCTCGGAACCCAAGGCACAACTGGAGCCCTCCGTGTCTCTGATTTCTTGATTTCCCCAAAGATGAGGGAGGCTACACTGATTCCCTGCAACTATTTCCTCTTCACTTTTATTTGGTATCAAATGCCGCTGTGTTGGTCCCTCTAACCTGAACTCCCTGCAGAGACTAAGCACTGCATTCCTTTGGCTTTACAAGTGCTCCTAGAAACTGTGGCCACTTTGTTCCTCTCTTCTGAAAGGAAGGGAAGGGAGGCAGCAGCAAAGACGGGACATTTCCAGATTTCCCCTGCAGCCCCTGGAGGAAACTGCACCATGGAGCACATGGCTGGAGACTTGCATTCAGTCTCCAGCTCAGCCTTTCCTGTACCAGAGAGCTTTGCCTATGCCATGGCATCAAAGAGAAGACAAAATCACTTCCCACTGCGGGATGAGCAGCGATGCAGCTTGCTCTCATGCAGAACCCTCTTAAAGTTGGACACATGCAATGAGAATGAAGTGATCTTTGGAACTACGAGCTCGCTTGTGCTTCCCCACTTTCACTGCCATTCTCTCATGAGAGCGATGACACTGTGCGCAGATGCCTAAGACTCCTGTTTGGTGGTAGTTGTGGGTGATGGGAGCCAGTGCTGCTCCCTTTTCTTTCCCTTTCTGTGTGTGTGTGTCCTGTTTGGTTTGGCTTGGATTATCACAGTGTTAATAGACAGTAGCAATGCTGTTCCTGCCGTACGTCATGCTGCCTCCCAATGACAAAAAGCATCCTCCCTTGAGATGCCCCTGAGACTAGTGAGAGCAGATTCCAGTCCTCTCTCTGCTTCTGCCCACTTCCTCCAAGCACTTGAAGAGGAGCTAGATGGTCTCCAAGGGTCTTTTCCCCAGCACTAACCCAGTGGAGGCAAACAAATCAGTCAGGGCTGCAAGAAGAAAACAAAAATATTAAGTTACACAGCTCCAATAAACTACCACCCTGAATATTTCAGGAGGTCTTTGCTGCCCACTTCTTGTCCATTCAAGAAGGCTGGAGGACCCTGTTGCCCGGTGAGCCAGTGTCCCAGCTCCCTTACCCAGAGGTCAACCAGCAGGACACACTGACACACTGGACACGTGGCATGACACCAAACTGGGGGGATGGATTTTATTAGGCTCTGAGCTGAAAGACTTGCATATGCCAAGACCCCGTTCAGCCTTCCTCCTTTTGCTCCGCTGTCTCGAATGAGTGCTTAAAAGAGCAGAGGGAAGATAGATGGCCCTGCAAAGCTTGACTCACATTAATCCTGCCAGATCGGTAAGCACAGCCATGACACTGGTGAGTAAGTGATGGAGTAATGAGAGCAGCAGGAACATTTTTGGAGCATTTCTAGAAAGGCCCAAGGGTAATTTAACAGAATCCTCCCGCCTCTTGAGTCCCGTGTTAGGGAGAGCACAGCTAAAGAGCATGTGCTTTGTTGTGCTACAATCCTCCTCCCTTTCCACCGGACACACTGAGGGGCGAGGGTGGCTCCAAAGCAGACGCTGTCCCTCTTTTCCTTCCAGCACGTTTTGTGCCTTGAGCTTTCTCTCTATAGCTGAAAGCTAGTTAGGTTTCATATAGAATTGTGTTCAGTCAATGAAATATGGAAGCAGGACAGCTAAAGGGTAAACTACCCCTAGACAAGTCCCTTAGACATTTTGAGGCGTAGCTTTCTGTTGTGCAGCCGGGAGGAGGACTGTTCTTTTGAAAGAAAACCCAGCAGAGATCTGTTGTTGCAGAACGGACAGAGGTGCCTTTGGTTGCAAAGCACCTGCTGTGGCTGGGAGCAACCTCCATCCCACTGGAGAGGCCGTTGCTGAGGGATGGCAGGTGGCAAAGGCACCACACCGATGGCTCTGTGTTTGTGACATTGAAGGGTCTAAGGGCTGCTTGGCCCCCGCAGCTGGTTGCCAGCGGCTCTGGCGGAATGTTTGCTCTGGAACCTGCAGTCTCCCTGGGCAACTTTAGAGGTTCGAGACTGTTTCCTCCTGAAGCTGGAGCATCGCTACGTTGTCCTGCCTTCTTTAAAGGATAGCTACTGCTTTTTCTTCCTATCAAAAGTCTGGAAGACCCTTCCAAGAGACAAACGGCTGGGCTAAAGCAAGGGCTGACGAAATGGAGCGCAGCGGCCTAGGTGCAGCAGGCGACAGCGCGCGTGCCTGCCTTGAAGAGCGGGAGCAGGAGGCAAGAGAGGGCTCCTCTGTTCCTCCGCTGCCAGCCCGCCAGCCAGCCAGCGGCACCTCGACGCAAGAGCTGCAGCCAGCACCCGCGCCTGCACCTCTCTGTGATGGGGATGAGGGGCAGCAGCCCAGCTGCAGCTCCAGCAGAAGGGCTGAGGACTGCCTGGAGGTGCCAGCTCCACCAGAGCCCTGTGATCAGATGCCCACAATTCTTTCAGAAGCGCCGGGCTCTCCCAAGCCCACACGGGACACATTGCCTCAAGATATGCATCCTGATCCGACAGGCAACGCCTCCATAAAAATCGCCTTCTATTGCATTGAGGCTCTCGAGGAAATATCTGAAGAGGAATTAGAAGACACCTGGGATCTGACACCCCAATCTTTGTCAGAAGCACGGCCCTCTCCCAGGCATAGAGATGGCACATTGGATCACGAGCCAGACCCCTTTCCCACAGCCCACAAGCCACTGAACATCCCTGTCTGTGGTAATGAGGATTTGGAAGAGAGCTGCAAGGAAGAATTTGGTGAGCCCTCAGAAAAGGAGGAGTTTGTCCGAATCTGCATTACTGATTTGTTGCTTTCAATCTCCACTAAGAAGAGACCAAGGCTCTTACCCCACAACAGGAAAATGTATATCGAGGTGCGTCGTGGCAAAGAAATGGCCCAAGAGGTGAAAAGAAGCACTTCATTCCCACCAGAGCACTGCCATCTTCCTGAGGTCACAGATGCAAAGGAAGCTGCTGGCATCTCCAAGGCAGAGGCCTTTCTCAAAACATTTTCTCCCTCTCCACAGACCCAGGGCAACAGCTGCAGCACCCCCAATACCTCTGCTCGGCCAGACCCTGTGCTCTCGACCGTGGCCAACAAAGACACCGACCACCCTCAGCCTGAGCTCGGAGGAGCATCAGGCAGCAACCCGAGGCAGAATGAAAAAGCGAATCGCAAGAGGAGCCTCGCTTCCCCTTCCTCCCCTCCCACACCATCGCAGCAGGCTCAAGAGGAAAGGTGTCTTGAACACCTCCCACCAAAGAAGCGCTATCGCTCCTGCTGCCAGTAGGGAGGCAAGGGGTTCCCTCTGCTACCCCAAGCTGCCACTGTCCTGCCACGTGCCAGCCCCTGAACATCTGCACCCCAGCCTGCCCTTCCCCCAGCACTGCTGCCCCACAGGCCTCCAGCAAAATCTTTTCTTTTTTTTTTCTTTCCCTTCCATTTCTAGGTAGTCTCTTATGTTTTGTAAATAAAATGACTGGTGCTCTTCTTAAATTGCACTGTGATGTGTGTTCCTTATGGGCTAGCGGATACGTGAAAACTGCAACTAAGCTACTCTTGGGGGAAGGAGGAGGAGGGTCCGGGGATTTTCCACCACACCTAGCAGAATGGTATTCCAGTAGAATAATTAAGGCATTCTTTACACTAGGCTCAAATGACTGTGAGGATTTGAGTGAATAATACAAGAGAATGAATGAGAACAGAATGCTGTGAACAGCTTTACACAAAAGCTTTACTAGTGGAGGGGCTAGATTTCATGGAAGTTCATACAACACTAGTCCATCTCCAACTCTGCCAAGTACAAAAATGTACTCCTTGTAATAGGGGTAGTATTGCAATATTAGTACTGATTTCTAAATGTTAGGATTAAATTAATTAGAATTAGATCAATTTTAAAATTAAGATTAGAATTTTTAAATGACAGCTTTGTTAGAGGAAAAGAACACTGTGCAATGATGCTTGGGTATGTGTAGGATTTCTCAAGCTGATTGATATCAGAAGAGGATCCGTCGATTCCAGACCAAAAAGGGCTCATAGAGCTACCATGAGTCAAGGCACCAGGAATACCATCCAAACCGGAGCTCTAAAATGGTGAAAGGGACTAAATGGGAGGCCTCTCTATTCTGCAGCCTCAGAGCTTTATTGCAGGGAGCCAAGCTTGCGTAGGTCGGGTCGCCACTTCCTCGTCCCCCTGCCATCCCACCCACTTCTCCGCTGAGAGCAGGAAAGCTGCCTCCAGCACAGCATGGAGATGCCAGCAAAAGAGGCACCATCGTGCCCTCCCCACGCCTAGGTCTCTCACTCCAGTAGGCAGCACAAGGACAGCGCGCTGTCGATCTGCTTTCCTTTGCTCTGCTCTGCTTTGGACAAGGCTTTGCAGACAGGTCCAGATTCCTGCCAGCAGGAGGGGCACACAAAGGGATTTTGGCCATGCAACAAAGCTGCCACAGTCGGTGGCAGAGGCTTCTCCCCTTCCTACGCTTTGCAAAAGCAGCTCTGCCAAAACAGGTCACGATGGGCTGGGGGCTCTTGAGGACTTGAAACTCAAGGCACAACTGGAGCCCTCCGTGCCTCTGATTTCTTCTTTTCCCCAAAGATGTGGGAGGCTACACTGATTCCCTGCAACTATTCCTTCTCCACCTTTATTTGGTTTCTAGCATGGCTCTCTCAGCCCCTCTAACCCGAACATTCTGCAGAGACTAGGCGCTGCATTCCTTTGGCTTTTCATGTGCTCCTAGAAAACTGTGGCCACTTTGTTCCTATCTTCTGAAAGGAAGGGAAGGGAGGCACCAGCAAAGACGGGACATTTCCACATTTCCCCTGCAGCCCCTGGAGGAAACTGCACCATGGAGCACGTGGCTGGAGACTTGCATTCAGTCTCCAGCTCAGCCTTTCATGTACCAGAGAGGTTGGCCTATGCCATGGCATCGAAGAGAAGACAAAATCACTTCCCACTGTGGCATGGACAGCGATGCAGCTTGCTGTCATGCAAAACCCTCTTAAAGTTGGACACATGCAATGAGAATGAAGTGATCTTTGGAACTACGAGCTCGCTTGTACTTCCCTGCTTTCACTGCCATTCTCTCATCAGAGCGATGACACTGTGCGCAGATGCCTAAGACTCCTGTTTGGTGGTAGTTGGGGGTGATGGGAGCCAGTGCTGCTCCCTTTTCTTTCCTTTTGTGTGTGTGTGTGTGTCTTGTTTGCTTTCGCTTGGATTATCACAGTGTTAATAGACAGTAGCAATGCTGTTCCTGCCGTACGTCATGCTGCCTCCCAGTGACAAAAAGCATCCTCCCTTGAGATGCCCCTGAGACTAGTGAGAGTAGATTCCAGTCCTCTCTCTGCTTCTGCCCACTTCCTCCAAGCACTTGAAGAGGAGCCTGATGGTCTCCAAGGGTCTTTTCCCCAGCACTAACCCAGTGGAGGCAAACAAATCAGTCAGGGCTGCAAGAAGAAAACAAAAATATTAAGTTACACAGGTCCAATAAACTACCTCCCCGAATATTTCAGGAGGGCTTTGTTGCCCACTTGTTGCCATTGAAGAAGGCTGGAGGACCCTGTTGCCCGGTGAGCCAGTGTCCCAGCTCCCTTACCCAGAGGACAACCAGCAGGGGAGACTGACACTCTGGACACGTGGCATTACACCAAACTGGGGGGATGGATTTTATTAGGCTCTGAGCTGAAAGACTTGCATATGCCAAGACCCCTCTCAGCCTTCCTCCTTTTGCTCCGCTGTCTCGAATGAGTGCTGAAAAAGAGCAAAGGGAAGATAGGTGGCCCTGCAAAGCTTGACTCACTTTAATCCTGCCAGATCGGTAAGCACAGCCATGACACTGGTGAGTAATGAGAGTAGCAGGAACATTTTTGGAGCATTTCTAGAAAGGCCCAAGGGTAATTTAACAGCATCCTCCCGCCTCTTGAGTCCCGTGTTAGGGAGAGCACAGCTAAAGAGCATGTGCTTTGTTGTGCTACAATCCTCCTCTCTTTCCACTGGACACACTGAGGGACGAGGGTGGCTTCAAAGAAGACGCTGTCCCTCTTTTCCTTCCAGCACGTTTCGTGCCTAGAGTTTTTTCTCTCTATCTGGAAGCCTACTTAGGTTTCATATAGAATTGTGTTCAGTCAATGAAATATGGAAGCAGGACAGCTAAAGGGTAAACTACCCCTAGACAAGTCCCTTAGACATTGTGAGGTGTAGCTTTCTGTTGTGCAGTAGGGAGGTGGACTGCCCTTTTGAAAGAAAACCCAGCAGAGAGCTGTTGTTGCAGAACGGTCAGAGGTGCCTTTGGTGGCAAAGCACTTGCTATGGCTGGGAGCAACCCCCATCCCACTGGAGAGGCCGTTGCTGAGGGATGGCAGGTGGCAAAGGCACCACACCGATGGCTCTGTGTTTGTGACATTGAAGGGTCTAAGGGCTGCTTGGCCCCCGCAGCTGGTTGCCAGCGGCTCTGGCGGAATGTTTGCTCTGGAACCTGCAGTCTCCCTGGACAACGTTAGAGGTTCGAGACTGTTTCCTCCCGAAGCTGGAGCATCGCTACGTTGTCCTGCCTTCTTTAAAGGATAGCTACTGCTTTTTCTTCCTATCTCAAGTCTGGAAGACCCTTCCGAGGGACAAGCGGCTGGGCTAAAGCAAGGGTTGACCAAATGGAGCGCAGCGGCCTAGGTGCAGCAGGCGACAGCGTGCGTGCCTGCCTTGAAGAGCGGGAGCAGGAGGCAAGAGAGGGCTCCTCTGTTCCTCCGCTGCCAGCCCGCCAGCCAGCCAGCGGCACCTCGACGCAAGAGCTGCAGCCAGCACCCGCGCCTGCACCTCTCTGTGATGGGGATGAGGGGCAGCAGCCCAGCTGCAGCTCCACCAGAAGGGCTGAGGACTGCCTGGAGGTGCCAGCTCCACCAGAGCCCTGGGATCTGATGCCCACAATTCTTTCAGAAGCCCCAGGCTCTCCCAAGCCCACTCATGACACATTGTCTCCCGACACTCATCCCGATCTGAGAGGCAATCCACCCATGAACATTGCCTTCTATTCCCTTGAAGATTTGGAAGATATCTCTGATGATGATTTAGAAGAGTCCTTGGATGTGACACCCCCATCTTTGTCAGAAGCGCCAGGCTCTCCCAAGCCCACAGGTGACACCTTGCCTCAAGATATGCATCCTGAACCGACAGGGAACGCCTACATAAAAATTGCCTTCTATTGCACTGAGGATCTGGAGGAAATCTCTGAAGATGAATTGGAACAGACCTGGGATCTGACAACCCTATCTCCTGCAGAAGCACAGCCTTCTCCCAGGCATACAGATAACACATCGCATCACGAGACAGATCCTTTGCCCACAGGCAACAAGTCACAAAATATCCCTGTCTGCGGGAATGAGGATTTGCAATTCGTCTCGGAGGAAGTATCTGAAGAGCCCTTGGAAAACAAGGATTTTGTCCGAATCTGTATTACTGATTTGTTGCTTTCAATCTCCACTAAGAAGAGACCAAGGCTCTTACCCCCCAACAGGAAAATGTATATCGAGGTACGTCGTGGCCAAGAAATGGTCCAAGAGGTGAAAAGAAGCACTTCATTCCCACCAGAGCACTGCCATCTTCCAGAGGCCACTGATGCAATGGAAGCTGCTGGCATTTATAAGGCAGAGACCTCTCACAAAATATGTTCTCCCTCTCCACAGACCCAGGGCAACAGCTGCAGCACCCCCAATACCTCTGCTCGGCCAGACCATGTGCTCTTGACTGTACCCGACAAAGACACCGACCACCCTCAGACTGAGCTTGGAGGAGCATCAGGCAGCAACTCGAGGCAGAATGAAAAAGCAAATCGCAAAAGGAGCCTCGCTTCCCCTTCCTCCCCTGCCACACCATCGCAGCAGGCTCAAGAGGAAAGGTGTCTTGACCACCTCCCACCAAAGAAGCGCTATCGCTCCTGCTGCCAGTAGGGAGGCAAGGGGTTCCCTCTGCTACCCCAAACTGCCACTGTCCTGCCACGTGCCAGCCCCTGAACATCTGCACCCCAGCCTGCCCTTCCCCCAGCACTGCTGCCCCACACACCTCCAGCAAAATCTCGTCTTCTTCTTCTTTTTTTTTTTATCCATCCCTATTTCTAGGTAGTCTCTTATGTTTTCTTAATAAAATGACAGATGCTGTTCTTAAGTTACGCTCCGGTGTGTGTTCCTTATTGGTTAGCGGATACGTGAAAACTGCAACTCAGCTACTCTTGGGGGAAGGAGGAGGAGGGTACAGGGACGTTCCACCACACCTAGAAGAATGGTATTCCAGTAGAATAAATAAGCCATTCTTTACACTAGGCTCAAATGACTCTGAGAATTCGAGTGAATAAAACGAGAGCATGAATGAGAAGAGAATGCTGTGAACAGCTTTACACAAAATACTAGTTACAGTGGAGCGGCAAGATTTCATGGATGTTCATGCAACACTAATCCATCTCCAACTCTGCAAAGTACAAAAATGTACTCTTCGTAGAAAGACTAGGATTAAAATATTAGAATAGATTTCTAACTGTCAGGATTAACTTGATTAGAACTAAAATCATTTTTAAAGTTAAGGTTAGAGTTTTTAAATAACAGCTTTGTTAGAGGAAAAGAACACTGGGCAATGATGCTTGGGTATGGGTAGGATTTCTCAAGCTGATGTCAGAAGAGGATTCGTCGATTCCAGACCCAAAAAGGGCTTATAGAGCTGCCATCATTCAAGGCAGCGGGAATACCATCCAAACCGGAGCTCTAAAATGGTGAAAGGGACTAAATGGGAGGCCTCTCTATTCTGCAGCCTCGGAGCTTTATTGCAAGGAGCCAAGCTTGCGTAGGTCGGGTCGCCACTTCCTCGTCCCCCTGCCATCCCACCCACTTCTCCGCTGAGAGCAGGAAAGCTGCCTCCAGCACAGCACGGAGATGCCAGCAAAAGAGGCACCATCGTGCCCTCCCCACACCTAGATCTCTCACTCCAGTAGGCAGCACAAGGACAGCGCGCTCTCCATCTGCTTTCCTTTGCTCTGCTCTGCTTTGGACAAGGCTTTGCAGACAGGTCCAGATTCCTGCCAGCAGGAGGGGCACACAAAGGGATTTTGGCCATGCAGCAAAGCTGCCACAGTCGGTGGCAGAGGTTTCTCCTCTTACCACGCTTTGCCAAAGTGGCTCTGCCAAAACATGAAACGCTTGAAGGCTCGGAACCCAAGGCACAACTGGAGCCCTCCGTGTCTCTGATTTCTTGATTTCCCCAAAGATGAGGGAGGCTACACTGATTCCCTGCAACTATTTCCTCTTCACTTTTATTTGGTATCAAATGCCGCTGTGTTGGTCCCTCTAACCTGAACTCCCTGCAGAGACTAAGCACTGCATTCCTTTGGCTTTACAAGTGCTCCTAGAAACTGTGGCCACTTTGTTCCTCTCTTCTGAAAGGAAGGGAAGGGAGGCAGCAGCAAAGACGGGACATTTCCAGATTTCCCCTGCAGCCCCTGGAGGAAACTGCACCATGGAGCACATGGCTGGAGACTTGCATTCAGTCTCCAGCTCAGCCTTTCCTGTACCAGAGAGGTTTGCCTATGCCATGGCATCAAAGAGAAGACAAAATCACTTCCCACTGTGGCATGGACAGCGATGCAGCTTGCTGTCATGCAAAACCCTCTTAAAGTTGGACACATGCAATGAGAATGAAGTGATCTTTGGAACTACGAGCTCGCTTGTACTTCCCTGCTTTCACTGCCATTCTCTCATCAGAGCGATGACACTGTGCGCAGATGCCTAAGACTCCTGTTTGGTGGTAGTTGGGGGTGATGGGAGCCAGTGCTGCTCCCTTTTCTTTCCTTTTGTGTGTGTGTGTGTGTCTTGTTTGCTTTCGCTTGGATTATCACAGTGTTAATAGACAGTAGCAATGCTGTTCCTGCCGTACGTCATGCTGCCTCCCAGTGACAAAAAGCATCCTCCCTTGAGATGTCCTTGAGACCTGTGAGAGTAGATTCCAGTCCTCTCCCTGCTTCTGCCCACTTCCTCCAAGCACTTGAAGAGGAGCCTGATGGTCTCCAAGGGTCTTTTCCCCAGCACTAACCCAGTGGAGGCAAACAAATCAGTCAGGGCTGCAAGAAGAAAACAAAAATATTAAGTTACACAGGTCCAATAAACTACCTCCCCGAATATTTCAGGAGGGCTTTGTTGCCCACTTGTTGCCATTGAAGAAGGCTGGAGGACCCTGTTGCCCGGTGAGCCAGTGTCCCAGCTCCCTTACCCAGAGGACAACCAGCAGGGGAGACTGACACTCTGGACACGTGGCATTACACCAAACTGGGGGGATGGATTTTATTAGGCTCTGAGCTGAAAGACTTGCATACGCCAAGACCCCGCTCAGCTTGGTCCTTTTGCTCCGCTGTCTCAAATGAGTGCCAGAAAAGAGCAAAGGGAAGATAGGTGGCCCTGCAAAGCTTGACTCACTTTAATCCTGCCAGATCGGTAAGCACAGCCATGACACTGGTGAGTAATGAGAGTAGCAGGAACATTTTTGGAGCATTTCTAGAAAGGCCCAAGGGTAATTTAACAGCATCCTCCCGCCTCTTGAGTCCCGTGTTAGGGAGAGCACAGCTAAAGAGCATGTGCTTTGTTGTGCTACAATCCTCCTCTCTTTCCACTGGACACACTGAGGGACGAGGGTGGCTTCAAAGAAGACGCTGTCCCTCTTTTCCTTCCAGCACGTTTCGTGCCTAGAGTTTTTTCTCTCTATCTGGAAGCCTACTTAGGTTTCATATAGAATTGTGTTCAGTCAATGAAATATGGAAGCAGGACAGCTAAAGGGTAAACTACCCCTAGACAAGTCCCTTAGACATTGTGAGGTGTAGCTTTCCGTCCTGCAGTAGGGAGGTGGACTGCCCTTTTGAAAGAAAACCCAGCAGAGAGCTGTTGTTGCAGAACGGTCAGAGGTGCCTTTGGTGGCAAAGCACTTGCTATGGCTGGGAGCAACCCCCATCCCACTGGAGAGGCCGTTGCTGAGGGATGGCAGGTGGCAAAGGCACCACACCGATGGCTCTGTGTTTGTGACATTGAAGGGTCTAAGGGCTGCTTGGCCCCCGCAGCTGCTTGCCAGCGGCTCTGGCGGAATGTTTGCTCTGGAACCTGCAGTCTCCCTGGACAACTCTAGAGGTTCGAGACTGTTTCCTCCCGAAGCTGGAGCATCTCTACGTTGTCCTGCCTTCTTTAAAGGATAGCTACTCCTTTTTCTTCCTGTCTCAAGTCAGGAAGACCCTTCTAAGGAGTAAGCAGTTGAGCTAAAGCAAGGGCTGAGCAAATGGAGCGCAGCGGCCTAGGTGCAGCAGGCGACAGCGTGCGTGCCTGCCTTGAAGAGCGGGAGCAGGAGGCAAGAGAGGGCTCCTCTGTTCCTCCGCTGCCAGCCCGCCAGCCAGCCAGCGGCACCTCGACGCAAGAGCTGCAGCCAGCACCCGCGCCTGCACCTCTGTGTGATGGGGATGAGGGGCAGCAGCCCAGCTGCAACTCCAGCAGAAGGGCTGAGGACTGCCTGGAGGTGCCAGCTCCACCAGAGCCCTGGGATCTGATGCGCACAATTCTTTTAGAAGCGCCGGGCTCTGCCAAGCCCACACGGGACACATTGCCTCAAGATTTGCATCCTGATCCGCCAGGCAACGCCTCCATAAAAATCGCCTTCTATTGCATTGAGGATCTCGAGGAAATATCTGAAGAGGAATTAGAAGACACCTGGGATCTGACACCCCCATCTTTGTCAGAAGCACGGCCCTCTCCCAGGCATAGAGATGGCACATTGGATCACGAGCCAGACCCCTTTCCCACAGCCAACAAGCCACTGAACATCCCTTTCTACGGTAATGAGGATTTGGAAGAGAGCTCCACGGAAGAATTTGACCAGCCCTCGGAAAAGGAGGAGCTTGTCCGAATCTGCATTACTGATTTGTTGCTTTCAATCTCCACCAAGAAGAGACCAAGGCTCTTACCCCTCAACAGGAAAATGTATATCGAGGTACGTCGTGGCCAAGAAATGGTCCAAGAGGTGAAAAGAAGCACTTCATTCCCACCAGAGCACTGCCATCTTCCAGAGGCCACTGATGCAATGGAAGCTGCTGGCATCTCCAAGTCAGAGACCTTTCACAAAACATTTTCTCCCTCTCCACAGACCCACGGCAACAGCTACAGCACCCCCAATACCTCTGCTTGGCCAGACCCTGTGCTCTCGACCGTGGCCGACAAAGACATCGCCCACCCTCAGACTGAGCTCGGAGGAGCATCAGGCAGCAACCCGAGGCAGAATGAAAAAGCGAATCGCAAGAGGAGCCTCGCTTCCCCTTCCTCCCCTCCCACACCATCGCAGCAGGCTCAAGAGGAAAGGTGTCTTGAACACCTCCCACCAAAGAAGCGCTATCGCTCCTGCTGCCAGTAGGGAGGCAAGGGGTTCCCTCTGCTACCCCAAGCTGCCACTGTCCTGCCACGTGCCAGCCCCTGAACATCTGCACCCCAGCCTGCCCTTCCCCCAGCACTGCTGCCCCACATGCCTCCAGCAAAATCTCGTCTTCTTTTTTTTCCCCTCCCTTTCTAGGTAGTCTTTTATGTTTTCTAAATAAAATGACAGGTGCTGTTCTTAAGTTACGATCTGGTGTTTGTTCCTTTTTGGCTAGCGGATACGTGAAAAATGCAAATAAGGAAGATCTTGGGGATAGGAGGAGGACGGTACAGGAACTTTCCACCACACCTAGAAGAATGGTATTCCAGTAGAATAATTTAGCCGTTTTTTACACTAGCCTCAAATGACTCTGAGGATTCAAGTGAATAAAACGAGAGCATGAATGAAAAGAGAATGCTGTGAAAAGCATTACGAGAATACTAGTTACTAGTGGAAGGGCTAGATTTCATGGAAGTTCGTACAACACTAGTCCATCTCCAACCCTGCCAAGTACAAAAATGTACTCTTTGTAGAAGAGATAGAATTGTAATATTAGAATAGATTTCTAACTGTCAGGATTAACTTGATTAGAATTAAAATCATTTTTAAAGTTAAGGTTAGAGTTTTTAAATAACAGCTTTGTTAGAGGAAAAGAACACTGGGCAATGATGCTTGGGTATGGGTAGGATTTCTCAAGCTGATGTCAGAAGAGGATCCGTCGATGCCAGACCCAAAAAGGGCTTATAGAGCTGCCATGAGTCAAGGCACCGGGAATTCCATTCAAACCGGTGGTCTAAAATGGTGAAAAGGACTAATTGGGAGGCCTCTCTATTCTGCAGTCTCGGAGCTATATTGCAGGGAGCCAAGCTTGCGTAGGTCGGGTCGCCACTTCCTCGTCCCCCTGACATCCCACCCACTTCTCCGCTGAGAGCAGGAAAGCTGCCTCCAGCACAGCACGGAGATGCCAGCAAAAGAGGCACCATCGTGCCCTCCCCACGCCTAGATCTCTCACTCCAGTAGGCAGCACAAGGACAGCGCGCTCTCGATCTGCTTTCCTTTGCTCTGCTCTGCTTTGGACAAGGCTTTGCAGACAGGTCCAGATTCCTGCCAGCAGGAGGGGCACACAAAGGGATTTTGGCCATGCAACATGGCTTCCACAGTCAGTGGCAGAGGTTTCTCCCCTTCCCAAGCTTTGCTGCAGTGGCTCTGCCAAAACAGGACACGCTTGAAGGCTAGGAACCCAAGGCACAACTGGAGCCCTCTGTGTCTCTGATTTCTTG
The DNA here is from genome assembly GCF_059628265.1 of Tinamus guttatus. Taxonomy (NCBI): domain Eukaryota; kingdom Metazoa; phylum Chordata; class Aves; order Tinamiformes; family Tinamidae; genus Tinamus; species Tinamus guttatus. Next base: position 175,682 of record NW_028289119.1, on the reverse strand, counting down.
ATTTCCCCAAAGATGTGGGAGGCTACACTGACTGCCTGCAACTATTCCCTCTCCACCTTTATTTGGTTTCAAGCATGGCTCTCTCAGCACCTCTAACCTGAACTCTCTGCAGAGACTAAGCACTGCGTTCCTTTGGCTTTTCAAGTGCTCCTAGAAACTGTGGCCACTTTGTTCCTATCTTCTGAAAGGAAGGGAAGGGAGGCACCAGCAAAGAAAGACGGGACATTTCCAGATTTCCCCTGCAGCCCCTGGAGGAAACTGCACCATGGAGCACGTGGCTGGAGACTTGCATTCAGTCTCCAGCTCAGCCTTTCATGTACCAGAGAGCTTTGCCTATGCCATGGCATCGAAGAGAAGACAAAATCACTTCCCACTGAGGGCATTGGCAGAGATACACCTTGCTCTCATGCAGAAGCCTCTTAAAATTGGACACATGCAATGAGAATGAAGTGATCTTTGGAACTACAAGCTCGCTTGTACTTCCCTGCTTTCACTGCCATTCTCTCATCAGAGCGATGACACTGTGCGCAGATGCGTAAGACTCCTGTTTGGTGGTGGTTGGGGGTGATGGGAGCCAGCGCTGCTCCCTTTTCTTTCCTTTTGTGTGTGTGTGTGTCTTGTTTGGTTTGGCTTGGATTATCACAGTGTTAATAGACTGTAGCAATGCTGTTCCTGCCGCACGTCATGCTGCCTCCCAGTGACAAAAAGCATCCTCTCTTGAGATGCCCCTGAGACTAGTGAGAGCAGATTCCAGTCCTCTCCCTGCTTCTGCCCACTTCCTCCAAGCACTTGAAGAGGAGCTAGATGGTCTCCAAGGGTCCTTTCCCCAGCACTAACCCAGTGGAGGCAAACAAATCAGTCAGGGCTGCAAGAAGAGAGAAAAAAAATAAGTTACACAGGTCCAGTAAACTTCCTCTCTGAATATTGCAGAAGCGCATGTTTGCCCACTTGTTGGCCATTCAAGAAGGCTGGAGGACCCTGTTGCCCGGTGAGCCAGTGTCCCAGCTCCCTTACCCAGGGGTCAACCAGCAGAACACATTGACACACAGGGCACATGGCATTCCACCAAACTGGGGGGATGGATTTTATTAGGTTTCTGAGCTAAAAGACTTGCATACGCCAAGATCCCCTTCAGCCTTCCTCCGTTTGCCCCGCTGTGTCGAATCAGTGTCGAAAAAGAGCAAAGGGAAGATAGGTGGCCCTGCAAAGCTTGACTCACTTTAATCCTGCCAGATTGGTAAGCACAGCTATAACACTGGTGAGTAAATGATGGAGTAATGAGAGCAGCGGGAACATTTTTGGAGCATTTCTAGAAAGGCCCAAGGGTAATTTAACAGCATCCTCCTGCCTCTTGAATCCCATGTTAGGGAGAGCACAGCTAAAGAATATGTGCTTTGTTGTGCTACAAATCTCTTCTCTTTCCACTGGACACACTGAGGGGCGAGGGTGGCTCCAGAGAAGACACTGTCCCTCTTTTCCTTCCAGCGCGTTTTCTTCCTAGCGCTTTTTCACCCTAGCTGGAAGCTAGTTAGGTTTGGTATAGAATTGTGTTCAGTCAATGAAATACGGAAGCAGGACAGCTAAAGCATAAACTACCCCTAGACAAGTCCCTTAGACATTGTGAGGTGTAGCTTTCCATCGTGCAGCAGAGAGGTGGACTGCTCTTTTGAAAGAAAACCCAGCAGAGAGCTGTTGTTGCAGAATGGACAGAGGTGCCTTTGGTGGCAAAGCACCTGCTATGGCTGGGAGCAACCTCCATCCCACTGGAGAGGCCGTTGCTGAGGGATGGCACGTGGCAAAGGCACCACACCGATGGCTCTGTGTTTGTGACATTGAAGGGTCTAAGGGCTGCTTGGCCCCCGCAGCTGGTTGCCAGCGGCTCTGGCAGAATGTTTGCTCTGGAACCTGCAGTCTCCCTGGACAACGTTAGAGGTTCGAGACTGTTTCCTCCTGAAGCTGGAGCATCACTACATTGTCCTGCCTTCTTTAAAGGATAGCTACTGCTTTTTTTTCTTATCTCAAGTCAGCAAGGCCCTTCCGAGGGACAAGCGGCTGCGCTAAAGCAAGGGCTGACCAAATGGAGCGCAGCGGCCTAGGTGCAGTAGGCAACAGCGTGCGTGCCTGCCTTGAAGAGCGGGAGCAGGAGGCAAGAGAGGGCTCCTCTGTTCCTCCGCTGCCAGCCCGCCAGCCAGCCAGCGGCACCTCGACGCAAGAGCTGCAGCCAGCACCCGCGCCTGCACCTCTGTGTGATGGGGATGAGGGGCAGCAGCCCAGCTGCAGCTCCACCAGAAGGGCTGAGGACTGCCTGGAGGTGCCAGCTCCACCAGAGCCCTGGGATCTGACGCCCACAATTCTTTCAGAAGCGCCGGGATCTCCCAAGCCCACACGTGACGCATTGCCTCAAGATATGCATTCTGATCCGAGAGGCAATCCCCCCATGAGCATCACCTTCTATTCCCTTGAATATCTGGAAGATATCTCTGAGGATGAATTAGAAGAGTCCTTGGATCTGACACCCCCATCTTTGTCAGAAGCCCCAGGCTCTCCCAAGCCCACTCGTGACACATTGTCTCCCGACACTCATCCCGATCTGAGAGGCAATCCACCCATGAACATTGCCTTCTATTCCCTTGAAGATTTGGAAGATATCTCTGATGATGAATTAGAAGAGTCCTTGGATGTGACACCCCCATCTTTGTCAGAAGCGCCAGGCTCTCCCAAGCCCACAGGTGACACCTTGCCTCAAGATATGCATCCTGAACCGACAGGGAATGCCTACATAAAAATTGCCTTCTATTGCACTGAGGATCTGGAGGAAATCTCTGAAGATGAATTGGAACAGACCTGGGATCTGACAACCCTATCTCCTGCAGAAGCACAGCCTTCTCCCAGGCATACAGATAACACATCGCATCACGAGACAGATCCTTTGCCCACAGGCAACAAGTCACAAAATATCCCTGTCTGCGGGAATGAGGATTTGCAATTCGTCTCGGAGGAAGTATCTGAAGAGCCCTTGGAAAACAAGGATTTTGTCCGAATCTGTATTACTGATTTGTTGCTTTCAATCTCCACTAAGAAGAGACCAAGGCTCTTACCCACCAACAGGAAAATGTATATCGAGGTACGTCGTGGCCAAGAAATGGTCCAAGAGGTGAAAAGAAGCACTTCATTCCCACCAGAGCACTGCCATCTTCCAGAGGCCACTGATGCAATGGAAGCTGCTGGCATTTATAAGGCAGAGACCTCTCACAAAATATGTTCTCCCTCTCCACAGACCCAGGGCAACAGCTGCAGCACCCCCAATACCTCTGCTCGGCCAGACCATGTGCTCTCGACTGTACCCGACAAAGACACCGACCACCCTCAGACTGAGCTCGGAGGAGCATCAGGCAGCAACTCGAGGCAGAATGAAAAAGCAAATCGCAAGAGGAGCCTCGCTTCCCCTTCCTCCCCTGCCACAGCATCGCAGCAGGCTCAAGAGGAAAGGTGTCTTGAACACCTCCCACCAAAGAAGCGCTATCGCTCCTGCTGCCAGTAGGGAGGCAAGGGGTTCCCTCTGCTACCCCCAGCTGCCACTGTCCTGCCACGTGCCAGCCCCTGAACATCTGCACCCCAGCCTGCCCTTCCCCCAGCACTGCTGCCCCACATGCCTCCAGCAAAATCTCGTTTTCTTTTTCTTTTTTTTTTTTTATCCATCCCTATTTCTAGGTAGTCTCTTATGTTTTCTTAATAAAATGACAGATGCTGTTCTTAAGTTACGCTCCGGTGTGTGTTCCTTATTGGTTAGCGGATACGTGAAAACTGCAACTCAGCTACTATTGGGGGAAGGAGGAGGAGGGTACAGGGACGTTCCACCACACCTAAAAGAATGGTATTCCAGTAGAATAAATAAGCCATTCTTTACACTAGGCTCAAATGACTCTGAGAATTCGAGTGAATAAAACGAGAGCATGAATGAGAAGAGAATGCTGTGAACAGCTTTAAACAAAATACTAGTTACAGTGGAGCGGCAAGATTTCATGGATGTTCATGCAACACTAATCCATCTCCAACTCTGCAAAGTACAAAAATGTACTCTTCGTAGAAAGACTAGGATTGAAATATTAGAATAGATTTCTAACTGTCAGGATTAACTTGATTAGAATTAAAATCATTTTAAAGTTAAGGTTAGAGTTTTTAAATAACAGCTTTGTTAGAGGAAAAGAACACTGGGCAATGATGCTTGGGTATGGGTAGGATTTCTCAAGCTGATGTCAGAAGAGGATTCGTCGATTCCAGACCCAAAAAGGGCTTATAGAGCTGCCATCATTCAAGGCAGCGGGAATACCATCCAAACCGGAGCTCTAAAATGGTGAAAGGGACTAAATGGGAGGCCTCTCTATTCTGCAGCCTGGGAGCTTTATTGCAGGGAGCCAAGCTTGCGTAGGTCGGGTCGCCACTTCCTCGTCCCCCTGCCATCCCACCCACTTCTCCACTGAGAGCAGGAAAGCTGCCTCCAGCACAGCACGGAGATGCCAGCAAAAGAGGCACCATCGTGCCCTCCCCACGCCTAGATCTCTCACTCCAGTAGGCAGCACAAGGACAGCGCGCTCTCGATCTGCTTTCCTTTGCTCTGCTCTGCTTTGGACAAGGCTTTGCAGACAGGTCCAGATTCCTGCCAGCAGGAGGGGCACACAAAGGGATTTTGGCCATGCAGCAAAGCTGCCACAGTCGGTGGCAGAGGTTTCTCCTCTTACCACACTTTGCCAAAGTGGCTCTGCCAAAACATGAAACGCTTGAAGGCTCGGAACCCAAGGCACAACTGGAGCCCTCCGTGTCTCTGATTTCTTGATTTCCCCAAAGATGAGGGAGGCTACACTGATTCCCTGCAACTATTTCCTCTTCACTTTTATTTGGTATCAAATGCCACTGTGTTGGTCCCTCTAACCTGAACTCCCTGCAGAGACTAAGCACTGCATTCCTTTGGCTTTACAAGTGCTCCTAGAAACTGTGGCCACTTTGTTCCTCTCTTCTGAAAGGAAGGGAAGGGAGGCAGCAGCAAAGACGGGACATTTCCACATTTCCCCTGCAGCCCCTGGAGGAAACTGCACCATGGAGCACATGGCTGGAGACTTGCATTCAGTCTCCAGCTCAGCCTTTCCTGTACCAGAGAGGTTTGCCTATGCCATGGCATCAAAGAGAAGACAAAATCACTTCCCACTGCGGGCATGGACAGTGATGCAGCTTGCTCTCATGCAGAACCCTCTTAAAGTTGGACACATGCAATGAGAATGAAGTGATCTTTGGAACTACGAGCTCGCTTGTGCTTCCCTGCTTTCACAGCCATTCTCTCATGAGAGCGATGACAGTGTGCGCAGATGCCTAAGACTCCTGTTTGGTGGTAGTTGGGGGTGATGGGAGCCAGTGCTGCTCCCTTTTCTTTCCCTTTCTGTGTGTGTGTGTCCTGTTTGGTTTGGCTTGGATTATCACAGTGTTAATAGACTGTAGCAATGCTGTTCCTGCCGTACGTCATGCTGCCTCCCAGTGACAAAAAGCATCCTCCCTTGAGATGCCCCTGAGACTAGTGAGAGTAGATTCCAGTCCTCTCTCTGCTTCTGCCCACTTCATCCAAGCACTTGAAGAGGAGCTAGATGGTCTCCAAGGGTCTTTTCCCCAGCACTAACCCAGTGGAGGCAAACAAATCAGTCAGGGCTGCAAGAAGAAAAAAAAAATATTAAGTTACACAGGTCCAATAAACTACCTCCCCGAATATTTCAGGAGGGCTTTGTTGCCCACTTGTTGCCATTCAAGAAGGCTGGAGGACCCTGTTGCCCGGTGAGCCAGTGTCCCAGCTCCCTTACCCAGAGGTCAACCAGCAAGACACATTGACACACTGGACACGTGGCATGACACCAAACTGGGGGGATGGATTTTATTAGGCTCTGAGCTGAAAGACTTGCATACGCCAAGACCCCGCTCAGCTTGGTCCTTTTGCTCCGCTGTCTCAAATGAGTGCCAGAAAAGAGCAAAGGGAAGATAGGTGGCCCTGCAAAGCTTGATTCATTTTAATCCTGCCACATCGGTAAGCACAGCCATGACACTGGTGAGTAAGTGATGGAGTAATGAGAGCAGGAGGAACATTTTTGGAGCATTTCTAGAAAGGCCTAAGAGTAATTTAAGATCATCCTCCGGCCTCTTGACTCCCGTGTTAGGGAGAGCACAGTTAAAGAGCATGTGCTTTGTTGTGCTACAATCCTCCTCTCTTTCCACTGGACACACTGAGGGACGAGGGTGGCTTCAAAGAAGACGCTGTCCCTCTTTTCCTTCCAGCACGTTTCGTGCCTAGAGTTCTTTCTCTCCATCTGGAAGCTACTTAGGTTTCATATAGAATTGTGTTCAGTCAATGAAATATTGAAGCATGACAGCTAAAGGGTAAACTACCCCTAGACAAGTCCCTTAAACATTGTGAGGTGTAGCTTTCCGTCCTGCAGCAGGGAGGTGGACTGCCCTTTTGAAAGAAAACCCAGCAGAGAGCTGTTGTTGCAGAACGGACAGAGGTGCCTTTGGTGGCAAAGCACTTGCTATGGCTGGGAGCAACCTCCATCCCACTGGAGAGGCCGTTGCTGAGGGATGGCAGGTGGCAAAGGCACCACACCGATGGCTCTGTGTTTGTGACATTGAAGGGTCTAAGGGCTGCTTGGCCCCCGCAGCTGGTTGCCAGCGGCTCTGGCGGAATGTTTGCTCTGGAACCTGCAGTCTCCCTGGACAACGTTAGAGGTTCGAGACTGTTTCCTCCCGAAGCTGGAGCATCGCTACGTTGTCCTGCCTTCTTTAAAGGATAGCTACTGCTTTTTCTTCCTATCACAAGTCTGGAAGACCCTTCCGAGGCACAAGCGGCTGGGCTAAAGCAAGGGCTGACCAAATGGAGCGCAGCGGCCTAGGTGCAGCAGGCGACAGCGTGCGTGCCTGCCTTGAAGAGCGGGAGCAGGAGGCAAGAGAGGGCTCCTCTGTTCCTCCGCTGCCAGCCCGCCAGCCAGCCAGCGGCACCTCGACGCAAGAGCTGCAGCCAGCACCCGCGCCTGCACCTCTCTGTGATGGGGATGAGGGGCAGCAGCCCAGCTGCAGCTCCACCAGAAGGGCTGAGGACTGCCTGGAGGTGCCAGCTCCACCAGAGCCCTGGGATCTGACGCCCACAATTCTTTCAGAAGCCCCAGGCTCTCCCAAGCCCACTCATGACACATTGTCTCCCGACACTCATCCCGATCTGAGAGGCAATCCACCCATGAACATTGCCTTCTATTCCCTTGAAGATTTGGAAGATATCTCTGATGATGAATTAGAAGAGTCCTTGGATGTGACACCCCCATCTTTGTCAGAAGCGCCAGGCTCTCCCAAGCCCACAGGTGACACCTTGCCTCAAGATATGCATCCTGAACCGACAGGGAATGCCTACATAAAAATTGCCTTCTATTGCACTGAGGATCTGGAGGAAATCTCTGAAGATGAATTGGAACAGACCTGGGATCTGACAACCCTATCTCCTGCAGAAGCACAGCCTTCTCCCAGGCATACAGATAACACATCGCATCACGAGACAGATCCTTTGCCCACAGGCAACAAGTCACAAAATATCCCTGTCTGCGGGAATGAGGATTTGCAATTCATCTCGGAGGAAGTATCTGAAGAGCCCTTGGAAAACAAGGATTTTGTCCGAATCTGTATTACTGATTTGTTGCTTTCAATCTCCACTAAGAAGAGACCAAGGCTCTTACCCCCCAACAGGAAAATGTATATCGAGGTACGTCGTGGCCAAGAAATGGTCCAAGAGGTGAAAAGAAGCACTTCATTCCAACCAGAGCACTGCCATCTTCCAGAGGCCACTGATGCAATGGAAGCTGCTGGCATTTATAAGGCAGAGACCTCTCACAAAATATGTTCTCCCTCTCCACAGACCCAGGGCAACAGCTGCAGCACCCCCAATACCTCTGCTCGGCCAGACCATGTGCTCTCGACTGTACCCGACAAAGACACCGACCACCCTCAGACTGAGCTCGGAGGAGCATCAGGCAGCAACTCGAGGCAGAATGAAAAAGCGAATCGCAAAAGGAGCCTCGCTTCCCCTTCCTCCCCTGCCACACCATCGCAGCAGGCTCAAGAGGAAAGGTGTCTTGACCACCTCCCACCAAAGAAGCGCTATCGCTCCTGCTGCCAGTAGGGAGGCAAGGGGTTCCCTCTGCTACCCCCAGCTGCCACTGTCCTGCCACGTGCCAGCCCCTGAACATCTGCACCCCAGCCTGCCCTTCCCCCAGCACTGCTGCCCCACATGCCTCCAGCAAAATCTCGTCTTCTTCTTCTTTTTTTTTTTTATCCATCCCTATTTCTAGGTAGTCTCTTATGTTTTCTTAATAAAATGACAGATGCTGTTCTTAAGTTACGCTCCGGTGTGTGTTCCTTATTGGTTAGCGGATACGTGAAAACTGCAACTCAGCTACTCTTGGGGGAAGGAGGAGGAGGGTACAGGGACGTTCCACCACACCTAGAAGAATGGTATTCCAGTAGAATAAATAAGCCATTCTTTACACTAGGCTCAAATGACTCTGAGAATTCGAGTGAATAAAACGAGAGCATGAATGAGAAGAGAATGCTGTGAACAGCTTTACACAAAATACTAGTTACAGTGGAGCGGCAAGATTTCATGGATGTTCATGCAACACTAATCCATCTCCAACTCTGCAAAGTACAAAAATGTACTCTTCGTAGAAAGACTAGGATTGAAATATTAGAATAGATTTCTAACTGTCAGGATTAACTTGATTAGAATTAAAATCATTTTTAAAGTTAAGGTTAGAGTTTTTAAATAACAGCTTTGTTAGAGGAAAAGAACACTGGGCAATGATGCTTGGGTATGGGTAGGATTTCTCAAGCTGATGTCAGAAGAGGATTCGTCGATTCCAGACCCAAAAAGGGCTTATAGAGCTGCCATCATTCAAGGCAGCGGGAATACCATCCAAACCGGAGCTCTAAAATGGTGAAAGGGACTAAATGGGAGGCCTCTCTATTCTGCAGCCTCGGAGCTTTATTGCAGGGAGCCAAGCTTGCGTAGGTCGGGTCGCCACTTCCTCGTCCCCCTGACATCCCACCCACTTCTCCGCTGAGAGCAGGAAAGCTGCCTCCAGCACAGCACGGAGATGCCAGCAAAAGAGGCACCATCGTGCCCTCCCCACGCCTAGATCTCTCACTCCAGTAGGCAGCACAAGGACAGCGCGCTCTCCATCTGCTTTCCTTTGCTCTGCTCTGCTTTGGACAAGGCTTTGCAGACAGGTCCAGATTCCTGCCAGCAGGAGGGGCACACAAAGGGATTTTGGCCATGCAGCAAAGCTGCCACAGTCGGTGGCAGAGGTTTCTCCTCTTACCACACTTTGCCAAAGTGGCTCTGCCAAAACATGAAACGCTTGAAGGCTCGGAACCCAAGGCACAACTGGAGCCCTCCGTGTCTCTGATTTCTTGATTTCCCCAAAGATGAGGGAGGCTACACTGATTCCCTGCAACTATTTCCTCTTCACTTTTATTTGGTATCAAATGCCGCTGTGTTGGTCCCTCTAACCTGAACTCCCTGCAGAGACTAAGCACTGCATTCCTTTGGCTTTACAAGTGCTCCTAGAAACTGTGGCCACTTTGTTCCTCTCTTCTGAAAGGAAGGGAAGGGAGGCAGCAGCAAAGACGGGACATTTCCACATTTCCCCTGCAGCCCCTGGAGGAAACTGCACCATGGAGCACATGGCTGGAGACTTGCATTCAGTCTCCAGCTCAGCCTTTCCTGTACCAGAGAGGTTTGCCTATGCCATGACATAGAAGAGAAGGCAAATTCACTCCCACTGCAGCTAGGAGCAGAGATACAGCTTGCCCTCATGCAGAACCCTCTTAAAGTTGGACACATGCAATGAGAATGAAGTGATTTTTGGAACTACGAGCTCCCTTGTACTTCCCCACTTTCACTGCCATTCTCTCATCAGAGCGATGACACTGTGCGCAGATGCCTAAGACTGCTGTTTGGTGGTAGTTGGGGGTGATGGGAGCCAGTGCTGCTCCGTTTTCTTTCCTTTTGTGTGTGTTTATTGTTTGATTTGGCTTGGATTATCACAGTGTTAATAGATAGTAGCAATGTTGTTCCTGCCGTACGTCATGCTGCCTCCCAATGACAAAAAGCATCCTCCCTGAGATGCCCCTGAGACTAGTGAGAGTAGATTCCAGTCCTCTCTCTGCTTCTGCCCACTTACTCCAAGCACTTGAAGAGGAGCTAGATGGTCTCTAAGGGTCCTTTCCCCAGCACAAACCCAATGGAGGTAAACAAATCAGTCAGGGCTGCAAGAAGAAAAAAAAAATATTAAGTTACACAGGTCCAATAAACTACCACCCTGAATATTTCAGGAGGGCTTTGCTGCCCACTTCTTGTCCATTCAAGAAGGCTGGAGGACCCTGTTGCCCGGTGAGCCAGTGTCCCAGCTCCCTTACCCAGAGGTCAACCAGCAGGACACACTGACACACTGGACACGTGGCATGACACCAAACTGGGGGGATGGATTTTATTAGGCTCTGAGCTGAAAGACTTGCATACGCCAAGACCCCCCTCAGCCTTCGTCCTTTTGCTCCGCTGTCTCGAATGAGTGCTGAAAAAGAGCAAAGGGAAGATAGGTGCCCCTGCAAAGCTTGACTCACTTTAATCCTGCCAGATCGGTAAGCACAGCCATGACACTGGTGAGTAAGTGATGGAGTAATGAGAGCAGCAGGAACATTTTTGGAGCATTTCTAGAAAGGCCCAAGGGTAATTTAACAGAATCCTCCTGCCTCTTGAGCCCCGTGTTAGGGAGAGCACAGCTAAAGAGCATGTGCTTTGTTGTGCTACAATCCTCTTCTCTTTCCACTGGACATACTGAGGGGCGAGGGTGCCTTCAAAGAAGACGCCGTCCCTCTTTTCCTTCCAGCACGTTTCGTGCCTAGAGTTCTTTCTCTCTATCTGGAAGCTCTGTAGGTTTCATATAGAATTGTGTTCAATGAAATATGGAAGCAGGACAGCTAAAGGGTAAACCACCCCTAGACAAGTCCCTTAGACATTTTGAGGTGTAGCTTTCTGTTGTGCAGCAGGGAGGTGGACTGCCCTTTTGAAAGAAAACCCAGCAGAGAGCTGTTGTTGCAGAATGGACAGAGGTGACTTTGGTGGCAAAGCACTTGCTATGGCTGGGAGCAACCTCCATCCCACTGGAGAGGCCGTTGCTGAGGGATGGCAGGTGGCAAAGGCACCATACCGATGGCTCTGTGTTTGTGACATTGAAGGGTCTAAGGGCTGCTTGGCCCCCGCAGCTGGTTGCCAGCGGCTCTGGCGGAATGTTTGCTCTGGAACCTGCAGTCTCCCTGGACAACGTTAGAGGTTTGAGACTGTTTCCTCTCAAAGCTGGAGCATCTCTACGTTGTCCTGCCTTCTTTAAAGGATAGCTACTGCTTTTTCTTCTTATCTCAAGTCAGGAAGACCCTTCCAAGGGACAAGCGGCTGGGCTAAAGCAAGGGCTGACCCAATGGAGTGCAGCAGCCAAGGTGCAGCAGGCGACAGCGTGCGTGCCTGCCTTGAAGAGCGGGAGCAGGAGGCAAGAGAGGGCTCCTCTGTTCCTCCGCTGCCAGCCCGCCAGCCAGCCAGCGGCACCTCGACGCAAGAGCTGCAGCCAGCACCCGCGCCTGCACCTCTCTGTGATGGGGATGAGGGGCAGCAGCCCAGCTGCAGCTCCACCAGAAGGGCTGAGGACTGCCTGGAGGTGCCAGCTCCACCAGAGCCCTGGGATCTGATGCCCACAATTCTTTCAGAAGCGCCCGGCTCTCCCAAGCCCACACGGGACACATTGCCTCAAGATATGCATCCTGATCCGACAGGCAACACCTCCATAAAAAATGCCTTCTATTTCATTGAGGATCTGGAGGAAATATCTGAAGAGGAATTAGAAGACACCTGGGATCTGACACCCCCATCTTTGTCAGAAGTACAGCCCTCTCCCAGGCATAGAGATGGCACATTAGATCACGAGCCAGACCCCTTTCCCACAGCCCACAAGCCACTGAACATCCCTTTCTGTGGTAAGGAGGATTTTGAAGAGAGCTGCAAGGAAGAATTTGATGAACCCTTGGAAAAGGAGGAATTTGTTCAAATCTGCATAACTGATTTGTTGCTTTCAATATTCACAAAGAAGAGACCAAGGCTCTTACCCCCCAACAGGAAAATGTATATAGAGGTGCGTCGTTACAATGAAATGGCCCAAGAGGTGAAAAGTGGCACTCCACTCCCACCAGACCACTGCTGCCTTCCAGAGGCCACAGATGCAATGGAAGCTGTTGGCATCTCCAAGGCAGAGACCTTTCACGGGACATTTTCTACCTCTCCACACACCCAGGGCAGGGAATGCAGCACCCCCAATACCTCTGCTCGGCCAGACCTTGTGCTCTCGACTGTGCCCGACAAAGACACCGACCACCCTCAGCCTGAGCTCGGAGGAGCATCAGGCAGCAACCCGAGGCAGAATGAAAAAGCGAATCGCAAGAGGAGCCTCGCTTCCCCTTCCTCCCCTCCCACACCATCGCAGCAGGCTCAAGAGGAAAGGTGTCTTGACCACCTCCCACCAAAGAAGCGCTATCGCTCCTGCTGCCAGTAGGGAGGCAAGGGGTTCCCTCTGCTACCCCAAGCTGCCACTGTCCTGCCACGTGCCAGCCCCTGAACATCTGCACCCCAGCCTGCCCTTCCCCCAGCAATGCTGCCCCACACACCTCCAGCAAAATCTCGTTTTCTTTTTTTCCTTTCCTCCCTCTTTCTAGGTAGTCTTTTATGGTTCCTAAATAAACTGACCAGTGCTGTTCTTAAGTTACGCTCCAGTGTGTGTTCCTTATTGGTTAGCGAATACGTGAAAACTGCAACTAAGCTACTCTTGGGGGAAGGAGGAGGGTACAGGGACGTTCCACCACACCTAGAAGAATGGTATTCCAATAGAATGATTAAGCCATTCTTTACACTAGGCTGAAATGACTCTGAGAATGCAAGTGAATAATCCGAGAGCATGAATGAGAAGAGAATGCTGTGAAAAGCATTACACAAAATACTAGTTACTAGTGGAGTGGCTAGATTTCATGGATGTTTATGCAACGCTAGTCCATCTCCAACTCTGCCAAGTACAGAAATGTATTCTTTGTAGAAGGGATAGAATTATAATATTAGAATAGATTTCTAACTGTCAGAATTAACTTAATTAGAATTAAAATAATTTTTAAAGTTAAGGTTAGAGTTTTTAAATAACAGCTTTGATAGAGGAAAAGAACACTGGGCAATGATGCTTGGGCATGGGTAGGATTTATCAAGCTAATATCAGAATAGGATCTGTCGATTCCAGATCAAAAAGTCCCATAGACCTGCCATGAGTCAAGGCACCGGGAATACCATCCAAATTGAAGCTAAATGGGAGGCCTCTCTATTCTGCAGCCTGGGAGCTTTATTGCAGGGAGCCAAGCTTGCCTAGGTCGGGTTGCCACTTCCTCATCCCCCTTCCATCCCACCCACTTCTCCGCTGAGAGCAGGAAAGCTGCCTCCAGCACAGCACGGAGATGCCAGCAAAAGAGGCACCATCGTGCCCTCCCCACGCCTAGATCTCTCACTGCAGTAGGCAGCACAAGGACAGCACGCTCTCGATCTGCTTTCCTTTGCTCTGCTCTGCTTTGGACAAGGCTTTGCAGACATGTCAAGATTCCTGCCAGCAGGAGGGGCACACAAAGGGATTTTGGCCATGCAACAAAGCTGCCACAGTCGGTGGCAGAGGTTTCTGCCCTTCCCAGGCTTTACCAAAGTGGCTCTGCCAAAACACATCACGATGGGCTGGAGGCTCTTGAAGGCTCGAAACCCAAGGCAAAACTGGAGGCCTCCATGTCTCTGATTTCTGGATTTCTCCAAAGATGAGAGAGGCTACAGTAATTCCCTGCAACTATTCCCTCTCCACATTTAGTTGGTCTCAGGTGCGGCTGTCACAGCCCCTCTAACCTGAGCCCTCTTCTGAGACTAATCACTGCATTCCTTTGGCTTTTCAAGTGCTCCTAGAAAATGTGGCAACTTTGTTCCTACCTTCTGAAAGGAAGGGAAGGGAGGCACCAGCAAAGACGGGACATTTCCAGATTTCCCCTGCAGCCCCTGGAGGAAACTGCACCATGGAGCACGTGGCTGGAGACTTGCATTCAGTCTCCAGCTCAGTCTTCCATGTACCAGAGAGGTTTGCCTATGCAATGGCATCAAAGAGAAGGCAAATTCACTTCCCACTGTGGGCATGGGCAGCGATGCAGCTTGCTCTCATGAAGAACCGTCTTAAAGTTGTACACATGCAATGAGAATTAAGTGATCTTTGGAACTACGAGCTCGCTTGTACTTCCCCACTTTCACTGCCATTCTCTCGTCACAGCGATGACACTGTGCGCAGATGCCTAAGACTGCTGTTTGGTGGTAGTTGTGGGTGATGGGAGCCAGTGCTGCTCCGTTTTCTTTCCTTTTGTGTGTGTGTGTGTCTTGTTTGGTTTGGCTTGGATTATCTCAGTGTTAATAGACAGTAGCAATGCTGTTCCTGCCGAAAGTCATGCTGCCTCCCAGTGACAAAAAGCATCCTCCCTTGAGATGCCCCCGAGACTAGTGAGAGCAGATTCCAGTCCTCTCTCTGCTTCTGCCCACTTCCTCCAAGTACTTGAAGAGGAGCTAGATGGTCTCCAAGGGTATTTTCCCCAGCGATAACCCAGTGGAGGCAAACAAATCAGTCAGGGCTGCAAGAAGAAAAAAAAATATTAAGTTTCACAGGTCCAATAACCTACCACCCTGAATATTTCAGGAGTGCTTTGTTGGCCCCTCAAGAAGGCTGGAGGACACTCTTGCCCGGTGAGCCAATGTCCCAGCTCCCTTACCCAGAGGTCAACCAGCAGGACACATTGACACACTGGACACGTGGCATTACACCAAACTGGGGGGTTGGATTATATTAGGCTCTGAGCTGAAAGACTTGCATACGCCAAGACCCCGCTCAGCTTGGTCCTTTTGCTCCGCTGTCTCACATGAGTGCCAGAAAAGAGCAAAGGGAAGATAGGTGGCCCTGCAAAGCTTGACTCACATTAATCCTGCCACATCGGTAAGCACAGCCATGACACTGGTGAGTAAGTGATGCAGTAATGAGAGCAGCGGGAACATTTTTGGAGCATTTCTAGAAAGGCCCAAGGGTAATTTAACAGCATCCTCCTGCCTCTTGAGTCCCGTGTTAGGGAGAGCACAGCTAAAGAGCATGTCCTTTCTTGTGCTACAATCCTCCTCTCTTTCCACTAGACACACTGAGGGGCGAGGGTGGCTTCAAAGAAGATGCTGTCCCTCTTTTCCTTCCAGCACGTTTCATGCCTAGAGCTTTTTCTCTCTATCTGGAAGCTCTATAGGTTTCATATAGAATTGTGTTCAGTGAATGAAATATTGAAGCATGGCAGCTAAAGGGTAAATTACCCCTAGACACGTCCTTTAGACATTTTGAGGTGTAGCTTTCCATCGTGCAGTAGGGAGGTGGACTGCCCTTTTGAAAGAAAACCCAGCAGAGAGCTGTTGTTGCAGAACGGACAGAGGTGCCTTTGGTGGTAAAGCACTTGCTATGGCTGGGAGCAACCTCCATCCCACTGGAGAGGCCGTTGCTGAGGGATGGCAGGTGGCAAAGGCACCACACCGATGGCTCTGTGTTTGTGACATTGAAGGGTCTAAGGGCTGCTTGGCCCCCGCAGCTGGTTGCCAGCGGCTCTGGCGGAATGTTTGCTCTGGAACCTGCAGTCTCCCTGGACAAGGTTAGAGGATCGAGAGTGTTTCCTCCTGCAGCTGGAGCATCGCTACATTGTCCTGCCTTCTTTAAAGGATAGCTACTGCTTTTTCTTCCTATCTCAATTCAGGAAGACCCTTCCGAGGGACAAGCGGCTGGGCTAAAGCAAGGGTTGACCCAATGGAGCGCAGCGGCCTAGGTGCAGCAGGCGACAGCGTGCGTGCCTGCCTTGAAGAGCGGGAGCAGGAGGCAAGAGAGGGCTCCTCTGTTCCTCCGCTGCCAGCCCGCCAGCCAGCCAGCGGCACCTCGACGCAAGAGCTGCAGCCAGCACCCGCGCCTGCACCTCTCTGTGATGGGGATGAGGGGCAGCAGCCCAGCTGCAGCTCCAGCAGAAGGGCTGAGGACTGCCTGGAGGTGCCAGCTCCACCAGAGCCCTGGGATCTGATGCCCACAATTCTTTCAGAAGCGCCGGGCTCTCCCAAGCCCAAACGCGACACATTGCCTCCCGACACTCATCCCGATCCGAGAGGCAATCCACCCACAAACATTGCCTTTTATTCCCTTGAAGATTTGGAAGATATCTCTGAGGATGAATTAGAAGAGTCCTTGGATATGACACCCCCATCTTTTTCACAAACACTGGGCTGTCCCAAGCCCACACATGACACACTGCCTCACGATATGCTTCCTGACCTGACAGGCAAAGCCTCCATGAACATTGCCTTCTATTTCATTGAACATGTGGAGGAAACCTCTGAAGATGAATTAGAAGAGCCCTGGGATCTAACAACCCCATCTCTTCCAAAGCACAGCCCTGTCCCAGGCATACAGATGGCACATCGGATCACGAGACAGATCCTTTGCCCACAGGCAACAAGTTACCGAACATCCCTGTCTGTGGTAATGAGGATTTGCAATTCATCTCCGAGGAAGACACTGAAGAGCCCTTGGAAAAGGAGGAGTTTGTCCAGATCTGTGTTACTGACTTGATGCTTGCAATTTCCACGAAGAAGAGACCAAGGCTCTTACCTCCCAACAGGAAAATGTATATAGAGATACCTCGTGGCAAAGAAATGGTCCAAGATGTTAGAAGTAGCACTCCACTCCCACCAGAGCACTGCTGTCTTCCGGAGGCCACAGATGCAAAGGGAGCTGCTGGCATCTCTAAGGCACAGGCCTTTCACGGGATATTTCCTACCTCTCCACACACCCAAGGCAGCGGCTGCAGCATCCCCAATACCTCTGCTCGGCCAGACCACGTGCTCCTCACCATGGCCGACATACACACTGACCACCCTCAGTCTGAGCTCGGAGGAGCATCAGGCAGCAACCCGAGGCAGAATGAAAAAGGGAATCGCAAGAGGAGCCTCGCTTCCCCTTCCTCCCCTCCCACAGCATCGCAGCAGGCTCAAGAGGAAAGGTGTCTTGACCACCTCCCACCAAAGAAGCGCTATCGCTCCTGCTGCCAGTAGGGAGGCAAGGGGTTCCCTCTGCTACCCCAAGCTGCCACTGTCCTGCCACGTGCCAGCCCCTGAACATCTGTACCCCAGCCTGCCCTTCCCCCAGCAATGCTGCCCCACACACCTCCAGCAAGATCCTTTTTTTTTTTTTTTTCCCTTCCCTTTCTAGGTAGTCTCTTATGTTTTGTAAATAAAATGACTGGTGCTGTTTTTAAATTTCACTCTGGTGTGTGTTCCTTATCGGCTAGCGGATACGTGAAAACTGCAACTAAGCTACTCTTGGGGGAAGAAGGAGGAGGGTCCGGGGATGTTCCAAAACACCTAGCAGAATGGTATTCCAGTAGAATAATTAAACCATTCTTTACACTAGGTTCAAATGACTGTGAGGATTTGAGTGAATAATACAAGAGCATGAATGAGAAGAGAATGCTGTGAACAGCTTTACACAAAATACTAGTTATTAGTGGAGGGGCTAGATTTCATGGATGTTCATGCAACGCTAGTCCATCTCCAACTCTGCCAAGTACAAAAATGTACTCTTTGTAATAGGGGTAGAATTGCAATGTTAGAATTGATTTCTAAATTTTAGGATTAAATTAATTAGAATTAGATCAATTTTTAAAATTAAGATTAGAACTTTTAAATAACAGCTTTGTTAGAGGAAAAGAACACTGTGCAATGATGCTTGGGTATGGGTACGGTTTCTCAAGCTGATTGATATCAGAAGAGGATCCATCGATTCCAGACCCAAAAAGGGCTTCTAGAGCTGCCATGAGTCAAGGCACCGGGAATACCATCCAAACCATCGGGTTGCCACTTCCTCGTCCCCCTGTCATCCCACTCACTTCTCCGCTGAGAGCCGGAAAGCTGCCTCCAGCACAGCACGGAGATGCCAGCAAAAGAGGCACCATCGTGCCCTCCTCACGCCTAGATCTCTGACTTCAGTAGGCAGCACAAGGACAGCGCGCTCTCCATCTGCTTTCCTTTGCTCTGCTCTGCTTTGGGCAAGGCTTTGCAGACAGGTCCAGATTCTTGCCAGCAGGAGGGGCACACAAAGGGATTTTGGCCATGCAACAAAGCTGCCACAGTCGGTGGCAGAGGTTTCTCCCCTTCCTACGCTTTGCAAAAGTAGCTCTGCCAAAACAGGTCACGATGGGCTGGAAGCTCCTGAGGGCTTGAAACTCAAGGCAAAACTGGAGCCCTATGTGCCTCTGATTGCTTCTTTTCCCCAAAGATGTGGGAGGCTACGCTGACTGCCTGCAACTATTCCCTCTCCACCTTTATTTGGTTTCAAGCATGGCTCTCTCAGCACCTCTAACCTCAACATTCTGCAGAGACTAAGCACTGCATTCCTTTGGCTTTTCAAGTGCTCCTAGAAACTGTGGCCACTTTGTTCCTCTCTTCTGAAAGGAAGGGAAGGGAGGCACCAGCAAAGACGGGACATTTCCAGATTTCCCCTGCAGCCCCTGGAGGAAACTGCACCATGGAGCACGTGGCTGGAGACTTGCATTCAGTCTCCAGCTCAGCCTTTCCTGTACCAGAGAGGTTTGCCTATGCCATGGCATCAAAAAGAAGACAAAATCACTTCCCACTGCGGGCATGGGCAGCGATGCAGCTTGCTCTCATGCAGAACCCTCTTAAAGTTGGACACATGCAATGAGAATGAAGTGATCTTTGGAACTACGAGATTGCTTGTACTTCCCTGCTTTCACTGCCATTCTCTCATGAGAGCGATGACACTGAGCGCAGATGCCTAAGACTCCTGTTTGGTGGTAGTTGGGGGTGGTGGGAGCTAGCGCTGCTCCCTTTTCTTTCCTTTTGTGTGTGTGTGTGTCTTGTTTGCTTTCGCTTGGATTATCACAGTGTTAATAGACAGTAGCAATGCTGTTCCTGCCCCACGTCATGCTGCCTCCCAGTGACAAAAAGCATCCTCCCTTGAGATGCCCCTGAGACTAGTGAGAGTAGATTCCAGTCCTCTCTCTGCTTCTGCCCACTTCCTCCAAGCACTTGAAGAGGAGCTAGATGGTCTTTTTCCAGAAGGGTCTTTTTCCAGAAATAAGCCAGTGCAGGCAAACAAACCAGTCAGGGCTACAAGAAGAAAACAAATTATTAAGTTACACAGGTCCGAAAAACGACCTGCCTTAATATTTCAGGAGCGCTTTTTTGCCCAATTTTTTGGCCATTTAAGAAGGCTGGAGGACCCTGTTGCCCGGTGAGCAAGTGTCCCAGCTCCCTTACCCAGAGGTCAACCAGCAGGACACACTGACACACTGGACACGTGGCATTACACCAAACCGGGTGGATGGATTTTATTAGGCTCTGAGCTGAAAGACTTGCATACGCCAAGACCCCCCTCAGCCTTCCTCCGTTTGCCCCGCTGTCTCGAATGAGTGCCGAAAAAGAGCAAAGGGAAGATAGGTGGCCCTGCAAAGCTTGACTCACTTTAATCCTGCCAGATCGGTAAGCACAGCCATGACACTGGTGAGTAAGTGATGGAGGAATGAGAGCAGCGGGAACATTTTTGGAGCATTTCTAGAAAGGCCCAAGGGTAATTTAACAGCATCCTCCCGCCTCTTATGTCCCCTGTTAGGGAGAGCACAGCTAAAGAGCATGTGCTTTGTTGTGCTACAATCCTCCACTCTTTCCACTGGACACACTGAGGGGCGAGGGTGGCTCCAAAGCAGACCTGAACGCTCTGCAGAGACTAAGCACTACATTCCTTTGGCTTTTCATGTGCTCCAAGACACTGTGGCCGCTTTGTTCCTACCTTTTGAAAGGAAGGGAAGGGAGGCACCAGCAAAGAGGGAACATTTCCAGAAGAAATCCATCCCCCCGCTGTCCCTCTTTTCCTTCCAGCACGTTTTGTACCTTGAGCCTTCTCTCTCTAGCTGGAAGCTCTATAGGTTTCATATAGAATTGTGTTCAGTCAATGAAATATGAAAACAGGACAGCTAAAGGGTAAATTACCCCTAGAGAAGTCACTTAGAAATTTGAGCCGTAGCTTTCTGTTGTGCAGCCGGGAGGTGGACTGTCCTTTTGAAAGAAAACCCAGCAGAGAGCTGTTGTTGCAGAACGGACAGAGGTGCCTTTGGTGGCAAAGCACTTGCTATGGCTGGGAGCAACCTCCATCCCACTGGAGAGGCCGTTGCTGAGGGATGGCAGGTGGCAAAGGCACCACACCGATGGCTCTGTGTTTGTGACATTGAAGGGTCTAAGGGCTGCTTGGCCCCCGCACCTGGTTGCCAGCGGCTCTGGCGGAATGTTTGCTCTGGAACCTGCCGTATCCCTGGACAACGTTAGAGGTTCGAGACTGTTTCCTCCCAAAGCTGGAGCATCTCTACGTTGTCCTGCCTTCTTTAAAGGATAGCTACTGCTTTTTCTTCTTATCTCAAGTCAGCAAGGCCCTTCCGAGGGACAAGCGGCTGGGCTAAAGCGAGGGCTGACGAAATGGAGCGCAGCGGCCTAGGTGCAGCAGGCGACAGCGTGCGTGCCTGCCTTGAAGAGCGGGAGCAGGAGGCAAGAGAGGGCTCCTCTGTTCCTCCGCTGCCAGCCCGCCAGCCAGCCAGCGGCACCTCGACGCAAGAGCTGCAGCCAGCACCCGCGCCTGCACCTCTCCGTGATGGGGATGAGGGGCAGCAGCCCAGCTGCAGCTCCACCAGAAGGGCTGAGGACTGCCTGGAGGTGCCAGCTCCACCAGAGCCCTGGGATCTGACGCCCACAATTCTTTCAGAAGCGCCGGGCTCTCCCAAGCCGACACGTGACACACTGCCTCCCGACACTCATCCCAAACCAAGAGGCAATCCCCCCATGAGCATCACCTTCTATTCCCTTCAAGATCTTGAAGATATCTCTGAGGTTGAATTAGAAGAGTGCTTGGATGTGACACCCCCATCTTTGTCAGAAGCGCCAGGCTCTCCCAAGCCCACACACGGCACATTGCCTCAGGAGAGGCATGCTGATCCGATAGGCAGTTCCCCCTTTAACATCGCCTTCTACTGCCTTGAGGATTTAGAAGAAATCTCTGAAGGTGAATTAGAAGAGCCCTGGGATTTGACACCCCCATCTCTTTCACAAACACCGGGCTCTCCCAAGCACACACGTGACACCTTGTCTCCTGACACTCATCCTGATCCGACAAGCAATGCGTCCGTGACTATTGCCTTCGATTGCACCGAGGATTTGGAGGATATATCTGAAGATGAACCAGAAGAGCTCTGGGATCTGACACCCCCATCCTTTCCAGAAGCATCGGGCTCTCCCAGGAACACACATCAAACATCACCTCATGAGACAGGTCCCAGTGAGACAGGCAGTGCCACTGTCAACATGGCCTTCTATTGCCTTGATGATTTGGAGGAAATCTCTGATGAAGAATTAGAAGAGTCCTTGGATCTTACACCCCCACCTTTATCAGGAGGACAGGGCTCTCCCAAGCGCACACATGGCACATCATCTCATGAGAGAGGTCGCGATGCGACAGGTAATGCCTCCATGAATATGGCCTTCTATTGCATAGAGGATTTAGAGGAAATCTCTGAAGATGAATTGGAACCGACCTGTGATCGGACAACACCATCTCGTGCAGAAGCGCAGCCCTCTCCCATTCATACAGATGGCACACCGGCTCACAAGACAAACCCTTTTCCCATAGGGAACAAGCCACTGAACATCCATGTCTGTGGTAATGAGGATTTGGAAGACATCTCTGAGGAAGAATTCAAAGAGCCCTTGGAAAAGGAAGAGATTAC
Source organism: Tinamus guttatus (assembly GCF_059628265.1). Taxonomy (NCBI): domain Eukaryota; kingdom Metazoa; phylum Chordata; class Aves; order Tinamiformes; family Tinamidae; genus Tinamus; species Tinamus guttatus. The sequence continues at coordinate 153,647 of NW_028289119.1, read as the reverse complement.
CCAAATCTGCACTACAGACGTGATGGATACAATCTCCATTAGGAAGAGACCAAGGCCCTTAACCCCCAAGAGGAAAATGTATATAGAGGTGCGTTGTGATAAAGAAATGCCCCAAGAGATGAAATATAGCACTCCACTCCCATCAAAGCACTGTCGTCTTCTTGAGGCCACAGATGCAATGGAAGCTGTTGGCATTTATAAGGCAGAGGCCTTTCACAGCACATTTTCTCCCTCTTCACACAGCCAGGACAGTGGCCGCAGCACACCCAGTACCTCTGCTTGGCCGGACCATGTGCTCTTCACCATGGGCAACAAAGACATCGACCACCCTCAGCCTGAGCTCGGAGGAGCATCAGGCAGCAACCCGAGGCAGAATGAAAAAGGGAATGGCAAGAGGAGCCTCGCTTCCCCTTCCTCCCCTCCCACACCATCGCAGCAGGCTCAAGAGGAAAGGTGTCTTGAACACCTCCCACCAAAGAAGCGCTATCGCTCCTGCTGCCAGTAGGGAGGCAAGGGGTTCCCTCTGCTACCCCAAGCTGCCACTGTCCTGCCACGTGCCAGCCCCTGAACATCTGCACCCCAACCTGCCCTTCCCCCAGCACTGCTGCCCCACACACCTCCAGCAAGATCTTTTTTTTTTTTTTTTTTCCCTTCCCTTTCTAGGTAGTCTCTTATGTTTTGTAAATAAAATGACTGGTGCTGTTCTTAAATTTCACTCTGGTGTGTGTTCCTTATCGGCTAGCGGATACGTGAAAACTGCAACTAAGCTACTCTTGGGGGAAGAAGGAGGAGGGTCCGGGGATGTTCCAAAACACCTAGCAGAATGGTATTCCAGTAGAACAATTAAACCATTCTTTACACTAGGCTCAAATGACTGTGAGGATTTGAGTGAATAATACAAGAGCATGAATGAGAAGAGAATGCTGTGAACACCCTTACACAAAATACTACTTACTAGTGGAGGGGCTAGATTTCATGGATGTTCATGCAACGCTAGTCCATCTCCAACTCTGCCAAGTACAAAAACGTACTCTTTGTAATAGGGGTAGAATTGCAATGTTAGAATTGATTTCTAAATGTCAGGATTAAATTAATTAGAATTAGATCCATTTTTAAAATTAAGATTAGAATTTTTAAATAACAGCTTTGTTAGAGGAAAAGAACACTGTGCAATGATGCTTGGGTATGGGTACGGTTTCTCAAGCTGATTGATATCAGAAGAGGATCCGTCGATTCCAGACCCAAAAAGGGCTTCTAGAGCTGCCATGAGTCAAGGCACCAGGAATACCATCCAAACCATCGGGTTGCCACTTCCTCGTCCCCCTGTCATCCCACTCACTTCTCCGCTGAGAGCAGGAAAGCTGCCTCCAGCACAGCACGGAGATGCCAGCAAAAGAGGCACCATCGTGCCCTCCCCACGCCTAGGTCTCTCACTCCAGTAGGCAGCACAAGGACAGCGCGCGCTCTCTCTGCTTTCTTTGCTCTGCTCTGGTTTGGACAAGGCTTTGCAGACAGGTCCAGATTCCTGCCAGCAGGAGGGACACACAAAAGGATTTTGGCCATGCAACATGGCTTCCACAGTCGGTAGCAGAGCTTTCTCCCCTTCCTACGCTTTGCAAAAGCAGCTCTGCCAAAACATGTCACGATGGGCTGGAAGCTCTTGAGGGCTTGAATCTCAAGGCAAAACTGGAGCCCTCCGTTCCTCTGATTTCTTCTTTTCCCCAAAGATGTGGGAGGTTACACTGATTCCCTGCAACTATTCCCTCTCCTCCTTTATTTGGTCTCAAGCATGGCTCTCTCAGCACCTCTAACCTGAACATTCTGCAGAGACTAAGCACTGCATTCCTTTGGCTTTTCAAGTGCTCCTAGAAACTGTGGCCACTTTGTTCCTCTCTTCTGAAAGGAAGGGAAGGGAGGCACCAGCAAACATGGAACGTTTCTAGATTTCCCCTGCAGCCCCTGGAGGAAACTGCACCATGGAGCACATGGCTGGAGACTTGCATTCAGTCTCCAGCTCAGCCTTTCATGTGCCAGAGAGGTTGGCCTATGCCATGGCATCAAAGAGAAGACAAAATCACTTCCCACTGCGGGCATGAACAGTGATGCAGCTTGCTCTCATGCAGAACCCTCTTAAAGTTGGACACATGCAATGACAATGAAGTGATCTTTGGAACTACGAGCTCGCTTGTACTTCCCTGCTTTCACAGCCATTCTCTCATGAGAGCGATGACACTGTGCGCAGATGCGTAAGACTCCTGTTTGGTGGTAGTTGTGGGTGATGGGAGCCAGTGCTGCTCCCTTTTCTTTCCCTTTCTGTGTGTGTGTGTCTTGTTTGGTTTGGCTTGGATTATCACAGTGTTAATAGACTGTAGCAATGTTGTTCCTGCCATACGTCATGCTGCCTCCTGGTGACAAAAAGCATCCTCCCTTGAGATGCCCCTGAGACTAGTGAGGGTAGATTCCAGTCCTCTCTCTGCTTCTGCCCACTTGATCCAAGCACTTGAAGAGGAGCTAGATGGTCTCCAATGGTCCTTTCCCCAGCACTAGCACTCCTTTCCCCAGGAGACCAAGGCTCTTACCCCCCAACAGGAAAATGTATATCGAGGTACGTCGTGGCCAAGAAATGGTCCAAGAGGTGAAAAGAAGCACTTCATTCCCACCAGAGCACTGCCATCTTCCAGAGGCCACTGATGCAATGGAAGCTGCTGGCATTTATAAGGCAGAGACCTTTCACAAAACATTTTCTCCCTCTCCACAGACCCAGGGCAACAGCTACAGCACCCCCAATACCTCTGCTCGGCCAGACCATGTGCTCTCGACCGTGGCCGACAAAGACACCGACCACCCTCAGCCTGAGGTCAGAGGAGCATCAGGGAGCAACCCGAGGCAGAATGAAAAAGCAAATCGCAAGAGGAGCCTCGCTTCCCCTTCCTCCCCTCCTACACCATCGCAGCAGGCTCAAGAGGAAAGGTGTCTTGACCACCTCCCACCAAAGAAGCGCTATCGCTCCTGCTGCCAGTAGGGAGGCAAGGGGTTCCCTCTGCTACCCCCAGCTGCCACTGTCCTGCCACGTGCCAGCCCCTGAACATCTGCACCCCAGCCTGCCCTTCCCCCAGCACTGCTGCCCCACACGCCTCCAGAAAAATCTCGTTTTCTTTTTCATCCATCCCTTTCTAGGTAGTCTCTTATGTTTTCTAAATAAAATAAAAGATTCTGTTCTTAAGTTATGCTGTGGTGTGTGTTCCTTATCGGCTAGCGGATACGTGAAAACTGCAACTAAACTACTCTTCGGGGAGGAAGGAGGAGGGTACAGGGACGTTCCACCACACCTAGAAGAATAGTATTCCAGTAGAATAATTAAGCCATTCTTTACACTAGGCTCAAATGACTCTCAAGATTCAAGTGAATAATACAAGAGCATGAATGAGAAGAGAATGCTGTGAAAAGCATTACACAAAATACTAGTTACTAGTGGAGTGGATAGATTTGATGGGTCTTTATTCAACGCTAGTCCATCTCTAACTTTGACAAGTACAAAAATGTACTCTTCTTAATACGGGTATAATTAAAATATTAGAACTGATTTCTAAATGTCAGGATTAAATTAATTAGAATTAAAATAATTTTTAAAACAAAGGTTAGTATTTTTGAATAACAGCTTTGTTAGAGGAATAGAACACGGTACAATGATGCTTGGGTATGGGTAGGATTTCTCAAGCTGATGTCAGAAGAGGATCCATCAATTCCAGACCCAAAAAGGGCTCATAGAGCTACCATGAGTCAAGGCACCGGGAATACCATCCAAACCGGAGCTCTGAAATGGGGAAAGGGACTAAATGGGAGGCCTCTCTATTCTGCAGCCTGGGAGCTTTATTGCAGGAAGCCAAGCTTGCGTAGGTCGGGTCGCCACTTCCTCGTCCCCCTGCCATCCCACCCACTTCTCCGCTGAGAGCAGGAAAGCTGCCTCCAGCACAGCACGGAGATGCCAGCAAAAGAGGCACCATCGTGCCCTCCCCACACCTAGATCTCTCACTCCAATAGGCAGCACAAGGACAGCGCGCTCTCTCTCTGCTTTCCTTTGCTCTGCTCTGCTTTGGACAAGGCTTTGCAGACAGGTCCAGATTCCTGCCAGCAGGAGGGGCACACAAAGGGATTTTGGCCGTGCAACATGTGTTCCACAGTCCGTGGCAGAGGTTTCTCCCCTTCCCAAGCTTTGCCAAGGCGGCTCTGCCAAAACAGGTCATGATGGGCTGGGGGCTCTTGAAGGCTCGGAACCCAAGGAACAACTGGAGCCCTCCGTGTCTGTGATTTCTGTATTTCTCCAAAGATGAGGGAGGCGACACTGATTCCCTGCAACTATTCCCTCTCCACCTTTACTTGATCTCAAGTGCAGCTGTCTCACCACCCCTAAGCTGAACGCTCTGCAGAGACTAAGCACTACATTCCTTTGGCTTTTCATGTGCTCCAAGACACTGTGGCCACTTTGTTCCTACCTTCTGAAAGGAAGGGAAGGGAGGCACCAGCAAAGACGGGACATTTCCAGATTTCCCCTGCAGCCCCTGGAGGAAACTGCACCATGGAGCACGTGGCTGGAGACTTGCATTCAGTCTCCAGCTCAGTCTTTCATGTGCCAGAGAGGTTTGCCTATGCCATGGCATCGAAGAGAAGACAAAATCACTTCCCACTGCGGGCATGGGCAGCGATAGAGCTGGCTCTCATGCAGAGCCCTCTTAAAGTTGGACACATGCAATGAGAATGAAGCGATCTTTGGAACTACGAGCTCGCTTGTACTTCCCCACTTTCACTACCATTCTCTAATCAGAGCGAAGACACTGTGCGCAGATGCGTAAGACTCCTGTTTGGTGGTAGTTGTGGGTGATGGGAGCCAGTGCTGCTCCGTTTTCTTTCCTTTTGTGTGTTTGTGTGTCCTGTCTGGTTTGGCTTGGATTATCACAGTGTTAATAGACAGTAGCAATGCTGTTCCTGCCGTACGTCATGCTGCCTCCTGGTGACAAAAAGCATCCTCCCTGAGATGACCCTAAGACTAGTGAGAGCAGATTCCAGTCCTCTCTCTTCTTCTCCCCACCTCCTCCAAGCACCTGAAGAGGAGGTAGATGATCTCGAAGGGTCTTTTCCGCAGCACTAACCCAGTGGAGGCAAACAAATCAGTCAGGGCTGCAAGAAGAAAACAAAAATATTAAGTTACACAGGTCCAATAAACTACCTCCCCGAATATTTCAGGAGGTTTTTGTTGCCCACTTGTTGGCCATCCAAGAAGGCTGGAGGACCCTGTTGCCCGGTGAGGCAGTGTCCCAGCTCCCTCACCCAGAGGTCAACCAGCAGGACACATTGACACACTGGACACGTGGCATTACACCAAACTGGGGGGATGGATTTTATTAGGCTCTGAGCTGACAGACTTGCATATGCCAAGACCCCGCTCAGCCTTCCTCCGTTTGCCCCGCTGTCCTGAATGAGTGCTGAAAAAGAGCCAAGGGAAGATAGGTGGCCCTGCAAAGCTTGACTCACTTTAATCCTGCCAGATCGGTAAGCACAGCCATGACACTGGTGAGGAAGTGATGGAGTAATGAGAGCAGCGGAAATATTTTTGGAGCATTTCTAGAAAGGCCCAAGGCTAATTTAACAGCATCCTCCTGCCTCTTGAGTCCCGTGTTAAGGAGAGCACAGCTAAAGAGCATGTGCTTTGTTGTGCTACAATCCTCCTCCCTTTCCACTGGACACACTGAGGGGCGAGGGTAGCTCCAAAGCAGACGCTGTCCCTCTTTTCCTTGCAGCGTGTTTCATACCTAGTGCTTTTTCTCTCTAGCTGGAAGCTTTATAGGTTTCATATAGAATTGTGTTCAGTCAATGAAATACGGAAGCATGACAGCTAAAGGGTAAACTACCCCTAGACAAGTCCCTTAGACATTGTGAGGTGTAGCTTTCCGTCCTGCAACAGAGAGGTGGACTGCCCTTTTGAAAGAAAACCCAGCAGAGAGCTGTTGTTGCAAAATGGACAAACTGGGGGGATGGATTTTATTAGGCTCTGAGCTGAAAGACTTGCATACGCCAAGACCCTGCTCGGCCTGCTCCTTTTGCCCCGCTGTCCCGAATGAGTGCCGAAAAAGAGCAAAGGGAAGGTAGGTGGCCCTGCAAAGCTTGACTCACTTTAATCCTGCCAGATCGGTAAGCACAGCCATGACACTGGTGAGGAAGTGATGGAGTAATGAGTAATGGGAGCAGCGGGAGCATTTTTGTGGAGCATTTCTCGAAAGGCCCAAGGGTAATTTAACAGCATCCTCCCGCCTCTTGAGTCCCGTGTTAGGGAGAGCACAGCTAAAGAGCATGTGCTTTCTTGTGCTACAATCCTCCTCTCTTTCCACTGGACACACTGAGGGGCGAGGGTGGTTTCAAAGAAGATGCTGTCCCTCTTTTCCTTCCAGCACGTTTCATACCTAGTGCTTTTTCTCTCTAGCTGGAAGCTCTATAGGTTTCATATAGAATTGTGTTCAGTCAATGAAATATGGAAGCATGGAAACTAAAGGGTAAACTACCCCTAGACAAGTCCCTTAGACATTGTGAGGTGTAGCTTTCCGTCGTGCAACAGGGAGGTGGACTGCCCTTTTGAAAGAAAACCCAGCAGAGAGCTGTTGTTGCAGAATGGACAGAGGTGCCTTTGGTGGCAAAGCACTTGCTATGGCTGGGAGCAACCTCCATCCCACTGGAGAGGCCGTTACTGAGGGATGGCAGGTGGCAAAGGCACCACACTGATGGCTCTGTGTTTGTGACATTGAAGGGTCTAAGAGCTGCTTGGCCACTGCAACTGGTTGCCAGCGGCTCTGGCGGAATGTTTGCTCTGGAACCTGCAGTCTCCCTGGACAACGTTAGAGGTTCGAGACTGTTTCCACCTGAAGCTGGAGCATCGCTACGTTGTCCTGCCTTCTTTAAAGGATAGATACTCCTTTTTCTTCTTGTATCAAGTCAGGAAGACCCTTCCGAGGGACAAGCAGCTGGGCTAAAGCAAGGGCTGACCAAATGGAACGCAGCGGCCTAGGTGCAGCAGGCGACAGCGTGCGTGCCTGCCTTGAAGAGCGGGAGCAGGAGGCAAGAGAGGGCTCCTCTGTTCCTCCGCTGCCAGCCCGCCAGCCAGCCAGCGGCACCTCGACGCAAGAGCTGCAGCCAGCACCCGCGCCTGCACCTCTCTGTGATGGGGATGAGGGGCAGCAGCCCAGCTGCAGCTCCACCAGAAGGGCTGAGGACTGCCTGGAGGTGCCAGCTCCACCAGAGCCCTGGGATCTGACGCCCACAATTCTTTCAGAAGCGCCGGACTGTCCCAAGCCCACAGGTGACACATTGCCTCCCGACACTCATCCCTATCCAAGAGGCAATCCCCCCATGAGCATGACCTTCTATTCCCTTGAAGATTTGGAAGAAATCTCTGAGGATGAATTAGAAGAGTCCTTGGATCAGACATCCCCATCTTTGTCAGAAGCGCCGGGCTCTCCCAAGCCCACACACGACACATTGCCTCAGGAGAGGCATGCTGATCTGATAGGCAGTTCCCCCTTTAACATCGGCTTCTACTGCCTTGAGGATTTAGAAGAAATCTCTGAAGGTGAATTAGAAGAGCCCTGGGATCTGACAACCCCATCTTTTTCACAAACACCGGCCTCTCCCAAGCACACACGTGATACCTTGTCTCCTGACACTCATCCTGACCCGAAAAGCAATGCCTCCGTGACTATTGCCTTCTATTGCATGGAGGATTTGGAGGATATATCTGAAGATGAATCAGAAGAGCTCTGGGATCTGACACCCCCATCCTATCCAGAAGCACCGGGCTCTCCCAAGAGCACACATCACACATCGCCTCATGAGAGACGTCCCAGTGAGACAGGCAGTGCCACTGTCAACATGGCCTTCTATTGCCTTGATGATTTGGAGAAAATCTCTGATGAAGAATTAGAAGAGCCCTTGGATCTTACGCCCCCACCTTTATCAGGAGGACAGGTATCTCCCAAGCGCACACATGGCACATTGCCTCATGAGAGAGGTCCCAATGCAACAGGTAATGCCTCCATGAACATGGCCTTCTATTGCATAGAGGATTTAGAGGAAATCTCTGAAGATGAATTAGAGGAGCCCTGGGATCTGACACCCCCTGCTCTTGCAGAAGCACAGCCCTCTCCCATTCATACAGATGGCACACCAACTCACGAGACAAACCCTTTTCCCACAGGGAACAAGCCACTGAACATCCCTGTCCGTAGTAATGAGGATTTGGCAGACATCTTTGAGGAGGAATTCGAAGAGCCCTTGGAAAAGGAGGGGATTGCCCAAATCTGCACTACTGACTTGATGGATGCAATCTCCACTAGGAAAAGACCAAGGCCCTTAACCCCCGACAGGAAAATGTACATAGAGGTGCGTTGTGATAAAGAAATGCCCCAAGAGATGAAATATAGCACTCCTCTCGCACCAAAGCACTGTCCACTTCTTAAGGCCATAGATGCAAAGGAAGCTGCTGACATTTATAAGGCAGAGGCCTTTCACAAAATATTTTCTCACTCTCCACACACCCAGGGCAGTGGCCGCAGCACACCCAGTACCTCTGCTCGGCCAGACCATGTGCTCTCGTCCGTGTCCAACAAAGACACCGACCACCCTCAGCCTGAGCTCGGAGGAGCATCAGGCAGCAACCCAAGGCAGAATGAAAAAGGGAATCGCAAGAGGAGCCTCGCTTCCCCTTCCTCCCCTCCCACACCATCTGAGCAGGCTCAAGAGGAAAGGTGTCTTGACCACCTCCCACCAAAGAAGCGCTATCGCTCCTGCTGCCAGTAGGGAGGCAAGGGGTTCCCTCTGCTACCCCAAGCTGCCACTGTCCTGCCACGTGCCAGCCCCTGAACATCTGCACCCCAGCCTGCCCTTCCCCCAGCACTGCTGCCCCACACACCTCCAGCAAAATCTCGTTGTTTTTCTTTTTCCCTCCCTTTCTAGGTAGTCTCTGATGTTTTCTAAATAAAATGACAGGTGGTGTTCTTATGTTATACTCTGGTGCGTGTTCCTTTTCGGCTAGCGGATACGTGTAAACTGCAACTAAGCTAGTCTTGGGGGAAGTAGGAGGAGGGTATAGTGACATTCTACCACACCTAGAAGAATGGTATTCCAGTAGAATAATTAAGCCATTCTTTACACTAGGCTCAAATGACTCTGAGGGATGACGTATATAATACGGCAGCATGAATGAGAAGAGAATGCTGTGAAAAGCATTCCACAAAATACTAGTTACTAGTGGAGTGGCTAGATTTAATGGATGTTCATGCAACGCTAGTCCATCTCCAACTCTGCCAAGTACAAAAACATACTCTTCGTAGAAGGGGTAGAGTGGAATATTAGAATTGATTTCTAAATGTGAGGGTCGAGTTAATGAGAATTAGATTAATTTTTAAAATTAAGGTTAGGATTTTTAAAAAACGGCTTCGTTAGAGGAGAAGAACACTGGGCAATGACGCTGGGTATGGGTAGGGTTTCTCAAGCTGATTGAGATCAGAAGAGGATCCGTCGATTCCAGACCCAAAAAGGGCTCATAGAGCTACCATGAGTCAAGGCACTGGGAATATCATCCAAACCAGAGCTCTAAAATGGCGAAAGGGACTAAATGGGAGGCCTCTCTATTCTGCAGCCTCAGAGCTTTATTGCATAGCTCGGGTCGCCACATCCTAGTCCCCCTGCCATCCCACTCACTTCTCCGCTGAGAGCCGGAAAGCTGCCTCCAGCACAGCACGGAGATGCCAGCAAAAGAGGCACCATCGTGCCCTCCCCACGCCTAGGTCTCTCACTCCAATAGGCAGCACAAGGACAGTGCGCTCTCCATCTGCTTTCCTTTGCTCTGCTCTGCTTTGGACAAAGGTTTTGCAGACAGGTCCAGATTCCTGCCAGCAGGAGGGGCACACAAAGGGATTTTGGCCATGCAACAAAGCTGCCACAGTCGGTGGCAGAGGTTTCTCCCCTTCCTATGCTTTGCCAAGGCGGCTCTGCCAAAACAGGTCATGATGGGCTGGGGGCTCTTGAAGGCTCGGAACCCAAGGCACAACTGGAGCCCTCCATGTCTCTGATTTCTTGATTTCCCCAAAGATGAGAGAGGCTACCCTGATTCCCTGCAACTATTCCCTCTCCACCTTCATTTGGTCTCAAGCATGGCTCTCTCAGCACCTCTAACCTGAACTCTCTGCAGAGACTAAGCACTGCATTCCTTTGGCTTTTCAAGTGCTCCTAGAAACTGTGGCCACTTTGTTCCTACCTTCTGAAAGGAAGGGAAGGGAGGCAGCAGCAAAGACGGGACATTTCCAGATTTCCCCTGCAGCCCCTGGAGGAAACTGCACCATGGAGCATGTGGCTGGAGACTTGCATTCAGTCTCCAGCTCAGTCTTTCATGTGCCAGAGAGGTTTGCCTATGCCATGGCATCGAAGAGAAGACAAAATCACTTCCCACTGTGGGCATGGGCAGCGATGCAGCTTGCTCTCATGCAGAACCCTCTTAAAGTTGGACACATGCAATGAGAATTAAGTGATCTTTGGAACTACGAGCTCGCTTGTACTTCTCCACTTTCACTGCCATTCTCTCATCAGAGCGATGACACTGTGCGCAGATGCCTAAGACTCCTGTTTGGTGGTAGTTGGGGGTGGTGGGAGTCAGCGCTGCTCCCTTTTCTTTCCTTTTGTGTGTGTGTGTGTCTTGTTTGGTTTGGCTTGGATTATCACAGTGTTAATAGACAGTAGCAATGCTGTTCCTGCCGTACGTCATGCTGCCTCCCAGTGACAAAAAGCATCCTCCCTTGAGATGCCCCTGAGACTAGTGAGAGCAGATTCCAGTCCTCTCTCTGCTTCTGCCCACTTCATCCAAGCACTTGAAGAGGAGCTAGATGGTCTCCAAGGGTCCTTACCCCAGCACTAACCCAGTGGAGGCAAACAAATCAGTCAGGGCTGCAAGAAGAAAAAAAAATATTAAGTTACAAAGGTCCAATAAACTACCACCCTGAATATTTCAGGAGTACTTTGTTGCCCACTTCTTGACCATTGAAGAAGGCCGGAGGACCCTGTTGCCCAGTGAGCCAATGTCCCAGCTCCCTTACCCAGAGGTCAACCAGCAGGACACATTGACACACTGGTCATGTGGCATTACACCAAACTGGGAGGAAGGATTTTATTAGGCTCTGAGCTGAAAGACTTGCATACGCCAAGACCCCCCTCAGGCTTCCTCCGTTTGCCCCGCTGTCCCGAATGAGGGCCGAAAAAGAGCAAAGGGAAGATAGGTGGCCCTGCAAAGCTTGACTCACTTTAATCCTGAAAGATCGATAAGCACAGCCATGACACTGGTGAGTAATGAGAGCAGCGGGAACATTTTTGGAGCATTTCTAGAAAGGCCCAAGGGTAATTTAACAGCATCCTCCCGCCTCTTGAGTCCCGTGTTAGGGAGAGCACAGCTAAAGAGCATGTGCTTTCTTGTGCTACAATCCTCCTCTCTTTCCACTGGACACACTGAGGGGCGAGGGTGGTTTCAAAGAAGATGCTGTCCCTCTTTTCCTTCCAGCACATTTCATACCTAGTGCTTTTTCTCTCTAGCTGGAAGCTCTATAGGTTTCATATAGAATTGTGTTCAGTCAATGAAATATTGAAGCATGGAAACTAAAGGGTAAACTACCCCTAGACAAGTCCCTTAGACATTGTGAGGTGTAGCTTTCCGTCGTGCAACAGGGAGGTGGACTGCCCTTTTGAAAGAAAACCCAGCAGAGAGCTGTTGTTGCAGAATGGACAGAGGTGCCTTTGGTGGCAAAGCACTTGCTATGGCTGGGAGCAACCTCCATCCTACTGGAGAGGCCGTTACTGAGGGATGGCAGGTGGCAAAGGCACCACAACGATGGCTCTGTGTTTGTGACATTGAAGGGTCTAAGGGCTGCTTGGCCCCTGTAGCTGGTTGCCAGCGGCTCTGGCGGAATGTTTGCTCTGGAACCTGCAGTCTCCCTGGACAACGTTAGAGGTTCGAGACTGTTTCCACCTGAAGCTGGAGCATTGCTACGTTGTCCTGCCTTCTTTAAAGGATAAATACTCCTTTTTCTTCTTGTATCAAGTCAGGAAGACCCTTCCGAGGCACAAGCGGCTGGGCTAAAGCAAGGGCTGACCAAATGGAGCGCAGCGGCGTAGGTGCAGCAGGCGACAGCGTGCGTGCCTGCCTTGAAGAGCGGGAGCAGGAGGCAAGAGAGGGCTCCTCTGTTCCTCCGCTGCCAGCCCGCCAGCCAGCCAGCGGCACCTCGACGCAAGAGCTGCAGCCAGCACCCGCGCCTGCACCTCTCTGTGATGGGGATGAGGGGCAGCAGCCCAGCTGCAGCTCCACCAGAAGGGCTGAGGACTGCCTGGAGGTGCCAGCTCCACCAGAGCCCTGGGATCTGACGCCCACAATTCTTTCAGAAGCGCCGGGCTCTCCCAAGGCTAAACGCGACACACTGCCTCCCGACACTCATCCCGATCCGAGAGGCAATCCACCCACAAACATCGCCTTTTATTCCCTTGAAGATTTGGAAGATATCTCTGAGGATGAATTAGAAGAGTCCTTGGATATGACACCCCCATCTTTTTCACAAACACTGGGCTGTCCCAAGCCCACACATGACACACTGCCTCACGATATGCTTCCTGACCTGACAGGCAAAGCCTCCATGAACATTGCCTTCTATTTCATTGAACATGTGGAGGAAACCTCTGAAGATGAATTAGAAGGTCTCTGGGATCTAACATGCCCATCTCTTGCAGAAGCACAGCCCTCTCCCAGGCATACAGATAGCACATCGGATCACAAAACAGATATTTTGCCCACAGGCAATAAGTCACTGAACATCCCTGTCTGTGGTAATGAGGATTTGCAAGTCATCTGCGAGGAAGACTCTGAAGAGCCCTTGGAAAAGGAGGAGTTTGTCCAGATCTGTGTTACTGACTTAATGCTTGCAATGTCCACCAAGAAGAGACCAAGGCTTTTACCTCCCAACAGGAAAATGTATATTGAGGTGCGTTGCGATAAAGAAGGGCCCCAAGAGATGAAATATAGCACTCCACTCCCACCAGAGCACTGCCGTCTTCCGGAGGCCACAGATGCAAAGGAAGCTCCTGGCAGTTATAAGGCAGAGACCTTTCACAGGACATTTTCTCCATCTCCAGACATGCAAGGCATTGGCTGCAGCACCCGCAATACCTCTGCTCAGCCAGACCATGTGCTCTTGACCGTGGCCAACATAGACACCGACCACCCTCAGCCTGAGTTCGGAGGAGCATCAGGCAGCAACCCGAGGCAGAATGAAAAAGCGAATCGCAAGAGGAGCCTCGCTTCCCCTTCCTCCCCTCCCACACCATCGCAGCAGGCTCAAGAGGAAAGGTGTCTTGACCACCTCCCACCAAAGAAGCGCTATCGCTCCTGCTGCCAGTAGGGAGGCAAGGGGTTCCCTCTGCTACCCCAAGCTGCCACTGTCCTGCCACGTGCCAGCCCCTGAACATCTGCACCCCAGCCTGCCCTTACCCCAGCACTACTGCCCCACACACCTCCAGCAAAATCTTGATTTTTTTTTTTGCTTCCCTTTCTAGGTTGTCTCTTATGTTTTGTAAATAAAATGACAGGTGCTCTTCTTAAATTGCATTCCGGTGTGTGTTCCTTATCGGCTAGCGGATACGTAAAAACTGCAACTAAGCTACTCTTGGGGGAAGAAGGAGGAGGGTCCGGGGATGTTCCAAAACACCTAGCAGAATGGTATTCCAGTAGAATAATTAAACCATTCTTTATACTAGGCTCAAATGACTGTGAGGATTTGAGTGAATAATACAAGAGCATGAATGAGAAGAGAATGCTGTGAACAGCTTTACACAAAATACTAATTACTAGTGGAGTGGCTAGATTTCATGGATGTTCATGCAACACTAGTCCATCTCCAACTCTGCCAAGTACAAAAATGTATTCTTTGTAATAGGGGTAGAATTGCAATGTTAGAATTGATTTCTAAATGTTAGGATTAAATTAATTATAATTAGATCATTTTTTAAAATTAAGATTGGAATTTTTAAATAACAGCTTTGTTGGAGGAAAAGAACACTGTGCAATGATGCTTGGGTATGGGTACGGTTTCTCAAGCTGATTGATATCAGAAGAGGAACCGTCGATTCCAGACCCAAAAAGGGCTTCTAGAGCTGCCATGAGTCAAGGCACCGGGAATACCATCCAAACCATCGGGTTGCCACTTCCTCGTGCCCCTGCCATCCCACCCACTTCTCCGCTGAGAGCAGGAAAGCTGCCTCCAGCACAGCACGGAGATGCCAGCAAAAGAGGCACCATCGTGCCCTCCCCACGCCTAGATCTCTCACTCCAGTAGGCAGCACAAGGACAGCGCGCTCTCCATCTGCTTTCCTTTGCTCTGCTCTGCTTTGGACAAGGCTTTGCAGACAGGTCCAGATTCCTGCCAGCAGGAGGGACACACAATAGGATTTTGGCCATGCAACAAAGCTGCCACAGTCAGTGGCAGAGGTTTCTCCCCTTCCCATGCTTTGCAAAAGCAGCTCTGCCAAAACAGGTCACGATGGGCTGGAAGCTCTTGAGGGCTTGAAACTCAAGGCAAAACTGGAACCCTCCATGCCTCTGATTTCTTCTTTTCCCCAAAGATGTGGGAGACTACATTGACTGCCTGCAACTATTCCCTCTCCACCTTTATTTGGTTTCAAGCATGGTTCTCTCAGCACCTCTAACCTGAACTCTCTGCAGAGACTAAGCACTGCATTCCTTTGGCTTTTCAAGTGCTCCTAGAAACTGTGACCACTTTGTTCCTATCTTCTGAAAGGAAGGGAAGGGAGGCACCAGCAAACATGGAACATTTCCACATTTGCCCTGCAGCCCCTGGAGGAAACTGCACCATGGAGCACGTGGCTGGAGACTTGCATTCAGTCTCCAGCTCAGCCTTTCCTGCACCAGAGAGGTTTGCCTATGCCATGGCATCGAAGAGAAGACAAAATCACTTCCCACTGCCGGCATGGGCAGCGATGCAGCTTGCTCTCATGCAGAACCCTCTTAAAGTTGGACACATGCAATGAGAATTAAGTGATCTTTGGAACTACGAGCTCGCTTGTACTTCCCCACTTTCATTGCCATTCTCTCATCAGAGCGATGACACTGTGCGCAGATGCGTAAGACTCCTGTTTGGTGGTAGCTGTGGGTGATGGGAGCCAGTGCTGCTCCCTTTTCTTTCCCTTTGTGTGTGTCTGTGTCTTGTTTGTTTTGGCTTGGATTATCACAGTGTTAATAGACAGTAGCTATGCTGTTCCTGCCGTACGTCGTGCTGCCTCCCAGTGACAAAAAGCATCCTCCCTTGAGATGCCCCTGAGACTAGTGAGAGTAGATTCCAGTCCTCTCTCTGCTTCTGCCCACTTCCTCCAAGCACTTGAAGAGGAGCTAGATGGTCTCCAAAGGTCCTTTCCCCAGCACTAACCCAGTGGAGGCAAACAAATCAGTCAGGGCTGCAAGAAGAAAACAAAAATATTAAGTTACACAGCTCCAATAAAATACCACCCTGAATATTTCAGGAGGGCTTTGTTGCCCACTTGTTGAGCATTGAAGAATGCTGGAGGACCCTGTTGCCCGGTGAGCCAGTGTCCCAGCTCCCTTACCCAGAGGTCAACCAGCAGGACACATTGACACACTGGACACGTGGCATGACACCAAACTGGGAGGATAGATTTTATTAGGCTCTGAGCTGAAAGACTTGCATACACCAAGTCCCCTCTCAGCCTTCCTCCGTTTGCCCCGCTGTCTCGAATGAGCGCTGAAAAAGAGGAAAGGGAAGATAGGTGGCCCTGCAAAGCTTGACTCACTTTAATCCTGCCAGATTGGTAAGCACAGCCATGACACTGGTGAGTAAGTGATGGAGTAATGAGAGCAGCGGGAACATTTTTGGAGCATTTCTAGAAAGGCCCAAGGGTAATTTAACAGCATCCCCCGGCCTCTTGAGTCCCGTGTTAGGGAGAGAACAGCTAAAGAGCATGTGCTTTCTTGTGCTACAATCCTCCTCCCTTTCCACTGGACACACTGAGGGGTGAGGGTGGCTTCAAAGAAGATGCCGTCCCTCTTTTCCTTCCAGCACGTTTCATATCTAGTGCTTTTTCTCTCTATCTGGAAGCTACTTAGGTTTCATATAGAATTGTGTTCAGTCAATGAAAGATGGAAGCATGGCAGCTAAAGGGTAAAGTACCCCTAGAGAGGTCCCTTAGACATTGTGAGGCGTAGTTTTCCATCGTGCAACAGAGAGGTGGACTGCTCTTTTGAAAGAAAACCAGGCAGAGAGCTGTTGTTGCAGAATGGACAGAGGTGCCTTTGGTGGCAAAGCACTTGGTATGGCTGGGAGCAACCTCCATCCCACTGAAGAGGCCGTTGCTGAGGGATGGCACGTGGAAAAGGCACCACAGCAATGGCTCTGTGTTTGTGACATTGAAAGGTCTAAGGGCTGCTTGGCCCCCGCAACTGGTTGCCAGTGGCTCTGGCGGAATGTTTGCTCCGGAACCTGCAGTCTCCCTGGACAACGTTAGAGGTTCGAGACTGTTTCCTCCCGAAGCTGGAGCATCGCTACGTTGTCCTGCCTTCTTTAAAGGATAGCTACTCCTTTTTCTTCTTGTATCAAGTCAGGAAGACCCTTCCAAGGGACAAGCGGCTGGGCTAAAGCAAGGGCTGACGAAATGGAGCGCAGCGGCCTAGGTGCAGCAGGCGACAGCGTGCGTGCCTGCCTTGAAGAGCGGGAGCAGGAGGCAAGAGAGGGCTCCTCTGTTCCTCCGCTGCCAGCCCGCCAGCCAGCCAGCGGCACCTCGACGCAAGAGCTGCAGCCAGCACCCGCGCCTGCACCTCTCTGTGATGGGGATGAGGGGCAGCAGCCCAGCTGCAGCTCCACCAGAAGGGCTGAGGACTGCCTGGAGGTGCCAGCTCCACCAGAGCCCTGGGATCTGATGCCCACAATTCTTTCAGAAGCGCCCGGCTCTCCCAAGCCCACACGGGACACATTGCCTCAAGATATGAATCCTCATCCAACAGGCAACTCCTCCATAAAAATCGCCTTCTATTGCATTGAGGATCTTGAGGAAATATCTGAAGAGGAATTAGAAGACACCTGGGATCTGACACCTCCATCCTTGTCAGAAGCACAGCCCTCTCCCATTCATACTGATAGCACATTGGATCATGACCAGACCCCTTTCCCACAGCCAACAAGCCACTGAACATCCCTCTGTGCGGTAATGAGGACTTGGGAAACAGCTCCCCGGAAGAATTTGACGAGCCCTCGGAAAAGGAGGAGTTTGTCCGAATCTGCATTACTGATTTGATGCTGTCAATCTCCACTAAGAAGAGACCAAGGCTCTTACCCCGCAACAGGAAAATGTATGTAGAGGTGCTTCGTTACAACGAAATGGCCCAAGAGGTGAAAAGTAGCACTCCACTCCCACCAGACCACTGCCGTCTTACGGAGGCCAGAGATGCAATGGAAGCTGCTGGTATCTCCAAGGCAGAGGCCTTGCACAAGACATTTTCTAACTCTCCACACACCCAAGGCAGCGGCAGCAGCAACCCCAGTACTACTACTCAGCCAGACCTTGTGCTCTCGACCGTGGCCGACAAAGACACCGACCACCCTCAGCCTGAGCTCGGAGGAGCATCAGGCAGCAACCCGAGGCAGAATGAAAAAGCGAATCGCAAGAGGAGCCTCGCTTCCCCTTCCTCCCCTCCCACACCATCGCAGCAGGCTCAAGAGGAAAGGTGTCTTGACCACCTCCCACCAAAGAAGCGCTAACGCTCCTGCTGCCAGTAGGGAGGCAAGGGGTTCCCTCTGCTACCCCAAGCTGCCACTGTCCTGCCACGTGCCAGCCCCTGAACATCTGCACCCCAGCCTGCCCTTCCCCCAGCACTGCTGCCCCACACACCTCCAGCAAAATCTCGTTTTCTTTTTTTTCCCCTCCCTTTCACGGTAGACTTTTATGGTTTCCAAATAAAATGACAGGTGCTGTTCTTAACTTACACTTTCGTGTGTGTTCCTTATCGGCTAGCGGATACGTGAAAACTGCAACTAAGCTACTCTTGAGAGAAGGAGGAGGAGGGTACAGGAACGTTCTACCACACCTAGAAGAATGGTATTCCAGTAGAATAATTAAGCCATTCTTTACACTAGGCTCAAATGACTCTGAAGATTCAAGTGAATAAAATGAGAGCATGACTGAGAAGAGAATGCTGTGAAAAGCATTACAGAGAATACTAGTTACTAGTGGAGGGGCTAGATTTCATGGATCTTCATTCAACGCTAGTCCATCTCCAACTCTGCCAAGTACAAAAATGTACTCTTCGTAGAAGGGATAGAATTGTAATATTAGAATAGATTTCTAACTGTCAGGATTAACTTGATTAGAATTAAAATAATTGTTAAAGTTAAGGTTAGAATTTTTAAATAACAGCTTTGTTAGAGGAAAAGAACACTGGGCAATGATGCTTGGGTACGAGTAGGATTTCTCCAGCTGATATCAGAAGAGGATCCGTGGATTCCAGACCCAAAAGGGCTTCTAGAGCTGTCATGAGTTAAGGCACTGGGAATACCATTCAAACCGGAGCACTAAAATGGTGAAAGGGACTAAACGGGAGGCCTCTCTGTTGTGCAGCCTGGGAGCTTTATTGCAGGGAGCCAAGCTTGCGTAGGTCGGGTCGCCACTTCCTCGTCCCCCTGCCATCCCACCCACTTCTCCGCTGAGAGCAGGAAAGCTGCCTCCAGCACAGCACGGAGATGCCAGCAAAAGAGGCACCATCGTGCCCTCCCCACGCCTAGATCTCTCACTCCAATAGGCAGCACAAGGACAGCGCGCTCTCTCTCTGCTTTCCTTTGCTCTGCTCTGCTTTGGACAAGGCTTTGCAGACAGGTATAGATTCCTGCCAGCAGGAGGGACACACAAAGCAGTTTTGGCCATGCAACATGGCTTCCACAGTCGGTGGCAGAGGTTTCTCCCCTTCCTATGCTTTGCCAAAGCAGCTCTGCCAAAAGAGGTCATGATGGGCTGGAGCCTCTTGAGGGATTGAAACTCAAGGCAAAACTGGAGCCCTCTCTGTCTCTGATTTCTGGATTTCTCCAAAGATGAGAGAGGCTACACTGATTCCCTGCAACTATTCCCTCTCCACCTTTATTTGGTCTCAGGCATGGTTCTCTCAGCACCTCTAACCTGAACACTCTTCAGAGACTAAGCACTGCATTCCTTTGGCTTTTCAAGTGCTCCTAGAAACTGTGGCCACTTTGTTCCTATCTTCTGAAAGGAAGGGAAGGGAGGCACCAGCAAACATGGAACATTTCCACATTTCCCCTGCAGCCCCTGGAGGAAACTGCACCATGGGGCACGTGACTGGAGACTTGCATTCAGTCCCCAGCTCAGCCTTTCAGTTGGCAGAGAGGTTTGCCTATGCAATAGCATCGAAGAGAAGACAAAATCACTTCCCACTGCGGGATGAGCAGGGATGCACCTTGCTCTCATGAAGAACCCTCTTAAAGTTGGACACATGCAATAAGAATGAAGTGATCTTTGGAACTACGAGCTCGCTTGTACTTCCCCACTTTCACTGACATGAGAGCGATGACACTGTGCGCAGATGCGTAAGACTCCTGTTTGGTGGTAGTTGTGGGTGATGGGGGCCACTGCTTCTCCCTTTTCTTTCCTTTTGTGTGTGTGTGTGTGTCTTGTTTGTTTTGGCTTGGATTATCACAGTGTTATTAGACTGTAGCAATGCTGTTCCTGCCGTACGTCATGCTGCCTCCCAGTGACAAAAAGCATCCTCCCTTGAGATGCCCCTGAGACTAGTGAGAGCAGATTCCAGTCCTCTCTCTGCTTCTGCCCACTTCCTCCAAGCACTTGAAGAGGAGCTAGGTGGTCTCCAAGGGTCTTTTTCCAGAAATAACCCAGTGGAGGCAAACAAACCAGTCAGGGCTACAAGAAGAAAACAAATTATTAAGTTACACAGGTCCGAAAAACGACCTGCCTTAATATTTCAGGAGCGCTTTTTTGCCCAATTTTTTGGCCATTTAAGAAGGCTGGAGGACCCTGTTGCCCGGTGAGCCAGTGTCCCAGCTCCCTTACCCAGAGGTCAACCAGCAGGACACACTGACACACTGGACACGTGGCATTACACCAAACCGGGTGGATGGATTTTATTAGGCTCTGAGCTGAAAGACTTGCATACGCCAAGACCCCCCTCAGCCTTCCTCTGTTTGCCCCGCTGTCTCGAATGAGTGCCGAAAAAGAGCAAAGGGAAGATAGGTGGCCCTGCAAAGCTTGACTCACTTTAATCCTGCCAGATCGGTAAGCACAGCCATGACACTGGTGAGTAAGTGATGGAGTAATGAGAGCAGCGGGAACATTTTTGGAGCATTTCTAGAAAGGCCCAAGGGTAATTTAACAGCATCCTCCCGCCTCTTATGTCCCCTGTTAGGGAGAGCACAGCTAAAGAGCATGTGCTTTGTTGTGCTACAATCCTCCACTCTTTCCACTGGACACACTGAGGGGCGAGGGTGGCTCCAAAGCAGACCTGAACGCTCTGCAGAGACTAAGCACTACATTCCTTTGGCTTTTCATGTGCTCCAAGACACTGTGGCCGCTTTGTTCCTACCTTTTGAAAGGAAGGGAAGGAAGGCACCAGCAAAGAGGGGACATTTCCAGATGAAATCCATCCCCCCTCTGTCCCTCTTTTCCTTCCAGCACGTTTTGTACCTTGAGCCTTCTCTCTCTAGCTGGAAGCTCTATAGGTTTCATATAGAATTGTGTTCAGTCAATGAAATATGAAAACAGGACAGCTAAAGGGTAAATTACCCCTAGAGAAGTCACTTAGAAATTTGAGCCGTAGCTTTCTGTTGTGCAGCCGGGAGGTGGACTGTCCTTTTGAAAGAAAACCCAGCAGAGAGCTGTTGTTGCAGAACGGACAGAGGTGCCTTTGGTGGCAAAGCACTTGCTATGGCTGGGAGCAACCTCCATCCCACTGGAGAGGCCGTTGCTGAGGGATGGCAGGTGGCAAAGGCACCACACCGATGGCTCTGTGTTTGTGACATTGAAGGGTCTAAGGGCTGCTTGGCCCCCGCAGCTGGTTGCCAGCGGCTCTGGCGGAATGTTTGCTCTGGAACCTGCCGTATCCCTGGACAACGTTAGAGGTTCGAGACTGTTTCCTCCCAAAGCTGGAGCATCTCTACGTTGTCCTGCCTTCTTTAAAGGATAGCTACTCCTTTTTCTTCTTGTATCAAATCAGGAAGACCCTTCCAAGGGACAAGCGGCTGGGCTAAAGCAAGGGCTGACGAAATGGAGCGCAGCGGCCTAGGTGCAGCAGGCGACAGCGTGCGTGCCTGCCTTGAAGAGCGAGAGCAGGAGGCAAGAGAGGGCTCCTCTGTTCCTCCGCTGCCAGCCCGCCAGCCAGCCAGCGGCACCTCGACGCAAGAGCTGCAGCCAGCACCCGCGCCTGCACCTCTCTGTGATGGGGATGAGGGGCAGCAGCCCAGCTGCAGCTCCAGCAGAAGGGCTGAGGACTGCCTGGAGGTGCCAGCTCCACCAGAGCCCTGGGATCTGATGCCCACAATTCTTTCAGAAGACCCAGGCTCTCCCAAGCCCACTCGTGACACATTGTCTCCCGACACTCATCCCGATCTGAGAGGCAATCCACCCATGAACATCGTCTTCTATTCCCTTGAAGATTTAGAAGATATCTCTGATGATGAATTAGAAGAGTCCTTGGATGTGACACCCCCATCTTTGTCAGAAGCGCCAGGCTCTCCCAAGCCCACAGGTGACACCTTGCCTCAAGATATGCATCCTGAACCGACAGGGAACGCCTACATAAAAATTGCCTTCTATTGCACTGAGGATCTGGAGGAAATCTCTGAAGATGAATTGGAAGAGCCCTGGGATCTGACACCCCCATCTCTTGCAGAAGCACAGCCCTCTCCCAGGCATACAGATGGCACATCAGATAACGAGACAGATCCTTTGCTCACAGGCAACAAGTCACCGAACATCCCTGTCTGCGGTAATGGGGATTTGCAAGTCATCTCTGAGGAAGACTCTGAAGAGCCCTTGGAAAAGGAGGAGTATGTCCAGATCTGTGTTACTGACTTAATGCTTGCAATGTCCACCAAGAAGAGACCAAGGCTCTTACCTCCCAACAGGAAAATGTATATCGAGGTACGCCATGGCAAAGAAATGGCCCAAGAGGTGAAAAATAGGACTCCCCTCCCACCAGACCACTGCCGTCTTGTTGAGGACACATATGCAATGGAAGCTGCTGGCATCTCTAAGGCACAGGCCTTTCACGAGACATTTTCTCTCCCTCCACACACCCAAGGCAGCGTCTCTGCTTGGCCAGGCCACATGCTCTCGACTGTGGCCACCAAAAACACTGACCACCCTCAGCCTGAGCTCGGGGGAGCTTCAGGCAGCAAACCAAGGAAGAATCAAAATGGGAATCGCAAGAGGAGCCTCGCTTCCCCTTCCTCCCCTCCCACACCATCGCAGCAGGCTCAAGAGGAAAGGTGTCTTGACCACCTCCCACCAAAGAAGCGCTATCGCTCCTGCTGCCAGTAGGGAGGCAAGGGGTTCCCTCTGCTACCCCAAGCTGGCACTGTCCTGCAAGGTGCCAGCCCCTGAACATCTGCACCCCAGCCTGCCCTTCCCCCAGCACTGCTGCCCCACACACCTCCAGCAAAATCTCGTTGTTTTTCTTTTTCCCTCCCTTTCTAGGTAGTCTCTGATGTTTTCTAAATAAAATGACAGGTGGTGTTCTTATGTTATACTCTGGTGCGTGTTCCTTTTCGGCTAGCGGATACGTGTAAACTGCAACTAAGCTAGTCTTGGGGGAAGTAGGAGGAGGGTATAGGGACATTCTACCACACCTAGAAGAATGGTATTCCAGTAGAAGAATTAAGCCATTCTTTACACTAGGCTCAAATGACTCTGAGGGATGACGTATATAATACGGCAGCATGAATGAGAAGAGAATGCTGTGAAAAGCATTACACAAAATACTAGTTACTAGTGGAGTGGCTAGATTTCATGGATGTTCATGCAACGCTAGTACATCTCCAACTCTGCCAAGTACAAAAATATGCTCTTCGTAGAAGGGGTAGAGTGGAATATTAGAATTGATTTCTAAATGTGAGGGTTGACTTAATGAGAATTAGATTAATTTTTAAAATTAAGGTTAGGATTTTTTAAAAATGGCTTCATTAGAGGAGAAGAACACTGGGCAATGACGCTGGAGTATGGGTAGGGTTTCTCAAGCTGATTGATATCAGAAGAGGATCCGTCGATTCCAGACCCAAAAAGGGCTCATAGAGCTGCCATGAGTCAAGGCACTGGGAATATCATCCAAATCAGAGCTCTAAAATGGCGAAAGGGACTAAATGGGAGGCCTCTCTATTCTGCAGCCTCAGAGCTTTATTGCATAGCTCGGGTCGCCACATCCTCGTCCCCCTGCCATCCCACTCACTTCTCCGCTGAGAGCCGGAAAGCTGCCTCCAGCACAGCACGGAGATGCCAGCAAAAGAGGCACCATCGTGCCCTCCCCACGCCTAGGTCTCTCACTCCAATAGGCAGCACAAGGACAGCGCGCTCTCCATCTGCTTTCCTTTGCTCTGCTCTGCTTTGGACAAAGGTTTTGCAGACAGGTCCAGATTCCTGCCAGCAGGAGGGGCACACAAAGGGATTTTGGCCATGCAACAAAGCTGCCACAGTCGGTGGCAGAGGTTTCTCCCCTTCCTACGCTTTGCCAAGGTGGCTCTGCCAAAACAGGTCACGATGGGCTGGCGGCTCTTGAAGGCTCAGAACCTAAGGCACAACTGGAGCCCTCCATGTCTCTGATTTCTTGATTTCCCCAAAGATGAGAGAGGCTACCCTGATTCCCTGCAACTATTCCCTCTCCACCTTCATTTGGTCTCAAGCATGGCTCTCTCAGCACCTGTAACCTCAACACTTTGCAGAGACTAAGCACTGCATTCCTTTGGCTTTTCAAGTGCTCCTAGAAACTGTGGCCACTTTGTTCCTACCTTCTGAAAGGAAGGGAAGGGAGGCACCAGCAAAGACGGGACATTTCCAGTTTTCCCCTGCAGCCCCTGGAGGAAACTGCACCATGGAGCATGTGGCTGGAGACTTGCATTCAGTCTCCAGCTCAGCCTTTCAGTTGGCAGAGAGGTTTGCCTATGCCATGGCATCGAAGAGAAGACAAAATCACTTCCCACTGCGGGCATGGGCAGCGATGCAGCTTGCTCTCCTGCAGAACCCTCTTAAAGTTGGACACATGCAATGAGAATGAAGTGATCTTTAGAACTACGAGCTCTCTTGTACTTCCCTGCTTTCACTGCCATTCTCTCATCAGAGCGATGACACTGTGCGCAGATGCCTAAGACTCCTGTTTGGTGGTAACTGGGGTTGATGGGAGCCAGTGCTGCTCCCTTTTCTTTCCCTTTGTGTGTGTGTGTGTCTTGTTTGGTTTGGCTTGGATTATCACAGTGTTAATAGACAGTAGCAATGCTGTTCCTGCCGTACGTCGTGCTGCCTCCCAATGACAAAAAGCATCCTCCCTTGAGATGCCCCTGAGAATAGTGAGAGCAGATTCCAGTCCTCTCTCTGCTTCTGCCCACTTCCTCCAAGCACTTGAAGAGGAGCTAGGTGGTCTCCAAGGGTGTTTTTCCAGAAATAACCCAGTGGAGGCAAACAAATCAGTCAGGGCTGCCAGAAGAAAACAAATTATTAAGTTACACAAGTCGAAAAAACTACCTCCCTGAATATTTCAGGAGCACTTTGTTGCCCACTTGTTCACCATTGAAGAAGGCTGGAGGACCCTGTTGCCCGGTGAGCCAATGTCCCAGCTCCCTTACCCAGAGGTCAACCAGCAGGACACATTGACACACTGGACACGTGGCATGACACCAAACTGGGGGGATGGATTTTATTAGGCCCTGAGCTGAAAGACTTGCATATGCCAAGACCCCCCTCAGCCATCCTCCGTTTGCCCCGCTGTCTCGAATGAGTGCTGAAAAAGAGGAAAGGGAAGATAGGTGGCCCTGCAAAGCTTGACTCACTTTAATCCTGCCAGATCGGTAAGCACAGCCATGACACGGGTGAGTAAGTGATGGAGTAATGAGAGCAGCGGGAACATTTTTGGAGCATTTCTAGAAAGGCCCAAGGGTAATTTAACAGCATCCTCCTGCCTCTTGAGTCCCGTGTTAGGGAGAGCACAGCTAAAGAGCATGTGCTTTGTTGTGCTACAATCCTCCTCTCTTTCCACTGGACACACTGAGGGGTGAGGGTGGCTTCAAAGAACACGCAGTCTCTCTTTTCCTTCCAGCACGTTTCATACCTAGTGCTTTTTCTTTCTAGCTGGAAGCTCTATAGGTTTCATATAGAATTGTGTTCAGTCAATGAAATATTGAAGCATGGAAACTAAAGGGTAAACTACCCCTAGACAAGTCCCTTAGACATTGTGAGGTGTAGCTTTCCGTCATGCAACAGGGAGGTGGACTGTCTTTTTGAAAGAAAACCCAGCAGAGAGCTGTTGTTGCAGAATGCACAGAGGTGCCTTTGGTGGCAAAGCACTTGCTATGGCTGGGAGCAACCTCCATCCCACTGGAGAGGCCGTTGCTGAGGGATGGCAGGTGGCAAAGGCACCACACCGATGGCTCTGTGTTTGTGACATTGAAGGGTCTAAGGGCTGCTTGGCCCCCGCACCTGGTTGCCAGCAGCTCTGGCGGAATGTTTGCTCTGGAACCTGCAGTCTCCCTGGATAACGTTAGAGGTTCGCGGCTGTTTCCTCCCGAAGCTGGAGCATCGCTACGTTGTCCTGCCTTCTTTAAAGGATAGCTACTGCTTTTTCTTCCTATCTCAAGTCTGGAAGACCCTTCCAAGGGACAAGCAGCTGGGCTAAAGCAAGGGCTGACCAAATGGAGCGCAGCGGCGTAGGTGCAGCAGGCGACAGCGTGCGTGCCTGCCTTGAAGAGCGGGAGCAGGAGGCAAGAGAGGGCTCCTCTGTTCCTCCGCTGCCAGCCCGCCAGCCAGCCAGCGGCACCTCGACGCAAGAGCTGCAGCCAGCACCCGCGCCTGCACCTCTCTGTGATGGGGATGAGGGGCAGCAGCCCAGCTGCAGCTCCACCAGAAGGGCTGAGGACTGCCTGGAGGTGCCAGCTCCACCAGAGCCCTGGGATCTGACGCCCACAATTCTTTCAGAAGCGCCGGGCACTGCCAAGCACACTCATGAGACATTGCCTCCCGACACTCATCCCTATCCAAGAGGCAATCCCCCCATGAGCATCGCCTTCTATTCCCTTGAAGATCTTGAAGAGATCTCTGAGGATGAATTAGAAGAGTCCTTGGATCTGACACCCCCATCTCTTTCACAAACACCGGGCTCTCCCAAGCACACACATGACACCTTGTCTCCTGACACTCATCCCGATTCGACAAGCAATGCCTCCGTGAGTACTGCCTTCTATTCCACGGAGGATTTGGAGGATATATCTGAAGATGAATCAGAAGAGCTCTGGGATCGGACACCCCCATCCTTTCCAGAAGCACCGGGTTCTCCCAAGAGCACACATCACACATCACCTCATGAGAGAGGTCCCAGTGAGACAGGCAGTGCCACTGTCAACATGGCCTTCTATTGCCTTGATGATTTGGAGGAAATCTCTGATGAAGAATTAGAAGAGCCCTTGGATCTTACACCCCCACCTTTATCAGGAGGACAGGGCTCTCCCAAATGCACACATGGCACATCGCCTCATGAGAGAGGTCCCGATGCGACAGGTAATGCCTCCATGTACATGGCCTTCTATTGCATAGAGGATTTAGAGGAAATCTCTGAAGATGAATTAGAGGAGCCCTGGGATCTGACACCCCCATCTCATGCAGAAGCACAGCCCTCTCCCATTCATACAGATGGCACACTGTCTCACGAGACAAACCCTTTTCCCACAGGGAACAAGCCACTGAACATCCATGTCTGTGGTAATGAGGATTTGGGAGACATCTCTGAGGAGGAATTGGAAGAGCCCTTGGAAAAGGAGGAGATTGCCCAAATTTGCAATACTGACTGCATAGATGCAAACTCCAGTAGGAAGAGACCAAGGCCCTTAACCGCCGACAGGAAAATGTATATCGAGGTACGTCGTGGCAAAGAAATGCCCCAAGAGAGGAAATATAGCACTCCACTCCCACCAAAGCACTGTCTTCTTGAGGCCACAGATGCAATGGAAGCTGCTGGCATTTATAAGGCAGAGGCCATTCACAAGACATTTTCTCCCTCTCCACACACCCAGGGCAACAGCTACAGCACCCCCAATACCTCTGCTCGGCCAGACCATGTGCTCTCGACCGTGGCCAACAAACACACCGACCACCCTCAGCCTGAGCTCGGAGGAGCATCAGGCAGCAACCCGAGGCAGAATGAAAAAGCAAATCGCAAGAGGAGCCTCGCTTCCCCTTCCTCCCCTGCCACACCATCGCAGCAGGCTCAAGAGGAAAGGTGTCTTGAACACCTCCCACCAAAGAAGCGCTATCGCTCCTGCTGCCAGTAGGGAGGCAAGGGGTTCCCTCTGCTACCCCCAGCTGCCACTGTCCTGCCACGTGCCAGCCCCTGAACATCTGCACCCCAGCCTGCCCTTCCCCCAGCACTGCTGCCTCACAGGCCTCCAGTAAAATCTCGTTTTCTATTTTTTCCCTCCCTTTCTAGGTAGTCTCTTATGTTTTCTAAATAAAATAAAAGTTGCTGTTCTTAAGTTATACTCTGGTGTGTGTTCCTTATCGGTTAGTGGATACGTGAAAACTGCAAGTAAGGAAGCTCTTGCGGGAAGGAGGAGGAGGGTACAGGGACATTCCACCACACCGAGAATTATAATATTCCAATAGAATAATTAAGCCATTCTTTACACTAGGCTCAAATGACTCTCAAGATTCAAGTGAATAAAACAAGACCATGAATGAGAAGAGAATGCTGTGAAAAGCATTACACAAAATACTAATCACTAGGGGAGGGGCTAGATTTTATGGAACTTCAGACAACACTAGTCCATCTCCAACTCCGCCAAGTAAAAAAGGAACTCCTCGTAATAGGCGTAGAATTGCCATATTAGAATTGATTTCTAAATGTCAGGATTAAATTAATTAGAATTAAAATAATTTTTAAAACTAAGGTTAGGATTTTTAAATAACAGCTTTGTTAGAGGAATAGAACACTGTGCAATGATGCTTGGGTATGGGTAGGATTTCTCAAGCTGATGTCAGAAGAGGATCCGTCGATTCGAAACCCAAAAAGGGGGTACCATGAGTCAAGGCACCGGGAATACCATCCAAAATGGAGCTCTAAAATGGTGAAAGGGACTAAATGGGAGGCCTCTCTATTCTGGAGCCTCAGAGCTTTATTGCAGGGAGCCAAGCTTGCGTAGGTCGGGTCGTCACTTCCTCGTCCCCCTGTCATCCCACCCACTTCTCCGCTGAGAGCAGGAAAGCTGCCTCCAGCACAGCACGGAGATGCCAGCAAAAGAGGCACCATCGTGCCCTCCCCACGCCTAGGTCTCTCACTCCAGTAGGCAGCACAAGGACAGCGCGCTCTCGATCTGCTTTCCTTTGCTCTGCTCTGCTTTGGACAAGGCCTTGCAGACAGGTCCAGATTCCTGCCAGCAGGAGGGGCACACAAAGGGATTTTGGCCATGCAACAAAGCTTCCACAGTCGGTGGCAGAGGTTCCTCCCCTTCCTATGCTTTGCCAAAGTGGCTCTGCCAAAACAGGACACGCTTGAAGGCTCGGAACCCAAGGCACAACTGGAGGCCTCCATGTCTCTGATTTCTTGATTTCCCCAAAGATGAGAGAGGCTACACTGATTCCCTGCAACTATTCCCTCTCCACCTTTACTTGGTCTCAGGTGCGGCTGTCGCAGCCCCTCTAACCTGAACTCTTTGCAGAGACTAAGCACTGCATTCCTTTGGCTTTTCAAGTTCTCCTAGAATCTGTGGCCACTTTGTTCCTCTCTTCTGAAAGGAAGGGAAGGGAGGCACCAGCAAAGACGGGACATTTCCAGATTTTCCCTGCAGACCCTGGAGGAAACTGCACCATGGAGCACGTGGCTGGAGGCTTGCATTCAGTCTCCAGCTCAGCCTTTCATGTGCCAGAGAGCTTTGCCTATGCCATGGCATCGAAGAGAAGACAAAATCACTTCCCACTGCGGGATGAGCAGCGATGCAGCTTGCTCTCATGCAGAACCCTCTTAAAGTTGGACACATGCAATGAGAATGAAGTGATCTTTGGAACTACAAGCTCGCTTGTACTTCCCCACTTTCACTGCCATTCTCTCATCAGAGCGATGACACTGTGCGCAGATGCCTAAGACTCCTGTTTGGTGGTAGTTAGGGGTGATGGGAGCCAGTGCTGCTCCCTTTTCTTTCCTTTTGTGTGTGTGTGTGTCCTGTCTGGTTTGGCTTGGATTATCACAGTGTTAATAGACAGTAGCAATGCTGTTCCTGCCGTACGTCATGCTGCCTCCCAGGGACAAAAAGCATCCTCCCCGAGATGACTCTGAGACTAGTGAGAGCAGATTCCAGTCCTCTCTCTGCTTCTGCCCACTTCCTCCAAGCACTTGAAGAGGAGCTAGATGGTCTCCAAGGGTCTTTTCCCCAGCACTAACCCAGTGGAGGCAAACAAATCAGTCAGGGCTGCAAGAAGAAAACATGAATATTAAGTTACACAGGTCCAATAAACTACCACCCTGAATATTTCAGGAGCACTTTGCTGCCCACTTGTTGCCATTCAAGAAGGCCGGAGGACCCTGTTGCCCGGTGAGGCAGTGTCCCAGCTCCCTTACCCAGAGGTCAACCAGCAGGACACATTGACACACTGGACACGTGGCATGACACCAAACGGGGGGGATGCATTTCATTAGGCTCTGAGCTGAAAGACTTGCATATGCCAAGACCCCGTTCAGCCTTCGTCCTTCTGCCCCGCTGTCTCGAATGAGTGCCGAAAAAGAGCAAAGGGAAGATAGGTGGCCCTGCAAAGCTTGACTCACTTTAATCCTGCCAGATCAGTAAGCACAGCCATGACACTCGTGAGTAAGTGATGGAGTAATGAGAGCAGCGGGAACATTGTTGGAGCATTTCTAGAAAGGCCCGAGGGTAATTTAACAGCATCCTCCCGCCTCTTGTGTCCCCTGTTAGGGAGAGCACAGCTAAAGAGCATGTGCTTTGTTGTGCTACAATCCTCCTCTCTTTCCACTGGACACACTGAGGGGCGAGGGTGGCTCCAAAGCAGACGCTGTCCCTCTTTTCCTTCCAGCACGTTTTGTGCCTTGAGCTTTCTCTCTCTAGCTGGAAGCTCTATAGGTTTCATATAGAATTGTGTTCAGTCCATCAAATATGGAAGCAGGACAGCTAAAGGATAAACTACCCCTAGAGAAGTCACTTAGACTTTTTGAGGCGTAGCTTTCTGTTGTGCAGCCGGGAGGTGGACTGCCCTTTTCAAAGAAAACCCAGCAGAGAGCTGTTGTTGCAGAACGGACAGAGGTGCCTTTGGTGGCAAAGCACTTGCTATGGCTGGGAGCAACCTCCATCCCACTGGAGAGGCCGTTGCTGAGGGATGGCAGGCGGCAAAGGCACCACACCGATGGCTCTGTGTTTGTGACATTGAAGGGGCTAAGGGCTGCTTGGCCCCCGCAGCTGGTTGCCAGCGGCTCTGGCGGAATGTTTGCTCTGGAACCTGCAGTCTCCCTGGACAACGTTAGAGGTTCGAGACTGTTTCCTCCCGAAGCTGGAGCATCGCTACGTTGTCCTGCCTTCTTTAAAGGATAGATACTCCTTTTTCTTCTTGTATCAAGTCAGGAAGACCCTTCCAAGGAGTAAGCAGTTGAGCTAAAGACGAAATGGAGCGCAGCGGCCTAGGTGCAGCAGGCGACAGCGTGCGTGCCTGCCTTGAAGAGCGGGAGCAGGAGGCAAGAGAGGGCTCCTCTGTTCCTCCGCTGCCAGCCCGCCAGCCAGCCAGCGGCACCTCGACGCAAGAGCTGCAGCCAGCACCCGCGCCTGCACCTCTCTGTGATGGGGATGAGGGGCAGCAGCCCAGCTGCAGCTCCACCAGAAGGGCTGAGGACTGCCTGGAGGTGCCAGCTCCACCAGAGCCCTGGGATCGGATGCCCACAATTCTTTCAGAAGCGCCGGACTGTCCCAAGCCCACAGGTGACACATTGCCTCCCGACACTCATCCCTCTCCGAGAGGCAATCCCCCCATGAACATCACCTTCTATTCCCTTGAAGATTTGGAAGAAATCTCTGAGGATGAATTAGAAAAGTCCTTGGATCTGACACCCCCATCTTTGTCAGAAGCACCGGGCTCTCCAAAGCCCACACATGACCCATTTCCTCAGGAGAGGCATGCTGATCCGATAGGCAATTCCCCCTTTTACATCGGCTTCTACTGCCTTGAGGATTTAGAAGAAATCTCTGAAGGTGAATTGGAAGAACCCTGGGATCTGACAGCCCCATCCTTTTCACAAACACTGGGCTCTCCCAAGCACACACGTGACACCTTGCCTCCTGACACTCGTCCTGATCCGAGAAGAAATGTGTCCGTGACTATTGCCTTCTATTGCATGGAGGATTTGGAGGATATATCTGAAGATGAATCAGAAGAGCTCTGGGATCGGACACCCCCATCCTTTCCAGAAGCACCGGGCTCTCCCAAGAGCACACATCACACATCGCCTCATGAGAGACGTCCCAGTGAGACAGGCAGTGCCACTGTCAACATGGCCTTCTATTGCCTTGATGATTTGGAGGAAATCTCTGATGAAGAATTAGAAGAGCCCTTGGATCTTACACCCCCACCTTTATCAGGAGGACAGGGCTCTCCCAAGCGCACAAATGGCACATTGTCTCATGAGAGAGGTCCCGATGTGACAGACAATGCCTCCACGAACATGGCCTTCTATTGCATAGAGGATTTAGAGGAAATCTCTGAAGATGAATTAGAGGAGCCCTGGGATCTGACACCCCCTGCTCTTGCAGCAGCACAACCCTCTCCCATTCATACAGATGGCACACCGGCTCACGAGACAAACCCTTTTCCCACAAGGAATAAGCCACTGAACATCCCTGTCTGTTGTAATGAGGATTTGGAAGACATCTCTGAGGAGGAATTGGAAGAGCCCTTGGAAAAGGAGGAGATTGCCCAAATCTGCAATACTGACTGGATAGATGCAATCTCCAGTAGGAAGAGACCAAGGCCCTTACCCCCCAACAGGAAAATGAATATAGAGGTGCGTTGTGATAAAGAAATGCCCCAAGAGATGAAATATAGCACTCCACTCCCACCAAAGCACTGTCGTCTTCTTGTGGGCACAGATGCAATGGAAGCTGCTAGCATCTCCAAGGCAGAGGCCTTGCACAAGTCATTTTCATGCTCTCCACACACCCAGGGCAGCGGCAGCAGCACCCCCAATACCTCTGCTCGGCCAGACCCTGTGCTCTCGACCATGTGTGACAAACACACCGACCACCCTCAGCCTGAGCTCGGAGGAGCATCAGGCAGCAACCCGAGGCAGAATGAAAAAGCAAATCGCAAGAGGAGCCTCGCTTCCCCTTCCTCCCCTCCCACACCATCGCAGCAGGCTCAAGAGGAAAGGTGTCTTGAACACCTCCCACCAAGGAAGCGCTATTGCTCCTGCTGCCAGTAGGGAGGCAAGGGGTTCCCTCTGCTACCCCAAACTGCCACTGTCCTGCCACGTGCCAGCCCCTGAACATCTGCACCCCAGCCTGCCCTTCCCCCAGCACTGCTGCCCCACACGCCTCCAGAAAAATCTCGTTTTCTTTTTCATCCATCCCTTTCTAGGTAGTCTCTTATGTTTTCTAAATAAAATAAAAGATTCTGTTCTTAAGTTATGCTGTGGTGTGTGTTCCTTATCGGCTAGCGGATACGTGAAAACTGCAACTAAACTACTCTTCGGGGAGGAAGGAGGAGGGTACAGGGACGTTCCACCACACCTAGAAGAATGGTATTCCAGTAGAATAATTAAGCCATTCTTTACACTAGGCTCAAGTGACTCTCAAGATTCAAGTGAATAATACAAGAGCATGAATGAGAAGAGAATTCTGTGAAAAGCATTACAGAAAATACTAGTTACTAGTGGAGTGGCTAGATTTGATGGGTCTTTATTCAACGCTAGTCCATCTCTAACTTTGACAAGTACAAAAATGTACTCTTCTTAATAGGGGTATAATTACAATATTAGAACTGATTTCTAAATGTCAGGATTAAATTAATTAGAATTAAAATAATTTTTAAAACAAAGGTTTGTATTTTTGAATAACAGCTTTGTTAGAGGAAGAGAACACTGTGCAATGATGCTTGGGTATGGGTAGGATTTCTCAAGCTGATGTCAGAAGAGGATCCATCAATTCCAGACCCAAAAAGGGCTCATAGAGCTACCATGAGTCAAGGCACCGGGAATACCATCCAAACCGGAGCGCTAAAATGGTGAAAGGGACTAAACGGGAGGCCTCTCTATTCTGCAGCCTCGGAGCTTTATTGCAGGGAGCCAAGCTTGCGTAGGTCGGGTCGCCACTTCCTCGTCCCCCTGCGATCCCACCCACTTCTCCACTGAGAGCAGGAAAGCTGCCTCCAGCACAGCACGGAGATGCCAGCAAAAGAGGCACCATCGTGCCCTCCCCACGCCTAGGTCTCTCACTCCAGTAGGCAGCACAAGGACAGCACGCTCTCGATCTGCTTTCCTTTCTCTGCTCTGCTTTGGACAAGGCTTTGCAGACATGTCAAGATTCCTGCCAGCAGGAGGGGCACACAAAGGGATTTTGGCCATGCAACAAAGCTGCCACAGTCGTTGGCAGAGGTTTCTGCCCTTCCCAGGCTTTACCAAAGTGGCTCTGCCAAAACACATCACGGTGGGCTGGAGGCTCTTGAAGGCTCGAAACCCAAGGCAAAACTGGAGGCCTCCATGTCTCTGATTTCTGGATTTCTCCAAAGATGAGAGAGGCTACACTGATTCCCTGCAACTATTCCCTCTCCACATTTAGTTGGTCTCAGGTGCGGCTGTCACAGCCCCTCTAACCTGAGCCCTCTTCTGAGACTAATCACTGCATTCCTTTGGCTTTTCAAGTGCTCCTAGAAAATGTGGCAACTTTGTTCCTACCTTCTGAAAGGAAGGGAAGGGAGGCACCAGCAAAGACGGGACATTTCCAGATTTCCCCTGCAGCCCCTGGAGGAAACTGCACCATGGAGCACGTGGCTGGAGACTTGCATTCAGTCTCCAGCTCAGCCTTTCCTGTACCAGAGAGCTTTGCCTATGCAATGGCATCAAAGAGAAGACAAAATCACTTCCCACTGCGGGCATGGGCAGCGATGCAGCTTGCTCTCATGAAGAACCGTCTTAAAGTTGTACACATGCAATGAGAATTAAGTGATCTTTGGAACTACGAGCTCGCTTGTACTTCCCCACTTTCACTGCCATTCTCTCATCAGAGCGATGACACTGTGCGCAGATGCCTAAGACTGCTGTTTGGTGGTAGTTGTGGGTGATGGGAGCCAGTGCTGCTCCGTTTTCTTTCCCTTTGTGTGTGTGTGTGTCCTGTTTGGTTTGGCTTGGATTATCACAGTGTTAATAGACAGTAGCAATGCTGTTCCTGCCGAAAGTCATGCTGCCTCCCAATGACAAAAAACATCCTCCCTTGAGATGCCCCCGAGACTAGTGAGAGCAGATTCCAGTCCTCTCTCTGCTTCTGCCCACTTCCTCCAAGTACTTGAAGAGGAGCTAGATGGTCTCCAAGGGTATTTTCCCCAGCGATAACCCAGTGGAGGCAAACAAATCAGTCAGGGCTGCAAGAAGAAAAAAAAATATTAAGTTACACAGGTCCAATAAACTACCACCCTGAATATTTCAGGAGGGCTTTGTTGGCCCCTCAAGAAGGCTGGAGGACGCTCTTGCCCGGTGAGCCAATGTCCCAGCTCCCTTACCCCGAGGTCAACCAGCAGGACACATTGACACACTGGACACGTGGCATGACACCAAACTGGGGGGATGGATTTTATTAGGCTCTGAGCTGAAAGACTTGCATACGCCAAGACGCCGCTCAGCTTGGTCCTTTTGCTCCGCTGTCTCACATGAGTGCCAGAAAAGAGCAAAGGGAAGATAGGTGGCCCTGCAAAGCTTGACTCACATTAATCCTGCCACATCGGTAAGCACAGCCATGACACTGGTGAGTAAGTGATGGAGTAATGAGAGCAGCGGGAACATTTTTGGAGCATTTCTAGAAAGGCCCAAGGGTAATTTAACAGCATCCTCCCGCCTCTTGAGTCCCGTGTTAGGGAGAACACAGCTAAAGAGCATGTCCTTTCTTGTGCTACAATCCTCCTCTCTTTCCACTGGACACACTGAGGGGCGAGGGTGGCTTCAAAGAAGATGCTGTCCCTCTTTTCCTTCCAGCACGTTTCATGCCTAGAGCTTTTTCTCTCTATCTGGAAGCTCTATAGGTTTCATATAGAATTGTGTTCAGTCAATGAAATATTGAAGCATGGAAACTAAAGGGTAAATTACCCCTAGACACGTCCTTTAGACATTGTGAGGTGTAGCTTTCCATCGTGCAGTAGGGAGGTGGACTGCCCTTTTGAAAGAAAACCCAGCAGAGAGCTGTTGTTGCAGAACAGACAGAGGTGCCTTTGGTGGCAAAGCACTTGCTATGGCTGGGAGCAACCTCCATCCTACTGGAGAGGCCGTTGCTGAGGGATGGCAGGTGGCAAAGGCACCACACCGATGGCTCTGTGTTTGTGACATTGAAGGGTCTAAGGGCTGCTTGGCCCCCGCAGCTGGTTGCCAGCGGCTCTGGCGGAATGTTTGCTCTGGAACCTGCAGTCTCCCTGGACAACGTTAGATGGTCGAGAGTGTTTCCTCCTGAAGCTGGAGCATCGCTACATTGTCCTGCCTTCTTTAAAGGATAGCTACTGCTTTTTCTTCCTATCTCAATTCAGGAAGACCCTTCCGAGGCACAAGCGGCTGGGCTAAAGCAAGGGCTGACCAAATGGAGCGCAGCGGCCTAGGTGCAGCAGGCGACAGCGTGCGTGCCTGCCTTGAAGAGCGGGAGCAGGAGGCAAGAGAGGGCTCCTCTGTTCCTCCGCTGCCAGCCCGCCAGCCAGCCAGCGGCACCTCGACGCAAGAGCTGCAGCCAGCACCCGCGCCTGCACCTCTCTGTGATGGGGATGAGGGGCAGCAGCCCAGCTGCAGCTCCACCAGAAGGGCTGAGGACTGCCTGGAGGTGCC
The DNA here is from genome assembly GCF_059628265.1 of Tinamus guttatus. NCBI lineage: Eukaryota > Metazoa > Chordata > Aves > Tinamiformes > Tinamidae > Tinamus > Tinamus guttatus. The sequence continues at coordinate 117,277 of NW_028289119.1, read as the reverse complement.
AGCTCCACCAGAGCCCTGGCATCTGATGCCCACAATTCTTTCAGAAGCGCCGGGCTCTCCCAAGCCCAAACGCGACACACTGCCTCCCGACACTCATCCCGATCCGAGAGGCAATCCACCCACAAACATCGCCTTTTATTCCCTTGAAGATTTGGAAGATATCTCTGAGGATGAATTAGAAGAGTCCTTGGATATGACACCCCCATCTTTTTCACAAACACTGGGCTGTCCCAAGCCCACACATGACACACTGCCTCACGATATGCTTCCTGACCTGACAGGCAAAGCCTCCATGAACATTGCCTTCTATTTCATTGAAGATGTGGAGGAAACCTCTGAAGATGAATTGGAAGAGCCCTGGGATCTAACAACCCCATCTCTTGCAGAAGCGCAGTCCTCTCCCAGGCATACAGATGGCACATCGGATCACGAGACAGATCCTTTGCCCACAGGCAACAAGTTACCGAACATCCCTGTCTGTGGTAATGAGGATTTGCAATTCATCTCCGAGGAAGACACTGAAGAGCCCTTGGAAAAGGAGGAGTTTGTCCAGATCTGTGTTACTGACTTGATGCTTGCAATTTCCACGAAGAAGAGACCAAGGCTCTTACCTCCCAACAGGAAAATGTATATAGAGATACCTCGTGGCAAAGAAATGGTCCAAGATGTTAGAAGTAGCACTCCACTCCCACCAGAGCACTGCTGTCTTCCGGAGGCCACAGATGCAAAGGGAGCTGCTGGCATCTCTAAGGCACAGGCCTTTCACGGGATATTTCCTACCTCTCCACACACCCAAGGCAGCGGCTGCAGCATCCCCAATACCTCTGCTCGGCCAGACCACGTGCTCCTCACCATGGCCGACAAACACACTGACCACCCTCAGTCTGAGCTCGGAGGAGCATCAGGCAGCAACCCGAGGCAGAATGAAAAAGCGAATCGCAAGAGGAGCCTCGCTTCCCCTTCCTCCCCTCCCACACCATCGCAGCAGGCTCAAGAGGAAAGGTGTCTTGAACACCTCCCACCAAAGAAGCGCTATCGCTCCTGCTGCCAGTAGGGAGGCAAGGGGTTCCCTCTGCTACCCCCAGCTGCCACTGTCCTGCCACGTGCCAGCCCCTGAACATCTGCACCCCAGCCTGCCCTTCCCCCAGCACTGCTGCCCCACACACCTCCAGCAAAATCTCGTTTTTTTTTTTCTCTCCCCCCCGTTTCCAGCAAGCCTCTTCTGTTTTTTTTTTAATAAAATGACAGGTGCTGTTCTTACGTTATACTCTGGTGTGTGTTCCTTTTCGGATAGCGCATACGTGAAAACTGCAATTAAGCTACTCTTGGGGGAAGGAGGTGTAAGGTACAGGGACGTTCCGCCACACTTAAAAGAATAGTATTCCTATAGTATAATTAAGCCATTGCTTACACTAGCCTCAAGTGACTGTGAGGATTCAAGTGAATAATATGAGAGCATGAATAAGAAAAGAATGCTGTGGAAAGCATTACACAAATAATCCTAGTTACTAGAGGAGTGGCTAGATTTCATGGATGTTCATGCAACGCTAGTCCATCTCCAACTCTGCCAAGTACAAAAATGTACTCTTCGTAATAGGGGTAGAGTGGTAATATTAGAATTGATTTCTAACTGTCAGGATTAACTTAATGAGAATTAGATTAATTGTTACAATTAAGGTTAGAATTTTTAAATAACAGCTTTGTTAGAGGAAAAGAACACTGTGCAGTGATGCTTGGGCATGGGTAGGATTTCTCAAGCTGATATCAGAAGACGATTCGTCGATTCCAGACCCAAAAAGGGCTCCTAGAGCTGCCATGAGTCAAGGCACCGGGAATACCATCCAAACCGGAGCTCTAAAATAGTGGAAGGGACTAAATGGGAGGCCTCTCTATTCTGCAGCCTGGGAACTTTATTGCAGGGAGCCAAGCTTGCATAGGTGGGGTCGCCACTTCCTCGTCCCCCTGCCATCCCACCTGCGGGAGGCCAGACATGACTCCTGAAGGCTTCAATATGAGTCTAGCAGAAATCACTTTATTTACGTTACAGCTGTCTATTTATCCACTACATTTCTGTTAAGTCATCTAGCCACGCGTGTGCTTACATTGCGATTGGTTGCATACTACTGTCCGCACACCTTCTACCGTACTAGGTTGGCTGTAGATATCGGGGCACACATTTACATGATTGGCCCGCACACAGTCCTCTATCCTGCACTGATGAGCTTGTTTCTTCCTCTCCTACTTCCATGTTCTTGCAGCTGGTGGCTTTCCCACGACCTTTTCGCCTTGCTCTTAGTCCAGCTCATCGTATTCGTCTTCTACCAGGAAGCCTCTGTTACTTAGATATGCTCCCACAATTCCCCCTTTTTGTTCTTGAACCAGGCAAACCTTCTTTACAGCATTCTCAATCATATTGGATCCACATTTTAATAAACAAGGCACAACTAGCAGAATGCAACATAGAATCAACACCACCATTCCAGCACTTCTAAATAACGAGCGAAACCATCCCGAAATTTCCCATCCATGTAATGAATTGTCCAACCATGACAGACCCTCATCCTCTGTGACTTTATGCAAAATCTTTGCGTGATCCCAAATGTCTTGGACATCCGTGAGTATTCTTCCGGACTGATCAATATTAGATATGTATTCGTAGTCCCTCTTCCAGTGTTGCTCTCCTACTCCCACAGAATAGCTACTTGCAGAATATATACACCTGCTATGGTTCAATTTAAGCTTTATGGTCGTCCAATGGCCTGTTCTGTTTTGAAAGGTGCCTAGATTCAGGCCTGATAAGTTATAATATGCATAAGGCACCGTGTTACTAACCAATTGAAGTATAAAGGGCATTCCTTCCATTGCGACGTTCCCTGTGTACACTGATATGACATATTGAGTAGACTATATGGATTCAGGTCTGTCCAGTTGCTTAGAGGAATACCCAACACCAGTGCATCGAATTGATCTGCTGTCCCACAAAGCCAACAACTCTTCATTTGGTATAACTAACAATCCGCCTAAGAAGCATAACATATCCATTAGCGTTAAAAGCAGCATCAGCTCCTATAATAGCATTAAAAGCAACATTACCTCTTAAAAGCCACAATATACAGCTAATAATAACAGTAACACCTCTTCCTCCCATGTTGTTCTTCTGCAGGCTCACACTTTCCACAGCTAGGGTACCGGTTGCTTGCCTGCTACGTCTGATGTAGGCGAGTTTGCTTCCAGCCAAGGTCTCACCCACTTTGCTGGCACCCATCTGGTTCCAGTATCTGTAATGACACAAGCATACCCTTTTCCCCAGGCTATCAAGTCCAAAGGTCCCGTCCATTTTTCCATGTTCCAGTCTCTCAGCATCACCTTACACGGGCCCGATTTTACTTCTGTCAGGGCTCCCTTTAGCCCAGCCTGTGTTTGACCATTGGAGGGACTAGGCTATCCTGGGGTAATCTCAAAAAAATTAAAACATATATTACTTTTGCCAATCTCTCTGCAGGCATAATTCCCAATTCTCCCTCTTTTTGTTTTTGAAGCCGGCATTTCAGCGTTTGGTTCATACGTTCCACTATGGCCTGCCCAGTAGGGGAGTGTGGAATGAAACAATCTTTTAAATCGATTATTAAGATGTCCCAGTCTTTTGGGATCATCACAGGCGATGGTAAGCCTGCTTGCAATGCTCCCAGATCTTTCATAACTGCATTTACTTTCCGCAAATCATGCAGCAATCGCCACTTCCCAGATTTTTTTGGGATAGTAAAGACAGGCGTATTCCAGGGGCTAGCTGAAGGCTGTATGTGACCCTTTTCTAATTGTTCTTGTACTAATGCTTGTAAGTGAGCGACCTTTTCTGTAGACAGCGGCCACTGGTCGACCCAGACAGGTGTACTAGACGTCCAGGATAATTTTATCACCGGTCGCTCTCTCCCAGTGTCTGCTGCTAGAAAACCTGTTGATCAGTAACCAATCGTGCACCTAGCTGGCTTAGCGCGTCTCGTCCTAGCAGCGATACTGGTTCATTGGTGACGTATGGTTTAATACTGCAACATCCACCATCTGCCATACAGCATTGCACTAGCTCCTTACTGACACGCGTTGTTTGCACTCCACCTACCCCCATAACAGGAATCGATGGAGTTTCTAATGGCCAGGTGTGAGGCCAGGCAGCCACACGGACAATCATTACGTCCCCAGTGTCCACTAACATTGAAATTGATGTCTGATGCCCACATGGTGTTTTAATGTTACCTGTTCCATTGGTTGTCGTTTTGAGATGTCCACTGCCAGGTGTATTTCACGGGTCCCGGTTGAGTCAAAACCCTGCTTCCCTCTGATTTTTGATTTAGATTTGGGAACGCATGCCAAAAACGGCACTAGCTGTGCGATCTTCTCCCCAGCTGGAACATGAATCGGTGGACTGGGGGTCCAGACCATCACATGAATGGTACCCGTAAAGTCCCCATCCATCACGCCAGGCAATACAAAAAGGCCTTTGCGCGTAACCGATGAGCGACCTAACAGTAGTGCACTTAATCCTTTTCCCAGCAAGCAGTGGATGGGAGGCATTGTACACTGGAGTCGGTGAGCATTGCGTCTACTGCGAGGGCAATGTCCACTCCGGCACTTCCTGTTGTGGTGGCGGTGATGCCATCCAAGCTCCCCGGGATCTTACTTTCATCGGCGCGCGAGATCCCAGCGCGCTCGCCTTCCCGTTTCCCAACCTGGTTCCGTTTGCGTGTGCCTGGGAGCGGCACTCCTTCTCCCGGTGACCAAACCTCCCACATCTATTGCAACCTCCATTAAACGCAGATCCGTCGCCCCTTTTATCGAACTGCCACTGGGCTTTGAGATGACCGGGGCGTCCGCACTCAACGCAGCGCGGGTTGTTTTTGTTAACTGAAGGTCGTACGGCTGCTGTAAATGCACGTGCCATGTAATCCGCCTTTTGCTCATCCCAGCCAATACGCCCACAAGCCTCCATCATTTGCGCGATCGAGGCATCCCGTGGTAGTGCTCTAAGCACTCGCTTACACTCCACAGTAGCGTTCTCAACCGCTGAAGACATCAGGATGGCTTCTCTCCCTTCTGGAGTCAGAGAGGCGCATTCTAGGGCCTCTCGCAAGCGGTCTAAGAAAGACATATACGACTCCCCACTTACTTGTTTTACCTTTGTGCAAGGTGGGGTCGGTTTCCCGTCCTCAGGTATAGATCGCAAAGCTTCCCTGGCTAAGTCCGCCGACATGCGTAGCACCTCGGGCGGAAGTTGTGCTTGATCTGCAGGGTTAGCAACATTTCCAGATCCCGTTAAGGCAGCAGGCCCTCCTAGGCGCAGCGGATCCCCGTCACGCTGTTCCATGCTATTGAGGCCTGCAATGTCACAGTCTCCTGTCCAGCGGGAGCACCACAGGACTTCTTGCATAGGGGTCAAAATTACCTGCATGAGCTGGCGCAGGTCTAAAGGTGCCAGCAAGTGATTTGATAGAATTGAATTAACAATAGTCTGGGTGAAGGGACCATGTAAGCTGCATTGCTGCACAGATTTACGTGCCTCTTTCACTAAATCAAATGATAAACGTGTCCACTGATTTGGATGACCCTGAGGACCCACTATTACAGGAAATGCTGACAACGCTCCTTGCCTCACTAATGACAGTCTCATCTCCCTCCAGTGACTTTGGGGATCGCAATCCGCTTTTCCCTGCACCACCGTCTCCTCGGTCTCATTCGTTTTCCCTCCCCCGGCCCCTTCTGTAACTTTTCAACAACGCGATCCAGCCAGTCCTGCACCCGGCCGGGCCGCTCTTCAGGCTCTCCGGGAGGGGCCGGAGGCGGGGGCGCAGACGGCGCAGGCGCGGGGGCGGGCGCAGGCGGGGACGCGGGTGTGGGCGGGGTTAGGGGCGGGGACATGGGCGGGGACATGGGCCGGGTTAGGGGGCGGGGACACGGGCGGGGCTAGGGGCGGGGACATGGGCGGGGACATAGGCGGAGGCAGAGACATGGGCGGGGTTAGGGGCAGGGACATGGGCGGGGTTAGGGGCGGGACATGGGCGGGGTTAGGGGCGGGGACATGGGCGGGGTTAGGGGCGGAGGCAGAGACATGGGCGGGGCTAGGGGCGGGGACATGGGCGCGGGCGCGGGAAGCGGGGCAGGCGCGGGCAGGGACACGGCCGCGGGCCGGGGGGTTTTGCCGATGGATCTCCCAACACCAGCGGTTTTCGGTGGCGGTCCCTGTCCTGAAGTGCTCTCAAAGGCTGCCGTGACTCCGGTGGCCACTTTCCTTTCTGCTTCCATATCGGATAAGGTAGCTATGACCAGCTGCCATGTAGTAACAAGGTTCCTGGCCTGATTATCCCCGTCAGCGATACGATGCCAGAGCTGCCGCCCTACCTTCTCCCACGTCTCCACATCGAATGCTAGGTGGGGCTTGGCTTTGAACCCATTTTCTCTGCACCAGATCAAAAGCTTGCGGAGGGTCTGTTCATTATACTTAATTCCTCTCTTAGAGAGAATATGCAGGAGGAGCTTAACAATTGCACTTTCTTCATTAGTTATCGACTGCCCCATCTCCTGCCCCGGCTGCTCACCTCCACCAGGTGACCACTGCAACGAATCTTCAAATCTTCACGGATTGCCACCCAGTCCGTCCCGGACCTCGGTCCCACCGAGCCGTTCCCCAGCCGGGTGCTCCCGTCGGGGTGTCCCTATTCAAATGCACTGAAATCGCATCATGTCAGGGTCAGCATCTGCAGGAGGCCAGACATGACTCCTGAAGGCTTCAATATGAGTCTAGCAGAAATCACTTTATTCACGTTACAGCAGTCTATTTATCTACTACATTTCTGTTAAGTCATCTAGCCACGCGTTCGCTTACATTGCAATTGGTTGCATACTACTGCCAACAAATCTTCTACCGTACTAGGCTGCTGTAGATATCGGGGCACACGTTTACATGATTGGACCGCACACAGTCCTCTATCCTGCACTGATAAGCTTGTTTACAGGTTATTCCTCTGCTACTCCTGTGTTCTTCCAGTTGGTGACTTTCTCACGACCCTTTCGCCTTGGTCTTACTGCGGCTCATCGTATTCGTCTTCTATCAGGAAGCCTCTGTTACTTAGATATGCTCCCACAGCCACCCACTTCTCCGCTGAGAGCAGGAAAGCTGCCTCCAGCACAGCACGGAGATGCCAGCAAAAGAGGCACCATCGTGCCCTCCCCATGCCTAGATCTCTCACTCCAGTAGGCAGCACAAGGACAGCGCGCTCTCCATCTGCTTTCCTTTGCTCTGCTCTGCTTTGGACAAGGCTTTGCAGACAGGTCCAGATTCCTGCCAGCAGGAGGGGCACACAAAGGGATTTTGGCCATGCAACATGGCTTCCACAGTCAGTGGCAGAGGTTTCTCCCCTTCCCAAGCTTTGCTGCAGTGGCTCTGCCAAAACAGGACACGCTTGAAGGCTAGGAACCCAAGGCACAACTGGAGCCCTCTGTGTCTCTGATTTCTTGATTTCCCCAAAGATGTGGGAGGCTACACTGACTGCCTGCAACTATTCCCTCTCCACCTTTATTTGGTTTCAAGCATGGCTCTCTCAGCACCTCTAACCTGAACTCTCTGCAGAGACTAAGCACTGCATTCCTTTGGCTTTTCAATTGCTCCTAGAAACTGTGGCCACTTTGTTCCTATCTTCTGAAAGGAAGGGAAGGGAGGCACCAGCAAAGAAAGACGGGACATTTCCAGATTTCCCCTGCAGCCCCTGGAGGAAACTGCACCATGGAGCACGTGGCTGGAGACTTGCATTCAGTCTCCAGCTCAGTCTTTCATGTACCAGAGAGGTTTGCCTATGCCATGGCATCAAAGAGAAGACAAAATCACCTCCCACTGCGGGCATGGGCAGCGATGCAGCTTGCTCTCATGCAGAACCCTCTTAAAGTTGGACACATGCAATGAGAATGAAGTGATCTTTGGAACTACGAGCTCGCTTGTACTTCCCTGCTTTCACTACCATTCTCTCATCACAGCGATGACACTCTACGCAGATGCCTAAGACTCCTGTTTGTTGGTAGTTGGGGGTGATGGGAGCCAGCGCTGCTCCCTTTTCTTTCCCTTTGTGTGTGTGTGTGTCCTGTTTGATTTCGCTTGGATTATCACAGTGTTAATAGACAGTAGCAATGCTGTTTCTGCCGAAAGTCATGCTGCCTCCCAGTGACAGAAAGCATCCTCCCTTGAGATGCCCCTGAGACTAGTGAGAGTAGATTCCAGTCCTCTCTCTGCTTCTGCCCACTTCCTCCAAGCACTTGAAGAGGAGCTAGATGGTCTCCAAGGGTCCTTTCCCCAGCACTAACCCAGTGGAGGCAAACAAATCAGTCAGGGCTGCAAGAAGAAAACATGAATATTAAGTTACACAGGTCCAATAAACTACCACCCTGAGTATTTCAGGAGGGCTTTGTTGCCCACTTCTTGCCATTCAAGAAGGCTGGAGGACCCTGTTGCCCGGTGAGCCAATGTCCCAGCTCCCTTACCCAGAGGTCAACCAGCAGGACACATTGACACACTGGACACGTGGCATGACACCAAACTGGGGGGATGGATTTTATTAGGCTCTGAGCTGAAAGACTTGAATATGCCAAGACCCCGCTCAGCCTGTCTCGAATGAGTGCCGAAAAAGAGCAAAGGGAAGATAGGTGGCCCTGCAAAGCTTGACTCACTTTAATCCTGCCAGATCGGTAAGCACAGCCATGACACTGGTGAGTAAGTGATGGAGTAATGAGAGCAGCGGAAACATTTTTGGAGCATTTCTAGAAAGGCCCAAGGGTAATTTAACAGCATTGTCCCGCCTCTTGAGTCCCGTGTTAGGGAGAGCACAGCTAAAGAGCATGTGCTTTGTTGTGCTACAATCCTCCTCTCTTTCCACTGGACACACTGAGGGACGAGGGTGGCTTCAAAGAAGACGCTGTCCCTCTTTTCCTTGCAGCGTGTTTCATACCTAGTGCTTTTTCTCTCTAGCTGGAAGCTCTATAGGTTTCATATAGAATTGTGTTCAGTCAATGAAATATGGAAGCAGGACAGCTAAAGGGTAAACTACCCCTAGACAAGTCCCTTAGACATTGTGAGGTGTAACATTCCGTCGTGCAGCAGGGAAGTGGACTGCCCTTTTGAAAGAAAACCCAGCAGAGAGCTGTTGTTGCAGAACGGACAGAGGTGCCTTTGGTGGCAAAGCACTTGCTATGGCTGGGAGGAACCTCCATCCCACTGGAGAGGCCGTTGCTGAGGGATGGCAGGTGGCAAAGGCACCACACCGATGGCTCTGTGTTTGTGACATTGAAGGGTCTAAGGGCTGCTTGGCCCCCGCAGCTGGTTGCCAGCGGCTCTGGCGGAATGTTTGCTCTGGAACCTGCAGTCTCCCTGGACAACGTTAGAGGTTCGAGACTGTTTCCTCCCGAAGTTGGAGCATCACTACGTTGTCCTGCCTTCTTTAAAGGATAGCTACTGCTTTTTCTTCCTATCTCAAGTCTGGAAGACCCTTCTAAGGGACAAGTGGCTGGGCTAAAGCAAGGGTTGACCCAATGGAGCGCAGCGGCCTAGGTGCAGCAGGCGACAGCGTGCGTGCCTGCCTTGAAGAGCGGGAGCAGGAGGCAAGAGAGGGCTCCTCTGTTCCTCCGCTGCCAGCCCGCCAGCCAGCCAGCGGCACCTCGACGCAAGAGCTGCAGCCAGCACCCGCGCCTGCACCTCTGTGTGATGGGGATGAGGGGCAGCAGCCCAGCTGCAGCTCCACCAGAAGGGCTGAGGACTGCCTGGAGGTGCCAGCTCCACCAGAGCCCTGGGATCTGACGCCCACAATTCTTTCAGAAGCGCCGGGATCTCCCAAGCCCACACGTGACGCATTGCCTCAAGATATGCATTCTGATCCGAGAGGCAATCCCCCCATGAGCATCACCTTCTATTCCCTTGAAGATCTGGAAGATATCTCTGAGGATGAATTAGAAGAGTCCTTGGATCTGACACCCCCATCTTTGTCAGAAGCGCCAGGCTCTCCCAAGCCCACACATGACTCATTGCCTCACGATATGCTTCCTGACCTGACAGGCAAAGCCTCCATGAACAATGCCCTCTATTTCTTTGAAGATGTGGAGGGAACCTCTGAAGATGAATTGGAAGAGCCCTGGGATCTGACACCCCCATCGCTTGCGGAAGCACAGCCCTCTCCCAGACATACAGATGGTACATCGGATCATGAGCCAGACCCTTTTCCCACAGGCAACACGTTACTGAACATCCCTTTCTGTGGTACTGAGGATTTGCAAGTCATCTCTGAGGAAGACTCTGAAGAGCCCTCAGAAAAGGAGGAGTTTGTCCGAATCTGCGTTACTGATTTGTTGCTTTCAATCTCCACCAAGAAGATACCGAGGCTCTTACCGCCCAACAGGAAAATGTATATCGAGTTACGTCGTGGCCAAGAAATGGTCCAAGAGGTGAAAAGAAGCACTTCATTCCCACCAGAGCACTGCCATCTTCCAGAGGCCACTGATGCAATGGAAGCTGCTGGCATCTCCAAGGCAGAGGCCTTTCACAAGACATTTTCTCCCTCTCCACACACCCAGGGCAGCGAATGCAGCACCCCCAAAACCTCTGCTCGGCCAGACCATGTGCTCTCGACCGTGGCCGACAAAGACACCGACCACCCTCAGCCTGACCTCGGAGGAGCATCAGGCAGCAACCCGAGGCAGAATGAAAAAGCAAATCGCAAGAGGAGCCTCGCTTCCCCTTCCTCCCCTCCCACACCATCGCAGCAGGCTCAAGAGGAAAGGTGTCTTGACCACCTCCCACCAAAGAAGCGCTGTCGCTCCTGCTGCCAGTAGGGAGGCAAGGGGTTCCCTCTGCTACCCCAAGCTGCCACTGTCCTGCCACGTGCCAGCCCCTGAACATCTGCACCCCAGCCTGCCCTTCCACCAGCACTGCTGCCCCACACACCTCCAGCAAAATCTCGTTTTCTTTTTTTTTCCCCTCCCTTTCTAGCTAATCTCTGATGTTTTCTAAATAAATTGACTGGTGCTGTTCTTAAATTGCACTCTGGTGTGTGTTTCTTATTGGCTCGCGGATACGTGAAAACTGCAACTAAGCTACTCTTGGGGGAAGGAGGAGGAGGGTACAGGGACATTCCACCACACCTAGAATTATAATATTCCAATAAAATAATTAAGCCATTCTTTACACTAGGCTCAAATGATTCTAAAGATTCAAGTTAATAAAACAAGACCATGAATGAGAAGAGAATGCTGTGAAAAGCATTACACAAAATACTAGTCACTAGGGGAGGGGTTAGATTTTATGGAACTTCAGACAACACTAGTCCATCTCCTACTCTGCCAAGTAAAAAAAGGAACTCTTCGTAATAGGGGTAGAATTGCAGCATTAGATTTGATTTCTAAATGTCAGGATTAAATTAATTAGATTTAAAATAATTTTTAAAACTAAGGTTAGTATTTTTAAATAACAGTTTTGTTAGAGGAATAGAACACTGCGCAAAGATGCTTAGGTATGGGTAGGATTTCTCAAGCTGATGTCAGAAGAGGATCTGTCGATTCCAGACCCAAAAAGGGGGTACCATGAGTCAAGGCACTGGGAATACCATCCAAAATAGAGCTCTAAAATGGCAAAAGGGACTAAACGGGAGGCCTCTCTATTCTGCAGCCTCGGAGCTTTATTGCAGGGAGCCAAGCTTTATTGCATAGCTCCAGTCGCCACTTCCTCGTCCCCCTGCCATCCCACCCACTTCTCCGCTGAGAGCAGGAAAGCTGCCTCCAGCACAGCATGGAGATGCCAGCAAAAGAGGCACCATCGTGCCCTCCCCACGCCTAGATCTCTCACTCCAATAGGCAGCACCAGGACAGCGCGCTCTCGATCTGCTTTCCTTTGCTCTGCTCTGCTTTGGACAAGGCTTTGCAGACAGGTCCAGATTCCTGCCAGCAGGAGGGACACACAAAGGGATTTTGGCCATGCAACATGGCTTCCACAGTCGGTGGCAGAGGTTTCTCCCCTTCCTACGCTTTGCCAAGGTGGCTCTGCCAAAACAGGTCACGATGGGCTGGGGGCTCTTGAAGGCTCGGAACCCAAGGCACAACTGGAGCACTCCGTGTCTCTGACTTCTTGAAATCCCCAAAGATGAGAGATGCTACAGTGATTCCCTGCAACTATTCCCTCTCCACCTTCATTTGGTCTCAAGCGGGACTGTCTCAGCCCTTTCAAGCTGAAATGGCATCGAAGAGAAGACAAAATCCCTTCCCACTGCGGGATGAGCAGCGATGCACCTTGCTCTCATGCAGAACCCTCTTAAAGGTGGAACACATGCAATGAGAATGAAGTGATCTTTGGAACTACGAGCTCGCTTGTACTTCCCAGCTTTCACTGCCATTCTCTCATGAGAGCGATGACACTGTGCGCAGATGCCTAAGACTCCTGTTTGCTGGTAGTTGTGGGTGATGGGAGCCAGTGCTGCTCCCTTTTCTTTCCTTTTGTGTGTGTGTGCATGTTGTTTGGTTTGGCTTGGATTATCACAGTGTTAATAGACAGTAGCAATGCTGTTCCTGCCCCACGTCATGCTGCCTCCCGGTGAGAAAACGCATCCTCCCTTGAGATGCCCCTGAGACTAGTGAGAGCAGATTCCAATCCTCTCTCTGCTTCTGCCCACTTCATCCAAGTACTTGAAGAGGAGCTAGATGGTCTCCAAGGGTCCTTTCCCCAGCACTAACCCGGTGGAGGCAAACAAATCAGTCAGGGCTGCAAGAAGAAAACAAAAATATTAAATTACACAGGTCCAATAAACTACCACCCTGAATATTTCAGGAGCACCTTGCTGCCCACTTGTTGGCCATTCAAGAAGGCTGGAGGACGCTCTTGCCCGGTGAGTCAATTCCCAGCTCCCTTACCCAGAGGTCAACCAGCAGGATACATTGACACACTGGACGTGTGGCATTACACCAAACTGGGGGGATGGATTTCATTAGGCTCTGAGCTGAAAGATTTGCATACGCCAAGACCCCCCTCAGCCTTCGTCCTTCTGTCCCGCTGTCTCGAATGAGTGCCGAAAAAGAGCAAAGGGAAGATAGGTGGCCCTGCAAAGCTTGACTCACTTTAATCCTGCCAGATCAGTAAGCACAGCCATGACGCTGGTGAGTAAGTGATGGAGTAATGAGAGCAGCGGGAACATTTTTGAAGCATTTCTAGAAAGGCCCAAGGGTAATTTAACATCATCCTCCCGCCTCTTGTGTCCCCTGTTAGGGAGAGCACAGCTAAAGAATATGTGCTTTGTTGTGCTACAAATCTCTTCTCTTTCCACTGGATACACTGAGTGGCGAGGGCGGCTCCAAAGCAGACGCTGTCCCTCTTTTCCTTCCAGCACGTTTCGTGCCTTGAGCTTTCTTTCTATAGCTCGAAGCTAGTTAGGTTTCATATAGAATTGTGTTCAGTCAATGAAATATGGAAGCAGGACAGCTAAAGGGTAAACTACCCCTAGAGAAATCACTTAGACATTTTGAGGCATTGCTTTCTGTTGTGCAGCCGGGAGGTGGACTGCCCTTTTGAAAGAAAACCCAGCAGAGAGCTGTTGTTGCAGAACGGACAGAGGTGCCTTTGGTTGCAAAGCACCTGCTATGGCTGGGAGCAACATCCATCCCACTGGAGAGGCCGTTGCTGAGGGATGGCAGGTGGCAAAGGCACCACACCGATGGCTCTGTGTTTGTGACATTGAAGGGTCTAAGGGCTGCTTGGCCCCCGCAGCTGGTTGCCAGCGGCTCTGGCGGAATGTTTGCTCTGGAACCTGCAGTCTCCCTGGACAACGTTAGAGGTTCGAGACTGTTTCCTCCCGAAGCTGGAGCATCGCTACGTTGTCCTGCCTTCTTTAAAGGATAGCTACTGCTTTTTCTTCCTATCACAAGTCTGGAAGACCCTTCCAAGGGACAAGCGGCTGGGCTAAAGCAAGGGTTGACCCAATGGAGCGCAGCGGCCTAGGTGCAGCAGGCGACAGCGTGCGTGCCTGCCTTGAAGAGCGGGAGCAGGAGGCAAGAGAGGGCTCCTCTGTTCCTCCGCTGCCAGCCCGCCAGCCAGCCAGCGGCACCTCGACGCAAGAGCTGCAGCCAGCACCCGCGCCTGCACCTCTGTGTGATGGGGATGAGGGGCAGCAGCCCAGCTGCAGCTCCACCAGAAGGGCTGAGGACTGCCTGGAGGTGCCAGCTCCACCAGAGCCCTGGGATCTGACGCCCACAATTCTCTCAGAAGCGCCGGGCTCTCCCAAGCCCACACGTGACACATTGCCTCCCGACACTCATCCCAATCGAAGAGGTTATCCCCCCATGAGCATCGCCTTCTATTCCCTTGAAGATCTGGAAGATATCTCTGAGGATGAATTAGAAGAGTCCTTGGATGTGACACCCCCATCTTTGTCAGAAGCGCCGGGCTCTCCCAAACCCACACACGGCACATTGCCTGAGGAGAGGCATGCTGATCCGATAGGCAGTTCCCCCTTTAAGATCGCCTTCTACTGCCTTGAGGATTTAGAAGAAATCTCTGAAGGTGAATTAGAAGAGCCCTGGGATTTGACACCCCCATCTCTTTCACAAACACCGGGCTCTCCCAAGCACACACGTGACACCTTGTCTCCTGACACTCATGCCGATCCGACAAGCAATGCGTCCGTGAGTATTGCCTTCCATTGCACCGATGATTTGGAGGATATATCTGAAGATGAATCAGAAGAGCTCTGGGATCTGACACCCCCATCCTTTCCAGAAGCATCGGGCTCTCCCAAGAACACACATCAAACATCACCTCATGAGACAGGTCCCAGTGAGACAGGCAGTGCCACTGTCAACATGGCCTTCTATTGCCTTGATGATTTGGAGGAAATCTCTGATGAAGAATTAGAAGAGCCCTTGGATCTTACACCCCCACCTTTATCAGGAGGACAGGGCTCTCCCAAGCGCACACATGGCACATCATCTCATGAGAGAGGTCCCAATGCGACAGGTAATGCCTCCATGAATATGGCCTTCTATTGCACGGACGATTTAGAGGAAATCTCTGAAGATGAATTGGAACTGACTTGGGATCTGACAACCCCATCTCGTGCAGAAGCGCAGCCCTCTGCCATTCATACAGATGGCACACCAGCTCACGAGACAAAACCTTTTCCCATAGGGAACAAGCCACTGAACATCCATGTCTGTGGTAATGAGGATTTGGAAGACATCTCTGAGGAAGAATTCAAAGAGCCCTTGGAAAAGGAAGAGATTACCCAAATCTGCACTACAGACGTGATGGATACAATCTCCATTAGGAAGAGACCAAGGCCCTTAACCCCCAAGAGGAAAATGTATATAGAGGTGTGTTGTGATAAAGAAGTGCTCCAAGAGATGAAAGATAGCACTCCACTCCCATCAAAGCACTGTCGTCTTCTTGAGGCCACAGATGCAAAGGAAGCTGTTGGCATTTATAAGGCAGAGGCCTTTCACAGCACATTTTCTCCCTCTCCACACACCCAGGGCAGTGGCCGCAGCATACCCAGTACCTCTGCTTGGCCAGAGCATGTGCTCTTGACCATGGGCAACAAAGACATCGACCACCCTCAGCTTGAGCTCGGAGGAGCATCAGGCAGCAACCCGAGGCAGAATGAAAAAGCGAATCGCAAGAGGAGCCTCGCTTCCCCTTCCTCCCCTCCCACACCATCGCAGCAGGCTCAAGAGGAAAGGTGTCTTGACCACCTCCCTCCAAAGAAGCGCTATCGCTCCTGCTGCCAGTAGGGAGGCAAGGGGTTCCCTCTGCTACCCCAAGCTGCCACTGTCCTGCCACGTGCCAGCCCCCTGAACATCTGCACCCCAGCCTGCCCTTCCCCCAGCAATGCTGCCCCACACACCTCCAGCAAGATCTTGTTTTTTTTTTTTTTTTTTCCCTTCCCTTTCTACGTAGTCTCTTATGTTTTGTAAATTAAATGACTGGTGCTGTTCTTAAATTGCACTCTGGTGTGTGTTCCTTATCGGCTAGCGGATACGTGAAAACTGCAACTAAGCTACTCTTGGGGGAAGAAGGAGGAGGGTACAGGGACGTTCCACCACACCTAGCAGAATGGTATTCCAGTAGAATAATTAAGCCATTCTTTACACTAGGCTGAAATGACTGTGAGGATTTGAGTGAATAATACAAGAGCATGAATGAGAAGAGAATGCTGTGAACAGCCTTACACAAAATACTAGTTACTAGTGGAGGGGCTATATTTCATGGATGTTCATGCAACGCTAATCCATCTCCAACTCTGCAAAGTACAAAAATGTACTCTTCGTAGAAAGACTAGGATTGAAATATTAGAATAGATTTCTAACTGTCAGGATTAACTTGATTAGAATTAAAATCATTTTTAAAGTTAAGGTTAGAGTTTTTAAATAACAGCTTTGTTAGAGGAAAAGAACACTGGGCAATGATGCTTGGGTATGGGTAGGATTTCTCAAGCTGATGTCAGAAGAGGATTCGTCGATTCCAGACCCAAAAAGGGCTTATAGAGCTGCCATCATTCAAGGCAGCGGGAATACCATCCAAACCGGAGCTCTAAAATGGTGAAAGGGACTAAATGGGAGGCCTCTCTATTCTGCAGCCTCGGAGCTTTATTGCAGGGAGCCAAGCTTGCGTAGGTCGGGTCGCCACTTCCTCGTCCCCCTGCCATCCCACCCACTTCTCCGCTGAGAGCAGGAAAGCTGCCTCCAGCACAGCACGGAGATGCCAGCAAAAGAGGCACCATCGTGCCCTCCCCACGCCTAGATCTCTCACTCCAGTAGGCAGCACAAGGACAGCGCGCTCTCGATCTGCTTTCCTTTGCTCTGCTCTGCTTTGGACAAGGCTTTGCAGACAGGTCCAGATTCCTGCCAGCAGGAGGGGCACACAAAGGGATTTTGGCCATGCAGCAAAGCTGCCACAGTCGGTGGCAGAGGTTTCTCCTCTTACCACGCTTTGCCAAAGTGGCTCTGCCAAAACATGAAACGCTTGAAGGCTCAGAACCCAAGGCACAACTGGAGCCCTCCGTGTCTCTGATTTCTTGATTTCCCCAAAGATGAGGGAGGCTACACTGATTCCCTGCAACTATTTCCTCTTCACTTTTATTTGGTATCAAATGCCGCTGTGTTGGTCCCTCTAACCTGAACTCCCTGCAGAGACTAAGCACTGCATTCCTTTGGCTTTACAAGTGCTCCTAGAAACTGTGACCACTTTGTTCCTCTCTTCTGAAAGGAAGGGAAGGGAGGCAGCAGCAAAGACGGGACATTTCCACATTTCCCCTGCAGCCCCTGGAGGAAACTGCACCATGGAGCACATGGCTGGAGACTTGCATTCAGTCTCCAGCTCAGCCTTTCCTGTACCAGAGAGGTTTGCCTATGCCATGGCATCAAAGAGAAGACAAAATCACTTCCCACTGCGGGCATGGACAGTGATGCAGCTTGCTCTCATGCAGAACCCTCTTAAAGTTGGACACATGCAATGAGAATGAAGTGATCTTTGGAACTACGAGCTCGCTTGTGCTTCCCCACTTTCACTGCCATTCTCTCATGAGAGCGATGACACTGTGCGCAGATGCCTAAGACTCCTGTTTGGTGGTAGTTGTGGGTGATGGGAGCCAGTGCTGCTCCCTTTTCTTTCCCTTTCTGTGTGTGTGTGTCCTGTTTGGTTTGGCTTGGATTATCACAGTGTTAATAGACTGTAGCAATGCTGTTCCTGCCGTACGTCATGCTGCCTCCCAGTGACAAAAAGCATCCTCCCTTGAGATGCCCCTGAGACTAGTGAGAGTAGATTCCAGTCCTCTCTCTGCTTCTGCCCACTTCATCCAAGCACTTGAAGAGGAGCTAGATGGTCTCCAAGGGTCTTTTCCCCAGCACTAACCCAGTGGAGGCAAACAAATCAGTCAGGGCTGCAAGAAGAAAACAAAAATATTAAGTTACACAGGTCCAATAAACTACCACCCTGAGTATTTCAGGAGGGCTTTGTTGCCCACTTCTTGCCATTCAAGAAGGCTGGAGGACCCTGTTGCCCGGTGAGCCAGTGTCCCAGCTCCCTTACCCAGAGGTCAACCAGCAGGACACACTGACACACTGGACACGTGGCATGACACCAAACTGGGGGGATGGATTTTATTAGGCTCTGAGCTGAAAGACTTGCATACGCCAAGACCCCGCTCAGCTTGGTCCTTTTGCTCCGCTGTCTCAAATGAGTGCCAGAAAAGAGCAAAGGGAAGATAGGTGGCCCTGCAAAGCTTGATTCATTTTAATCTTGCCACATCGGTAAGCACAGCCATGACACTGGTGAGTAAGTGATGGAGTAATGAGAGCAGCGGGAACATTTTTGGAGCATTTCTAGAAAGGCCTAAGAGTAATTTAAGATCATCCTCCGGCCTCTTGAGTCCCGTGTTAGGGAGAGCACAGTTAAAGAGCATGTGCTTTGTTATGCTACAATCCTCCTCTCTTTCCACTGGACACACTGAGGGGCGAGGGTGGCTTCAAAGAAGACGCTGTCCCTCTTTTCCTTCCAGCACGTTTCGTGCCTAGAGTTTTTTCTCTCCATCTGGAAGCTACTTAGGTTTCATATAGAATTGTGTTCAGTCAATGAAATATGGAAGCATGACAGCTAAAGGGTAAACTACCCCTAGACAAGTCCCTTAGACATTGTGAGGTGTAGCTTTCTGTCGTGCAGCAGGGAGGTGGACTGCCCTTTTGAAAGAAAACCCAGCAGAGAGCTGTTGTTGCAGAACGGACAGAGGTGCCTTTGGTGGCAAAGCACTTGCTATGGCTGGGAGCAACCTCCATCCCACTGGAGAGGCCGTTGCTGAGGGATGGCACGTGGCAAAGGCACCACACCGATGGCTCTGTGTTTGTGACATTGAAGGGTCTAAGGGCTGCTTGGCCCCCGCAGCTGGTTGCCAGCGGCTCTGGCGGAATGTTTGCTCTGGAACCTGCAGTCTCCCTGGACAACGTTAGAGGTTCGAGACTGTTTCCTCCCGAAGCTGGAGCATCGCTACGTTGTCCTGCCTTCTTTAAAGGATAGCTACTGCTTTTTCTTCCTATCTCAAGTCTGGAAGACCCTTCCGAGGGACAAGCGGCTGGGCTAAAGCAAGGGTTGACCAAATGGAGCGCAGCGGCCTAGGTGCAGCAGGCGACAGCGTGCGTGCCTGCCTTGAAGAGCGGGAGCAGGAGGCAAGAGAGGGCTCCTCTGTTCCTCCGCTGCCAGCCCGCCAGCCAGCCAGCGGCACCTCGACGCAAGAGCTGCAGCCAGCACCCGCGCCTGCACCTCTCTGTGATGGGGATGAGGGGCAGCAGCCCAGCTGCAGCTCCACCAGAAGGGCTGAGGACTGCCTGGAGGTGCCAGCTCCACCAGAGCCCTGGGATCTGATGCCCACAATTCTTTCAGAAGCCCCAGGCTCTCCCAAGCCCACTCATGACACATTGTCTCCCGACACTCATCCCGATCTGAGAGGCAATCCACCCATGAACATTGCCTTCTATTCCCTTGAAGATTTGGAAGATATCTCTGATGATGATTTAGAAGAGTCCTTGGATGTGACACCCCCATCTTTGTCAGAAGCGCCAGGCTCTCCCAAGCCCACAGGTGACACCTTGCCTCAAGATATGCATCCTGAACCGACAGGGAACGCCTACATAAAAATTGCCTTCTATTGCACTGAGGATCTGGAGGAAATCTCTGAAGATGAACTGGAACAGACCTGGGATCTGACAACCCTATCTCCTGCAGAAGCACAGCCTTCTCCCAGGCATACAGATAACACATCGCATCACGAGACAGATCCTTTGCCCACAGGCAACAAGTCACAAAATATCCCTGTCTGCGGGAATGAGGATTTGCAATTCGTCTCGGAGGAAGTATCTGAAGAGCCCTTGGAAAACAAGGATTTTGTCCGAATCTGTATTACTGATTTGTTGCTTTCAATCTCCACTAAGAAGAGACCAAGGCTCTTACCCCCCAACAGGAAAATGTATATCGAGGTACGTCGTGGCCAAGAAATGGTCCAAGAGGTGAAAAGAAGCACTTCATTCCCACCAGAGCACTGCCATCTTCCAGAGGCCACTGATGCAATGGAAGCTGCTGGCATTTATAAGGCAGAGACCTCTCACAAAATATGTTCTCCCTCTCCACAGACCCAGGGCAACAGCTGCAGCACCCCCAATACCTCTGCTCGGCCAGACCATGTGCTCTTGACTGTACCCGACAAAGACACCGACCACCCTCAGACTGAGCTTGGAGGAGCATCAGGCAGCAACTCGAGGCAGAATGAAAAAGCAAATCGCAAGAGGAGCCTCGCTTCCCCTTCCTCCCCTGCCACACCATCGCAGCAGGCTCAAGAGGAAAGGTGTCTTGACCACCTCCCACCAAAGAAGCGCTATCGCTCCTGCTGCCAGTAGGGAGGCAAGGGGTTCCCTCTGCTACCCCAAACTGCCACTGTCCTGCCACGTGCCAGCCCCTGAACATCTGCACCCCAGCCTGCCCTTCCCCCAGCACTGCTGCCCCACACACCTCCAGCAAAATCTCGTCTTCTTCTTCTTTTTTTTTTTATCCATCCCTATTTCTAGGTAGTCTCTTATGTTTTCTTAATAAAATGACAGATGCTGTTCTTAAGTTACGCTCCGGTGTGTGTTCCTTATTGGTTAGCGGATACGTGAAAACTGCAACTCAGCTACTATTGGGGGAAGGAGGAGGAGGGTACAGGGACGTTCCACCACACCTAGAAGAATGGTATTCCAGTAGAATAAATAAGCCATTCTTTACACTAGGCTCAAATGACTCTGAGAATTCGAGTGAATAAAACGAGAGCATGAATGAGAAGAGAATGCTGTGAACAGCTTTACACAAAATACTAGTTACAGTGGAGCGGCAAGATTTCATGGATGTTCATGCAACACTAATCCATCTCCAACTCTGCAAAGTACAAAAATGTACTCTTCGTAGAAAGACTAGGATTAAAATATTAGAATAGATTTCTAACTGTCAGGATTAACTTGATTAGAACTAAAATCATTTTTAAAGTTAAGGTTAGAGTTTTTAAATAACAGCTTTGTTAGAGGAAAAGAACACTGGGCAATGATGCTTGGGTATGGGTAGGATTTCTCAAGCTGATGTCAGAAGAGGATTCGTCGATTCCAGACCCAAAAAGGGCTTATAGAGCTGCCATCATTCAAGGCAGCGGGAATACCATCCAAACCGGAGCTCTAAAATGGTGAAAGGGACTAAATGGGAGGCCTCTCTATTCTGCAGCCTCGGAGCTTTATTGCAGGGAGCCAAGCTTGCGTAGGTCGGGTCGCCACTTCCTCGTCCCCCTGCCATCCCACCCACTTCTCCGCTGAGAGCAGGAAAGCTGCCTCCAGCACAGCACGGAGATGCCAGCAAAAGAGGCACCATCGTGCCCTCCCCACGCCTAGATCTCTCACTCCAGTAGGCAGCACAAGGACAGCGCGCTCTCGATCTGCTTTCCTTTGCTCTGCTCTGCTTTGGACAAGGCTTTGCAGACAGGTCCAGATTCCTGCCAGCAGGAGGGGCACACAAAGGGATTTTGGCCATGCAGCAAAGCTGCCACAGTCGGTGGCAGAGGTTTCTCCTCTTACCACGCTTTGCCAAAGTGGCTCTGCCAAAACATGAAACGCTTGAAGGCTCAGAACCCAAGGCACAACTGGAGCCCTCCGTGTCTCTGATTTCTTGATTTCCCCAAAGATGAGGGAGGCTACACTGATTCCCTGCAACTATTTCCTCTTCACTTTTATTTGGTATCAAATGCCGCTGTGTTGGTCCCTCTAACCTGAACTCCCTGCAGAGACTAAGCACTGCATTCCTTTGGCTTTACAAGTGCTCCTAGAAACTGTGACCACTTTGTTCCTCTCTTCTGAAAGGAAGGGAAGGGAGGCAGCAGCAAAGACGGGACATTTCCACATTTCCCCTGCAGCCCCTGGAGGAAACTGCACCATGGAGCACATGGCTGGAGACTTGCATTCAGTCTCCAGCTCAGCCTTTCCTGTACCAGAGAGGTTTGCCTATGCCATGGCATCAAAGAGAAGACAAAATCACTTCCCACTGCGGGCATGGACAGTGATGCAGCTTGCTCTCATGCAGAACCCTCTTAAAGTTGGACACATGCAATGAGAATGAAGTGATCTTTGGAACTACGAGCTCGCTTGTGCTTCCCCACTTTCACTGCCATTCTCTCATGAGAGCGATGACACTGTGCGCAGATGCGTAAGACTCCTGTTTGGTGGTAGTTGTGGGTGATGGGAGCCAGTGCTGCTCCCTTTTCTTTCCCTTTCTGTGTGTGTGTGTCCTGTTTGGTTTGGCTTGGATTATCACAGTGTTAATAGACAGTAGCAATGCTGTTCCTGCCGTACGTCATGCTGCCTCCCAGTGACAAAAAGCATCCTCCCTTGAGATGCCCCTGAGACTAGTGAGAGTAGATTCCAGTCCTCTCTCTGCTTCTGCCCACTTCATCCAAGCACTTGAAGAGGAGCTAGATGGTCTCCAAGGGTCTTTTCCCCAGCACTAACCCAGTGGAGGCAAACAAATCAGTCAGGGCTGCAAGAAGAAAACAAAAATATTAAGTTACACAGGTCCAATAAACTACCACCCTGAGTATTTCAGGAGGGCTTTGTTGCCCACTTCTTGCCATTCAAGAAGGCTGGAGGACCCTGTTGCCCGGTGAGCCAGTGTCCCAGCTCCCTTACCCAGAGGTCAACCAGCAGGACACACTGACACACTGGACACGTGGCATGACACCAAACTGGGGGGATGGATTTTATTAGGCTCTGAGCTGAAAGACTTGCATACGCCAAGACCCCGCTCAGCTTGGTCCTTTTGCTCCGCTGTCTCAAATGAGTGCCAGAAAAGAGCAAAGGGAAGATAGGTGGCCCTGCAAAGCTTGATTCATTTTAATCTTGCCACATCGGTAAGCACAGCCATGACACTGGTGAGTAAGTGATGGAGTAATGAGAGCAGCGGGAACATTTTTGGAGCATTTCTAGAAAGGCCTAAGAGTAATTTAAGATCATCCTCCGGCCTCTTGAGTCCCGTGTTAGGGAGAGCACAGTTAAAGAGCATGTGCTTTGTTATGCTACAATCCTCCTCTCTTTCCACTGGACACACTGAGGGGCGAGGGTGGCTTCAAAGAAGACGCTGTCCCTCTTTTCCTTCCAGCACGTTTCGTGCCTAGAGTTTTTTCTCTCCATCTGGAAGCTACTTAGGTTTCATATAGAATTGTGTTCAGTCAATGAAATATTGAAGCATGACAGCTAAAGGGTAAACTACCCCTAGACAAGTCCCTTAGACATTGTGAGGTGTAGCTTTCTGTCGTGCAGCAGGGAGGTGGACTGCCCTTTTGAAAGAAAACCCAGCAGAGAGCTGTTGTTGCAGAATGGACAGAGGTGCCTTTGGTGGCAAAGCACTTGCTATGGCTGGGAGCAACATCCATCCCACTGGAGAGGCCGTTGCTGAGGGATGGCACGTGGCAAAGGCACCACACCGATGGCTCTGTGTTTGTGACATTGAAGGGTCTAAGGGCTGCTTGGCCCCCGCAGCTGGTTGCCAGCGGCTCTGGCGGAATGTTTGCTCTGGAACCTGCAGTCTCCCTGGACAACGTTAGAGGTTCGAGACTGTTTCCTCCCGAAGCTGGAGCATCGCTACGTTGTCCTGCCTTCTTTAAAGGATAGCTACTCCTTTTTCTTCCTATCACAAGTCTGGAAGACCCTTCCAAGGGACAAGCGGCTGGGCTAAAGCAAGGGTTGACCCAATGGAGCGCAGCGGCCTAGGTGCAGCAGGCGACAGCGTGCGTGCCTGCCTTGAAGAGCGGGAGCAGGAGGCAAGAGAGGGCTCCTCTGTTCCTCCGCTGCCAGCCCGCCAGCCAGCCAGCGGCACCTCGACGCAAGAGCTGCAGCCAGCACCCGCGCCTGCACCTCTCTGTGATGGGGATGAGGGGCAGCAGCCCAGCTGCAGCTCCACCAGAAGGGCTGAGGACTGCCTGGAGGTGCCAGCTCCACCAGAGCCCTGGGATCTGACGCCCACAATTCTCTCAGAAGCGCCGGGCTCTCCCAAGCCCACACGTGACACATTGCCTCCCGACACTCATCCCAATCGAAGAGGTTATCCCCCCATGAGCATCGCCTTCTATTCCCTTCAAGATCTGGAAGATATCTCTGAGGATGAATTAGAAGAGTCCTTGGATGTGACACCCCCATCTTTGTCAGAAGCGCCGGGCTCTCCCAAACCCACACACGGCACATTGCCTGAGGAGAGGCATGCTGATCCGATAGGCAGTTCCCCCTTTAAGATCGCCTTCTACTGCCTTGAGGATTTAGAAGAAATCTCTGAAGGTGAATTAGAAGAGCCCTGGGATTTGACACCCCCATCTCTTTCACAAACACCGGGCTCTCCCAAGCACACACGTGACACCTTGTCTCCTGACACTCATGCCGATCCGACAAGCAATGCGTCCGTGAGTATTGCCTTCCATTGCACCGATGATTTGGAGGATATATCTGAAGATGAATCAGAAGAGCTCTGGGATCTGACACCCCCATCCTTTCCAGAAGCATCGGGCTCTCCCAAGAACACACATCAAACATCACCTCATGAGACAGGTCCCAGTGAGACAGGCAGTGTCACTGTCAACATGGCCTTCTATTGCCTTGATGATTTGGAGGAAATCTCTGATGAAGAATTAGAAGAGCCCTTGGATCTTACACCCCCACCTTTATCAGGAGGACAGGGCTCTCCCAAGCGCACACATGGCACATCATCTCATGAGAGAGGTCCCAATGCGACAGGTAATGCCTCCATGAATATGGCCTTCTATTGCACGGACGATTTAGAGGAAATCTCTGAAGATGAATTGGAACTGACTTGGGATCTGACAACCCCATCTCGTGCAGAAGCGCAGCCCTCTGCCATTCATACAGATGGCACACCAGCTCACGAGACAAAACCTTTTCCCATAGGGAACAAGCCACTGAACATCCATGTCTGTGGTAATGAGGATTTGGAAGACATCTCTGAGGAAGAATTCAAAGAGCCCTTGGAAAAGGAAGAGATTACCCAAATCTGCACTACAGACGTGATGGATACAATCTCCATTAGGAAGAGACCAAGGCCCTTAACCCCCAAGAGGAAAATGTATATAGAGGTGTGTTGTGATAAAGAAGTGCTCCAAGAGATGAAAGATAGCACTCCACTCCCATCAAAGCACTGTCGTCTTCTTGAGGCCACAGATGCAAAGGAAGCTGTTGGCATTTATAAGGCAGAGGCCTTTCACAGCACATTTTCTCCCTCTCCACACACCCAGGGCAGTGGCCGCAGCACACCCAGTACCTCTGCTTGGCCAGAGCATGTGCTCTTGACCATGGGCAACAAAGACATCGACCACCCTCAGCTTGAGCTCGGAGGAGCATCAGGCAGCAACCCGAGGCAGAATGAAAAAGCGAATCGCAAGAGGAGCCTCGCTTCCCCTTCCTCCCCTGCCACACCATCGCAGCAGGCTCAAGAGGAAAGGTGTCTTGACCACCTCCCTCCAAAGAAGCGCTATCGCTCCTGCTGCCAGTAGGGAGGCAAGGGGTTCCCTCTGCTACCCCAAGCTGCCACTGTCCTGCCACGTGCCAGCCCCCTGAACATCTGCACCCCAGCCTGCCCTTCCCCCAGCAATGCTGCCCCACACACCTCCAGCAAGATCTTGTTTTTTTTTTTTTTTTTTTCCCTTCCCTTTCTACGTAGTCTCTTATGTTTTGTAAATTAAATGACTGGTGCTGTTCTTAAATTGCACTCTGGTGTGTGTTCCTTATCGGCTAGCGGATACGTGAAAACTGCAACTCAGCTACTCTTGGGGGAAGAAGGAGGAGGGTACAGGGACGTTCCACCACACCTAGCAGAATGGTATTCCAGTAGAATAATTAAGCCATTCTTTACACTAGGCTGAAATGACTGTGAGGATTTGAGTGAATAATACAAGAGCATGAATGAGAAGAGAATGCTGTGAACAGCCTTACACAAAATACTAGTTACTAGTGGAGGGGCTATATTTCATGGATGTTCATGCAACGCTAATCCATCTCCAACTCTGCAAAGTACAAAAATGTACTCTTCGTAGAAAGACTAGGATTGAAATATTAGAATAGATTTCTAACTGTCAGGATTAACTTGATTAGAATTAAAATCATTTTTAAAGTTAAGGTTAGAGTTTTTAAATAACAGCTTTGTTAGAGGAAAAGAACACTGGGCAATGATGCTTGGGTATGGGTAGGATTTCTCAAGCTGATGTCAGAAGAGGATTCGTCGATTCCAGACCCAAAAAGGGCTTATAGAGCTGCCATCATTCAAGGCAGCGGGAATACCATCCAAACCGGAGCTCTAAAATGGTGAAAGGGACTAAATGGGAGGCCTCTCTATTCTGCAGCCTCGGAGCTTTATTGCAGGGAGCCAAGCTTGCGTAGGTCGGGTCGCCACTTCCTCGTCCCCCTGCCATCCCACCCACTTCTCCGCTGAGAGCAGGAAAGCTGCCTCCAGCACAGCACGGAGATGCCAGCAAAAGAGGCACCATCGTGCCCTCCCCACGCCTAGATCTCTCACTCCAGTAGGCAGCACAAGGACAGCGCGCTCTCGATCTGCTTTCCTTTGCTCTGCTCTGCTTTGGACAAGGCTTTGCAGACAGGTCCAGATTCCTGCCAGCAGGAGGGGCACACAAAGGGATTTTGGCCATGCAGCAAAGCTGCCACAGTCGGTGGCAGAGGTTTCTCCTCTTACCACGCTTTGCCAAAGTGGCTCTGCCAAAACATGAAACGCTTGAAGGCTCAGAACCCAAGGCACAACTGGAGCCCTCCGTGTCTCTGATTTCTTGATTTCCCCAAAGATGAGGGAGGCTACACTGATTCCCTGCAACTATTTCCTCTTCACTTTTATTTGGTATCAAATGCCGCTGTGTTGGTCCCTCTAACCTGAACTCCCTGCAGAGACTAAGCACTGCATTCCTTTGGCTTTACAAGTGCTCCTAGAAACTGTGACCACTTTGTTCCTCTCTTCTGAAAGGAAGGGAAGGGAGGCAGCAGCAAAGACGGGACATTTCCACATTTCCCCTGCAGCCCCTGGAGGAAACTGCACCATGGAGCACATGGCTGGAGACTTGCATTCAGTCTCCAGCTCAGCCTTTCCTGTACCAGAGAGGTTTGCCTATGCCATGGCATCAAAGAGAAGACAAAATCACTTCCCACTGCGGGCATGGACAGTGATGCAGCTTGCTCTCATGCAGAACCCTCTTAAAGTTGGACACATGCAATGAGAATGAAGTGATCTTTGGAACTACGAGCTCGCTTGTGCTTCCCCACTTTCACTGCCATTCTCTCATGAGAGCGATGACACTGTGCGCAGATGCGTAAGACTCCTGTTTGGTGGTAGTTGTGGGTGATGGGAGCCAGTGCTGCTCCCTTTTCTTTCCCTTTCTGTGTGTGTGTGTCCTGTTTGGTTTGGCTTGGATTATCACAGTGTTAATAGACTGTAGCAATGCTGTTCCTGCCGTACGTCATGCTGCCTCCCAGTGACAAAAAGCATCCTCCCTTGAGATGCCCCTGAGACTAGTGAGAGTAGATTCCAGTCCTCTCTCTGCTTCTGCCCACTTCATCCAAGCACTTGAAGAGGAGCTAGATGGTCTCCAAGGGTCTTTTCCCCAGCACTAACCCAGTGGAGGCAAACAAATCAGTCAGGGCTGCAAGAAGAAAACAAAAATATTAAGTTACACAGGTCCAATAAACTACCACCCTGAGTATTTCAGGAGGGCTTTGTTGCCCACTTCTTGCCATTCAAGAAGGCTGGAGGACCCTGTTGCCCGGTGAGCCAGTGTCCCAGCTCCCTTACCCAGAGGTCAACCAGCAGGACACACTGACACACTGGACACGTGGCATGACACCAAACTGGGGGGATGGATTTCATTAGGCTCTGAGCTGAAAGACTTGCATACGCCAAGACCCCGCTCAGCTTGGTCCTTTTGCTCCGCTGTCTCAAATGAGTGCCAGAAAAGAGCAAAGGGAAGATAGGTGGCCCTGCAAAGCTTGATTCATTTTAATCTTGCCACATCGGTAAGCACAGCCATGACACTGGTGAGTAAGTGATGGAGTAATGAGAGCAGCGGGAACATTTTTGGAGCATTTCTAGAAAGGCCTAAGAGTAATTTAAGATCATCCTCCGGCCTCTTGAGTCCCGTGTTAGGGAGAGCACAGTTAAAGAGCATGTGCTTTGTTATGCTACAATCCTCCTCTCTTTCCACTGGACACACTGAGGGGCGAGGGTGGCTTCAAAGAAGACGCTGTCCCTCTTTTCCTTCCAGCACGTTTCGTGCCTAGAGTTTTTTCTCTCCATCTGGAAGCTACTTAGGTTTCATATAGAATTGTGTTCAGTCAATGAAATATTGAAGCATGACAGCTAAAGGGTAAACTACCCCTAGACAAGTCCCTTAGACATTGTGAGGTGTAGCTTTCTGTCGTGCAGCAGGGAGGTGGACTGCCCTTTTGAAAGAAAACCCAGCAGAGAGCTGTTGTTGCAGAACGGACAGAGGTGCCTTTGGTGGCAAAGCACTTGCTATGGCTGGGAGCAACCTCCATCCCACTGGAGAGGCCGTTGCTGAGGGATGGCACGTGGCAAAGGCACCACACCGATGGCTCTGTGTTTGTGACATTGAAGGGTCTAAGGGCTGCTTGGCCCCCGCAGCTGGTTGCCAGCGGCTCTGGCGGAATGTTTGCTCTGGAACCTGCAGTCTCCCTGGACAACGTTAGAGGTTCGAGACTGTTTCCTCCCGAAGCTGGAGCATCGCTACGTTGTCCTGCCTTCTTTAAAGGATAGCTACTGCTTTTTCTTCCTATCACAAGTCTGGAAGACCCTTCCAAGGGACAAGCGGCTGGGCTAAAGCAAGGGTTGACCCAATGGAGCGCAGCGGCCTAGGTGCAGCAGGCGACAGCGTGCGTGCCTGCCTTGAAGAGCGGGAGCAGGAGGCAAGAGAGGGCTCCTCTGTTCCTCCGCTGCCAGCCCGCCAGCCAGCCAGCGGCACCTCGACGCAAGAGCTGCAGCCAGCACCCGCGCCTGCACCTCTCTGTGATGGGGATGAGGGGCAGCAGCCCAGCTGCAGCTCCACCAGAAGGGCTGAGGACTGCCTGGAGGTGCCAGCTCCACCAGAGCCCTGGGATCTGACGCCCACAATTCTCTCAGAAGCGCCGGGCTCTCCCAAGCCCACACGTGACACATTGCCTCCCGACACTCATCCCAATCGAAGAGGTTATCCCCCCATGAGCATCGCCTTCTATTCCCTTCAAGATCTGGAAGATATCTCTGAGGATGAATTAGAAGAGTCCTTGGATGTGACACCCCCATCTTTGTCAGAAGCGCCGGGCTCTCCCAAACCCACACACGGCACATTGCCTGAGGAGAGGCATGCTGATCCGATAGGCAGTTCCCCCTTTAAGATCGCCTTCTACTGCCTTGAGGATTTAGAAGAAATCTCTGAAGGTGAATTAGAAGAGCCCTGGGATTTGACACCCCCATCTCTTTCACAAACACCGGGCTCTCCCAAGCACACACGTGACACCTTGTCTCCTGACACTCATGCCGATCCGACAAGCAATGCGTCCGTGAGTATTGCCTTCCATTGCACCGATGATTTGGAGGATATATCTGAAGATGAATCAGAACAGCTCTGGGATCTGACACCCCCATCCTTTCCAGAAGCATCGGGCTCTCCCAAGAACACACATCAAACATCACCTCATGAGACAGGTCCCAGTGAGACAGGCAGTGTCACTGTCAACATGGCCTTCTATTGCCTTGATGATTTGGAGGAAATCTCTGATGAAGAATTAGAAGAGCCCTTGGATCTTACACCCCCACCTTTATCAGGAGGACAGGGCTCTCCCAAGCGCACACATGGCACATCATCTCATGAGAGAGGTCCCAATGCGACAGGTAATGCCTCCATGAATATGGCCTTCTATTGCACGGACGATTTAGAGGAAATCTCTGAAGATGAATTGGAACTGACTTGGGATCTGACAACCCCATCTCGTGCAGAAGCGCAGCCCTCTGCCATTCATACAGATGGCACACCAGCTCACGAGACAAAACCTTTTCCCATAGGGAACAAGCCACTGAACATCCATGTCTGTGGTAATGAGGATTTGGAAGACATCTCTGAGGAAGAATTCAAAGAGCCCTTGGAAAAGGAAGAGATTACCCAAATCTGCACTACAGACGTGATGGATACAATCTCCATTAGGAAGAGACCAAGGCCCTTAACCCCCAAGAGGAAAATGTATATAGAGGTGTGTTGTGATAAAGAAGTGCTCCAAGAGATGAAAGATAGCACTCCACTCCCATCAAAGCACTGTCGCCTTCTTGAGGCCACAGATGCAAAGGAAGCTGTTGGCATTTATAAGGCAGAGGCCTTTCACAGCACATTTTCTCCCTCTCCACACACCCAGGGCAGTGGCCGCAGCACACCCAGTACCTCTGCTTGGCCAGAGCATGTGCTCTTGACCATGGGCAACAAAGACATCGACCACCCTCAGCTTGAGCTCGGAGGAGCATCAGGCAGCAACCCAAGGCAGAATGAAAAAGCGAATCGCAAGAGGAGCCTCGCTTCCCCTTCCTCCCCTCCCACACCATCGCAGCAGGCTCAAGAGGAAAGGTGTCTTGACCACCTCCCTCCAAAGAAGCGCTATCGCTCCTGCTGCCAGTAGGGAGGCAAGGGGTTCCCTCTGCTACCCCAAGCTGCCACTGTCCTGCCACGTGCCAGCCCCCTGAACATCTGCACCCCAGCCTGCCCTTCCCCCAGCAATGCTGCCCCACACACCTCCAGCAAGATCTTGTTTTTTTTTTTTTTTTTTTTTTCCCTTCCCTTTCTACGTAGTCTCTTATGTTTTGTAAATTAAATGACTGGTGCTGTTCTTAAATTGCACTCTGGTGTGTGTTCCTTATCGGCTAGCGGATACGTGAAAACTGCAACTAAGCTACTCTTGGGGGAAGAAGGAGGAGGGTACAGGGACATTCCACCACACCTAGCAGAATGGTATTCCAGTAGAATAATTAAGCCATTCTTTACACTAGGCTGAAATGACTGTGAGGATTTGAGTGAATAATACAAGAGCATGAATGAGAAGAGAATGCTGTGAACAGCCTTACACAAAATACTAGTTACTAGTGGAGGGGCTATATTTCATGGATGTTCATGCAACGCTAATCCATCTCCAACTCTGCAAAGTACAAAAATGTACTCTTCGTAGAAAGACTAGGATTGAAATATTAGAATAGATTTCTAACTGTCAGGATTAACTTGATTAGAATTAAAATCATTTTTAAAGTTAAGGTTAGAGTTTTTAAATAACAGCTTTGTTAGAGGAAAAGAACACTGGGCAATGATGCTTGGGTATGGGTAGGATTTCTCAAGCTGATGTCAGAAGAGGATTCGTCGATTCCAGACCCAAAAAGGGCTTATAGAGCTGCCATCATTCAAGGCAGCGGGAATACCATCCAAACCGGAGCTCTAAAATGGTGAAAGGGACTAAATGGGAGGCCTCTCTATTCTGCAGCCTCGGAGCTTTATTGCAGGGAGCCAAGCTTGCGTAGGTCGGGTCGCCACTTCCTCGTCCCCCTGCCATCCCACCCACTTCTCCGCTGAGAGCAGGAAAGCTGCCTCCAGCACAGCACGGAGATGCCAGCAAAAGAGGCACCATCGTGCCCTCCTCACGCCTAGATCTCTCACTCCAGTAGGCAGCACAAGGACAGCGCGCTCTCGATCTGCTTTCCTTTGCTCTGCTCTGCTTTGGACAAGGCTTTGCAGACAGGTCCAGATTCCTGCCAGCAGGAGGGGCACACAAAGGGATTTTGGCCATGCAGCAAAGCTGCCACAGTCGGTGGCAGAGGTTTCTCCCCTTACCACGCTTTGCCAAAGTGGCTCTGCCAAAACAGGACACGCTTGAAGGCTCGGAACCCAAGGCACAACTGGAGCCCTCCGTGTCTCTGATTTCTTGATTTCCCCAAAGATGAGGGAGGCTACACTGATTCCCTGCAACTATTTCCTCTTCACTTTTATTTGGTATCAAATGCCGCTGTGTTGGTCCCTCTAACCTGAACTCCCTGCAGAGACTAAGCACTGCATTCCTTTGGCTTTACAAGTGCTCCTAGAAACTGTGACCATTTTGTTCCTCTCTTCTGAAAGGAAGGGAAGGGAGGCAGCAGCAAAGACGGGACATTTCCAGATTTCCCCTGCAGCCCCTGGAGGAAACTGCACCATGGAGCACATGGCTGGAGACTTGCATTCAGTCTCCAGCTCAGCCTTTCCTGTACCAGAGAGGTTTGCCTATGCCATGGCATCAAAGAGAAGACAAAATCACTTCCCACTGCGGGCATGGACAGTGATGCAGCTTGCTCTCATGCAGAACCCTCTTAAAGTTGGACACATGCAATGAGAATGAAGTGATCTTTGGAACTACGAGCTCGCTTGTGCTTCCCCACTTTCACTGCCATTCTCTCATGAGAGCGATGACACTGTGCGCAGATGCGTAAGACTCCTGTTTGGTGGTAGTTGTGGGTGATGGGAGCCAGTGCTGCTCCCTTTTCTTTCCCTTTCTGTGTGTGTGTGTCCTGTTTGGTTTGGCTTGGATTATCACAGTGTTAATAGACTGTAGCAATGCTGTTCCTGCCGTACGTCATGCTGCCTCCCAGTGACAAAAAGCATCCTCCCTTGAGATGCCCCTGAGACTAGTGAGAGTAGATTCCAGTCCTCTCTCTGCTTCTGCCCACTTCATCCAAGCACTTGAAGAGGAGCTAGATGGTCTCCAAGGGTCTTTTCCCCAGCACTAACCCAGTGGAGGCAAACAAATCAGTCAGGGCTGCAAGAAGAAAACAAAAATATTAAGTTACACAGGTCCAATAAACTACCACCCTGAGTATTTCAGGAGGGCTTTGTTGCCCACTTCTTGCCATTCAAGAAGGCTGGAGGACCCTGTTGCCCGGTGAGCCAGTGTCCCAGCTCCCTTACCCAGAGGTCAACCAGCAGGACACACTGACACACTGGACACGTGGCATGACACCAAACTGGGGGGATGGATTTTATTAGGCTCTGAGCTGAAAGACTTGCATACGCCAAGACCCCGCTCAGCTTGGTCCTTTTGCTCCGCTGTCTCAAATGAGTGCCAGAAAAGAGCAAAGGGAAGATAGGTGGCCCTGCAAAGCTTGATTCATTTTAATCTTGCCACATCGGTAAGCACAGCCATGACACTGGTGAGTAAGTGATGGAGTAATGAGAGCAGCGGGAACATTTTTGGAGCATTTCTAGAAAGGCCTAAGAGTAATTTAAGATCATCCTCCGGCCTCTTGAGTCCCGTGTTAGGGAGAGCACAGTTAAAGAGCATGTGCTTTGTTATGCTACAATCCTCCTCTCTTTCCACTGGACACACTGAGGGGCGAGGGTGGCTTCAAAGAAGACGCTGTCCCTCTTTTCCTTCCAGCACGTTTCGTGCCTAGAGTTTTTTCTCTCCATCTGGAAGCTACTTAGGTTTCATATAGAATTGTGTTCAGTCAATGAAATATTGAAGCATGACAGCTAAAGGGTAAACTACCCCTAGACAAGTCCCTTAGACATTGTGAGGTGTAGCTTTCTGTCGTGCAGCAGGGAGGTGGACTGCCCTTTTGAAAGAAAACCCAGCAGAGAGCTGTTGTTGCAGAACGGACAGAGGTGCCTTTGGTGGCAAAGCACTTGCTATGGCTGGGAGCAACCTCCATCCCACTGGAGAGGCCGTTGCTGAGGGATGGCACGTGGCAAAGGCACCACACCGATGGCTCTGTGTTTGTGACATTGAAGGGTCTAAGGGCTGCTTGGCCCCCGCAGCTGGTTGCCAGCGGCTCTGGCGGAATGTTTGCTCTGGAACCTGCAGTCTCCCTGGACAACGTTAGAGGTTCGAGACTGTTTCCTCCCGAAGCTGGAGCATCGCTACGTTGTCCTGCCTTCTTTAAAGGATAGCTACTGCTTTTTCTTCCTATCACAAGTCTGGAAGACCCTTCCAAGGGACAAGCGGCTGGGCTAAAGCAAGGGTTGACCCAATGGAGCGCAGCGGCCTAGGTGCAGCAGGCGACAGCGTGCGTGCCTGCCTTGAAGAGCGGGAGCAGGAGGCAAGAGAGGGCTCCTCTGTTCCTCCGCTGCCAGCCCGCCAGCCAGCCAGCGGCACCTCGACGCAAGAGCTGCAGCCAGCACCCGCGCCTGCACCTCTCTGTGATGGGGATGAGGGGCAGCAGCCCAGCTGCAGCTCCACCAGAAGGGCTGAGGACTGCCTGGAGGTGCCAGCTCCACCAGAGCCCTGGGATCTGACGCCCACAATTCTCTCAGAAGCGCCGGGCTCTCCCAAGCCCACACGTGACACATTGCCTCCCGACACTCATCCCAATCGAAGAGGTTATCCCCCCATGAGCATCGCCTTCTATTCCCTTCAAGATCTGGAAGATATCTCTGAGGATGAATTAGAAGAGTCCTTGGATGTGACACCCCCATCTTTGTCAGAAGCGCCGGGCTCTCCCAAACCCACACACGGCACATTGCCTGAGGAGAGGCATGCTGATCCGATAGGCAGTTCCCCCTTTAAGATCGCCTTCTACTGCCTTGAGGATTTAGAAGAAATCTCTGAAGGTGAATTAGAAGAGCCCTGGGATTTGACACCCCCATCTCTTTCACAAACACCGGGCTCTCCCAAGCACACACGTGACACCTTGTCTCCTGACACTCATGCCGATCCGACAAGCAATGCGTCCGTGAGTATTGCCTTCCATTGCACCGATGATTTGGAGGATATATCTGAAGATGAATCAGAACAGCTCTGGGATCTGACACCCCCATCCTTTCCAGAAGCATCGGGCTCTCCCAAGAACACACATCAAACATCACCTCATGAGACAGGTCCCAGTGAGACAGGCAGTGCCACTGTCAACATGGCCTTCTATTGCCTTGATGATTTGGAGGAAATCTCTGATGAAGAATTAGAAGAGCCCTTGGATCTTACACCCCCACCTTTATCAGGAGGACAGGGCTCTCCCAAGCGCACACATGGCACATCATCTCATGAGAGAGGTCCCAATGCGACAGGTAATGCCTCCATGAATATGGCCTTCTATTGCACGGACGATTTAGAGGAAATCTCTGAAGATGAATTGGAACTGACTTGGGATCTGACAACCCCATCTCGTGCAGAAGCGCAGCCCTCTGCCATTCATACAGATGGCACACCAGCTCACGAGACAAAACCTTTTCCCATAGGGAACAAGCCACTGAACATCCATGTCTGTGGTAATGAGGATTTGGAAGACATCTCTGAGGAAGAATTCAAAGAGCCCTTGGAAAAGGAAGAGATTACCCAAATCTGCACTACAGACGTGATGGATACAATCTCCATTAGGAAGAGACCAAGGCCCTTAACCCCCAAGAGGAAAATGTATATAGAGGTGTGTTGTGATAAAGAAGTGCTCCAAGAGATGAAAGATAGCACTCCACTCCCATCAAAGCACTGTCGTCTTCTTGAGGCCACAGATGCAAAGGAAGCTGTTGGCATTTATAAGGCAGAGGCCTTTCACAGCACATTTTCTCCCTCTCCACACACCCAGGGCAGTGGCCGCAGCACACCCAGTACCTCTGCTTGGCCAGAGCATGTGCTCTTGACCATGGGCAACAAAGACATCGACCACCCTCAGCTTGAGCTCGGAGGAGCATCAGGCAGCAACCCGAGGCAGAATGAAAAAGCGAATCGCAAGAGGAGCCTCGCTTCCCCTTCCTCCCCTCCCACACCATCGCAGCAGGCTCAAGAGGAAAGGTGTCTTGACCACCTCCCTCCAAAGAAGCGCTATCGCTCCTGCTGCCAGTAGGGAGGCAAGGGGTTCCCTCTGCTACCCCAAGCTGCCACTGTCCTGCCACGTGCCAGCCCCCTGAACATCTGCACCCCAGCCTGCCCTTCCCCCAGCATTGCTGCCCCACACACCTCCAGCAAGATCTTGTTTTTTTTTTTTTTTTTTCCCTTCCCTTTCTACGTAGTCTCTTATGTTTTGTAAATTAAATGACTGGTGCTGTTCTTAAATTGCACTCTGGTGTGTGTTCCTTATCGGCTAGCGGATACGTGAAAACTGCAACTAAGCTACTCTTGGGGGAAGAAGGAGGAGGGTACAGGGACGTTCCACCACACCTAGCAGAATGGTATTCCAGTAGAATAATTAAGCCATTCTTTACACTAGGCTGAAATGACTGTGAGGATTTGAGTGAATAATACAAGAGCATGAATGAGAAGAGAATGCTGTGAACAGCCTTACACAAAATACTAGTTACTAGTGGAGGGGCTATATTTCATGGATGTTCATGCAACGCTAATCCATCTCCAACTCTGCAAAGTACAAAAATGTACTCTTCGTAGAAAGACTAGGATTGAAATATTAGAATAGATTTCTAACTGTCAGGATTAACTTGATTAGAATTAAAATCATTTTTAAAGTTAAGGTTAGAGTTTTTAAATAACAGCTTTGTTAGAGGAAAAGAACACTGGGCAATGATGCTTGGGTATGGGTAGGATTTCTCAAGCTGATGTCAGAAGAGGATTCGTCGATTCCAGACCCAAAAAGGGCTTATAGAGCTGCCATCATTCAAGGCAGCGGGAATACCATCCAAACCGGAGCTCTAAAATGGTGAAAGGGACTAAATGGGAGGCCTCTCTATTCTGCAGCCTCGGAGCTTTATTGCAGGGAGCCAAGCTTGCGTAGGTCGGGTCGCCACTTCCTCGTCCCCCTGCCATCCCACCCACTTCTCCGCTGAGAGCAGGAAAGCTGCCTCCAGCACAGCACGGAGATGCCAGCAAAAGAGGCACCATCGTGCCCTCCCCACGCCTAGATCTCTCACTCCAGTAGGCAGCACAAGGACAGCGCGCTCTCGATCTGCTTTCCTTTGCTCTGCTCTGCTTTGGACAAGGCTTTGCAGACAGGTCCAGATTCCTGCCAGCAGGAGGGGCACACAAAGGGATTTTGGCCATGCAGCAAAGCTGCCACAGTCGGTGGCAGAGGTTTCTCCTCTTACCACGCTTTGCCAAAGTGGCTCTGCCAAAACATGAAACGCTTGAAGGCTCAGAACCCAAGGCACAACTGGAGCCCTCCGTGTCTCTGATTTCTTGATTTCCCCAAAGATGAGGGAGGCTACACTGATTCCCTGCAACTATTTCCTCTTCACTTTTATTTGGTATCAAATGCCGCTGTGTTGGTCCCTCTAACCTGAACTCCCTGCAGAGACTAAGCACTGCATTCCTTTGGCTTTACAAGTGCTCCTAGAAACTGTGACCACTTTGTTCCTCTCTTCTGAAAGGAAGGGAAGGGAGGCAGCAGCAAAGACGGGACATTTCCACATTTCCCCTGCAGCCCCTGGAGGAAACTGCACCATGGAGCACATGGCTGGAGACTTGCATTCAGTCTCCAGCTCAGCCTTTCCTGTACCAGAGAGGTTTGCCTATGCCATGGCATCAAAGAGAAGACAAAATCACTTCCCACTGCGGGCATGGACAGTGATGCAGCTTGCTCTCATGCAGAACCCTCTTAAAGTTGGACACATGCAATGAGAATGAAGTGATCTTTGGAACTACGAGCTCGCTTGTGCTTCCCCACTTTCACTGCCATTCTCTCATGAGAGCGATGACACTGTGCGCAGATGCGTAAGACTCCTGTTTGGTGGTAGTTGTGGGTGATGGGAGCCAGTGCTGCTCCCTTTTCTTTCCCTTTCTGTGTGTGTGTGTCCTGTTTGGTTTGGCTTGGATTATCACAGTGTTAATAGACTGTAGCAATGCTGTTCCTGCCGTACGTCATGCTGCCTCCCAGTGACAAAAAGCATCCTCCCTTGAGATGCCCCTGAGACTAGTGAGAGTAGATTCCAGTCCTCTCTCTGCTTCTGCCCACTTCATCCAAGCACTTGAAGAGGAGCTAGATGGTCTCCAAGGGTCTTTTCCCCAGCACTAACCCAGTGGAGGCAAACAAATCAGTCAGGGCTGCAAGAAGAAAACAAAAATATTAAGTTACACAGGTCCAATAAACTACCACCCTGAGTATTTCAGGAGGGCTTTGTTGCCCACTTCTTGCCATTCAAGAAGGCTGGAGGACCCTGTTGCCCGGTGAGCCAGTGTCCCAGCTCCCTTACCCAGAGGTCAACCAGCAGGACACACTGACACACTGGACACGTGGCATGACACCAAACTGGGGGGATGGATTTTATTAGGCTCTGAGCTGAAAGACTTGCATACGCCAAGACCCCGCTCAGCTTGGTCCTTTTGCTCCGCTGTCTCAAATGAGTGCCAGAAAAGAGCAAAGGGAAGATAGGTGGCCCTGCAAAGCTTGATTCATTTTAATCTTGCCACATCGGTAAGCACAGCCATGACACTGGTGAGTAAGTGATGGAGTAATGAGAGCAGCGGGAACATTTTTGGAGCATTTCTAGAAAGGCCTAAGAGTAATTTAAGATCATCCTCCGGCCTCTTGAGTCCCGTGTTAGGGAGAGCACAGTTAAAGAGCATGTGCTTTGTTATGCTACAATCCTCCTCTCTTTCCACTGGACACACTGAGGGGCGAGGGTGGCTTCAAAGAAGACGCTGTCCCTCTTTTCCTTCCAGCACGTTTCGTGCCTAGAGTTTTTTCTCTCCATCTGGAAGCTACTTAGGTTTCATATAGAATTGTGTTCAGTCAATGAAATATGGAAGCATGACAGCTAAAGGGTAAACTACCCCTAGACAAGTCCCTTAGACATTGTGAGGTGTAGCTTTCTGTCGTGCAGCAGGGAGGTGGACTGCCCTTTTGAAAGAAAACCCAGCAGAGAGCTGTTGTTGCAGAACGGACAGAGGTGCCTTTGGTGGCAAAGCACTTGCTATGGCTGGGAGCAACCTCCATCCCACTGGAGAGGCCGTTGCTGAGGGATGGCACGTGGCAAAGGCACCACACCGATGGCTCTGTGTTTGTGACATTGAAGGGTCTAAGGGCTGCTTGGCCCCCGCAGCTGGTTGCCAGCGGCTCTGGCGGAATGTTTGCTCTGGAACCTGCAGTCTCCCTGGACAACGTTAGAGGTTCGAGACTGTTTCCTCCCGAAGCTGGAGCATCGCTACGTTGTCCTGCCTTCTTTAAAGGATAGCTACTGCTTTTTCTTCCTATCTCAAGTCTGGAAGACCCTTCCGAGGGACAAGCGGCTGGGCTAAAGCAAGGGTTGACCAAATGGAGCGCAGCGGCCTAGGTGCAGCAGGCGACAGCGTGCGTGCCTGCCTTGAAGAGCGGGAGCAGGAGGCAAGAAAGGGCTCCTCTGTTCCTCCGCTGCCAGCCCGCCAGCCAGCCAGCGGCACCTCGACGCAAGAGCTGCAGCCAGCGCCCGCGCCTGCACCTCTCTGTGATGGGGATGAGGGGCAGCAGCCCAGCTGCAGCTCCACCAGAAGGGCTGAGGACTGCCTGGAGGTGCCAGCTCCACCAGAGCCCTGGGATCTGATGCCCACAATTCTTTCAGAAGCCCCAGGCTCTCCCAAGCCCACTCATGACACATTGTCTCCCGACACTCATCCCGATCTGAGAGGCAATCCACCCATGAACATTGCCTTCTATTCCCTTGAAGATTTGGAAGATATCTCTGATGATGATTTAGAAGAGTCCTTGGATGTGACACCCCCATCTTTGTCAGAAGCGCCAGGCTCTCCCAAGCCCACAGGTGACACCTTGCCTCAAGATATGCATCCTGAACCGACAGGGAACGCCTACATAAAAATTGCCTTCTATTGCACTGAGGATCTGGAGGAAATCTCTGAAGATGAATTGGAACAGACCTGGGATCTGACAACCCTATCTCCTGCAGAAGCACAGCCTTCTCCCAGGCATACAGATAACACATCGCATCACGAGACAGATCCTTTGCCCACAGGCAACAAGTCACAAAATATCCCTGTCTGCGGGAATGAGGATTTGCAATTCGTCTCGGAGGAAGTATCTGAAGAGCCCTTGGAAAACAAGGATTTTGTCCGAATCTGTATTACTGATTTGTTGCTTTCAATCTCCACTAAGAAGAGACCAAGGCTCTTACCCCCCAACAGGAAAATGTATATCGAGGTACGTCGTGGCCAAGAAATGGTCCAAGAGGTGAAAAGAAGCACTTCATTCCCACCAGAGCACTGCCATCTTCCAGAGGCCACTGATGCAATGGAAGCTGCTGGCATTTATAAGGCAGAGACCTCTCACAAAATATGTTCTCCCTCTCCACAGACCCAGGGCAACAGCTGCAGCACCCCCAATACCTCTGCTCGGCCAGACCATGTGCTCTTGACTGTACCCGACAAAGACACCGACCACCCTCAGACTGAGCTTGGAGGAGCATCAGGCAGCAACTCGAGGCAGAATGAAAAAGCAAATCGCAAAAGGAGCCTCGCTTCCCCTTCCTCCCCTGCCACACCATCGCAGCAGGCTCAAGAGGAAAGGTGTCTTGACCACCTCCCACCAAAGAAGCGCTATCGCTCCTGCTGCCAGTAGGGAGGCAAGGGGTTCCCTCTGCTACCCCAAGCTGCCACTGTCCTGCCACGTGCCAGCCCCTGAACATCTGCACCCCAGCCTGCCCTTCCCCCAGCACTGCTGCCCCACACACCTCCAGCAAAATCTCGTCTTCTTCTTCTTTTTTTTTTTATCCATCCCTATTTCTAGGTAGTCTCTTATGTTTTCTTAATAAAATGACAGATGCTGTTCTTAAGTTACGCTCCGGTGTGTGTTCCTTATTGGTTAGCGGATACGTGAAAACTGCAACTCAGCTACTCTTGGGGGAAGGAGGAGGAGGGTACAGGGACGTTCCACCACACCTAGAAGAATGGTATTCCAGTAGAATAAATAAGCCATTCTTTACACTAGGCTCAAATGACTCTGAGAATTCGAGTGAATAAAACGAGAGCATGAATGA
Organism: Tinamus guttatus; assembly: GCF_059628265.1. Taxonomy (NCBI): domain Eukaryota; kingdom Metazoa; phylum Chordata; class Aves; order Tinamiformes; family Tinamidae; genus Tinamus; species Tinamus guttatus. The sequence goes on along the minus strand of NW_028289119.1, from coordinate 76,268 downwards.
GAAGAGAATGCTGTGAACAGCTTTACACAAAATACTAGTTACAGTGGAGCGGCAAGATTTCATGGATGTTCATGCAACACTAATCCATCTCCAACTCTGCAAAGTACAAAAATGTACTCTTCGTAGAAAGACTAGGATTAAAATATTAGAATAGATTTCTAACTGTCAGGATTAACTTGATTAGAACTAAAATCATTTTTAAAGTTAAGGTTAGAGTTTTTAAATAACAGCTTTGTTAGAGGAAAAGAACACTGGGCAATGATGCTTGGGTATGGGTAGGATTTCTCAAGCTGATGTCAGAAGAGGATTCGTCGATTCCAGACCCAAAAAGGGCTTATAGAGCTGCCATCATTCAAGGCAGCGGGAATACCATCCAAACCGGAGCTCTAAAATGGTGAAAGGGACTAAATGGGAGGCCTCTCTATTCTGCAGCCTCGGAGCTTTATTGCAAGGAGCCAAGCTTGCGTAGGTCGGGTCGCCACTTCCTCGTCCCCCTGCCATCCCACCCACTTCTCCGCTGAGAGCAGGAAAGCTGCCTCCAGCACAGCACGGAGATGCCAGCAAAAGAGGCACCATCGTGCCCTCCCCACACCTAGATCTCTCACTCCAGTAGGCAGCACAAGGACAGCGCGCTCTCCATCTGCTTTCCTTTGCTCTGCTCTGCTTTGGACAAGGCTTTGCAGACAGGTCCAGATTCCTGCCAGCAGGAGGGGCACACAAAGGGATTTTGGCCATGCAGCAAAGCTGCCACAGTCGGTGGCAGAGGTTTCTCCTCTTACCACGCTTTGCCAAAGTGGCTCTGCCAAAACATGAAACGCTTGAAGGCTCGGAACCCAAGGCACAACTGGAGCCCTCCGTGTCTCTGATTTCTTGATTTCCCCAAAGATGAGGGAGGCTACACTGATTCCCTGCAACTATTTCCTCTTCACTTTTATTTGGTATCAAATGCCGCTGTGTTGGTCCCTCTAACCTGAACTCCCTGCAGAGACTAAGCACTGCATTCCTTTGGCTTTACAAGTGCTCCTAGAAACTGTGGCCACTTTGTTCCTCTCTTCTGAAAGGAAGGGAAGGGAGGCAGCAGCAAAGACGGGACATTTCCAGATTTCCCCTGCAGCCCCTGGAGGAAACTGCACCATGGAGCACATGGCTGGAGACTTGCATTCAGTCTCCAGCTCAGCCTTTCCTGTACCAGAGAGGTTTGCCTATGCCATGGCATCAAAGAGAAGACAAAATCACTTCCCACTGCGGGCATGGACAGTGATGCAGCTTGCTCTCATGCAGAACCCTCTTAAAGTTGGACACATGCAATGAGAATGAAGTGATCTTTGGAACTACGAGCTCGCTTGTACTTCCCTGCTTTCACAGCCATTCTCTCATGAGAGCGATGACACTGTGCGCAGATGCGTAAGACTCCTGTTTGGTGGTAGTTGTGGGTTATGGGAGCCAGTGCTGCTCCCTTTTCTTTCCCTTTCTGTGTGTGTGTGTCTTGTTTGGTTTGGCTTGGATTATCACAGTGTTATTAGACTGTAGCAATGCTGTTCCTGCCGTACGTCATGCTGCCTCCCAGTGACAAAAAGCATCCTCCCTTGAGATGCCCCTGAGACTAGTGAGAGTAGATTCCAGTCCTCTCTCTGCTTCTGCCCACTTCCTCCAAGCACTTGAAGAGGAGCTAGATGGTCTCCAAGGGTCTTTTCCCCAGCACTAACCCAGTGGAGGCAAACAAATCAGTCAGGGCTGCAAGAAGAAAAAAAAATATTAAGTTACACAGGTCCAATAAACTACCACCCTGAGTATTTCAGGAGGGCTTTGTTGCCCACTTCTTGCCATTCAAGAAGGCTGGAGGACCCTGTTGCCCGGTGAGCCAGTGTCCCAGCTCCCTTACCCAGAGGTCAACCAGCAGGACACACTGACACACTGGACACGTGGCATGACACCAAACTGGGGGGATGGATTTTATTAGGCTCTGAGCTGAAAGACTTGCATACGCCAAGACCCCGCTCAGCTTGGTCCTTTTGCTCCGCTGTCTCAAATGAGTGCCAGAAAAGAGCAAAGGGAAGATAGGTGGCCCTGCAAAGCTTGATTCATTTTAATCCTGCCACATCGGTAAGCACAGCCATGACACTGGTGAGTAAGTGATGGAGTAATGAGAGCAGCGGGAACATTTTTGGAGCATTTCTAGAAAGGCCTAAGAGTAATTTAAGATCATCCTCCGGCCTCTTGAGTCCCGTGTTAGGGAGAGCACAGTTAAAGAGCATGTGCTTTGTTATGCTACAATCCTCCTCTCTTTCCACTGGACACACTGAGGGGCGAGGGTGGCTTCAAAGAAGACGCTGTCCCTCTTTTCCTTCCAGCACGTTTCGTGCCTAGAGTTTTTTCTCTCCATCTGGAAGCTACTTAGGTTTCATATAGAATTGTGTTCAGTCAATGAAATATGGAAGCATGACAGCTAAAGGGTAAACTACCCCTAGACAAGTCCCTTAAACATTTTGAGGTGTAGCTTTCCGTCCTGCAGCAGGGAGGTGGAGTGTCCTTTTGAAAGAAAACCCAGCAGAGAGCTGTTGTTGCAGAATGGACAGAGGTGCCTTTGGTGGCAAAGCACTTGCTATGGCTGGGAGCAACCTCCATCCCACTGGAGAGGCCGTTGCTGAGGGATGGCACGTGGCAAAGGCACCACACCGATGGCTCTGTGTTTGTGACATTGAAGGGTCTAAGGGCTGCTTGGCCCTCGCAGCTGGTTGCCAGCGGCTCTGGCGGAATGTTTGCTCTGGAACCTGCAGTCTCCCTGGACAACGTTAGAGGTTCGAGACTGTTTCCTCCCGAAGCTGGAGCATCGCTACGTTGTCCTGCCTTCTTTAAAGGATAGCTACTCCTTTTTCTTCCTATCACAAGTCTGGAAGACCCTTCCAAGGGACAAGCGGCTGGGCTAAAGCAAGGGCTGACGAAATGGAGCGCAGCGGCCTAGGTGCAGCAGGCGACAGCGTGCGTGCCTGCCTTGAAGAGCGGGAGCAGGAGGCAAGAGAGGGCTCCTCTGTTCCTCCGCTGCCAGCCCGCCAGCCAGCCAGCGGCACCTCGACGCAAGAGCTGCAGCCAGCACCCGCGCCTGCACCTCTCTGTGATGGGGATGAGGGGCAGCAGCCCAGCTGCAGCTCCACCAGAAGGGCTGAGGACTGCCTGGAGGTGCCAGCTCCACCAGAGCCCTGGGATCTGACGCCCACAATTCTTTCAGAAGCCCCAGGCTCTCCCAAGCCCACTCATGACACATTGTCTCCCGACACTCATCCCGATCTGAGAGGCAATCCACCCATGAACATTGCCTTCTATTCCCTTGAAGATTTGGAAGATATCTCTGATGATGAATTAGAAGAGTCCTTGGATGTGACACCCCCATCTTTGTCAGAAACGCCAGGCTCTCCCAAGCCCACAGGTGACACCTTGCCTCAAGATATGCATCCTGAACCGACAGGGAATGCCTACATAAAAATTGCTTTCTATTGCACTGAGGATCTGGAGGAAATCTCTGAAGATGAATTGGAACAGACCTGGGATCTGACAACCCTATCTCCTGCAGAAGCACAGCCTTCTCCCAGGCATACAGATAACACATCGCATCACGAGACAGATCCTTTGCCCACAGGCAACAAGTCACAAAATATCCCTGTCTGCGGGAATGAGGATTTGCAATTCGTCTCGGAGGAAGTATCTGAAGAGCCCTTGGAAAACAAGGATTTTGTCCGAATCTGTATTACTGATTTGTTGCTTTCAATCTCCACTAAGAAGAGACCAAGGCTCTTACTCCCCAACAGGAAAATGTATATCGAGGTACGTCGTGGCCAAGAAATGGTCCAAGAGGTGAAAAGAAGCACTTCATTCCCACCAGAGCACTGCCATCTTCCAGAGGCCACTGATGCAATGGAAGCTGCTGGCATTTATAAGGCAGAGACCTCTCACAAAATATGTTCTCCCTCTCCACAGACCCAGGGCAACAGCTGCAGCACCCCCAATACCTCTGCTCGGCCAGACCATGTGCTCTCGACTGTACCCGACAAAGACACCGACCACCCTCAGACTGAGCTCGGAGGAGCATCAGGCAGCAACTCGAGGCAGAATGAAAAAGCAAATCGCAAGAGGAGCCTCGCTTCCCCTTCCTCCCCTCCCACACCATCGCAGCAGGCTCAAGAGGAAAGGTGTCTTGACCACCTCCCACCAAAGAAGCGCTATCGCTCCTGCTGCCAGTAGGGAGGCAAGGGGTTCCCTCTGCTACCCCAAACTGCCACTGTCCTGCCACGTGCCAGCCCCTGAACATCTGCACCCCAGCCTGCCCTTCCCCCAGCACTGCTGCCCCACATGCCTCCAGCAAAATCTCATTTTCTTTTTCTTTTTTTTTTTTTATCCATCCCTATTTCTAGGTAGTCTCTTATGTTTTCTTAATAAAATGACAGATGCTGTTCTTAAGTTACGCTCCGGTGTGTGTTCCTTATTGGTTAGCGGATACGTGAAAACTGCAACTCAGCTACTCTTGGGGGAAGGAGGAGGAGGGTACAGGGACGTTCCACCACACCTAGAAGAATGGTATTCCAGTAGAATAAATAAGCCATTCTTTACACTAGGCTCAAATGACTCTGAGAATTCGAGTGAATAAAACGAGAGCATGAATGAGAAGAGAATGCTGTGAACAGCTTTACACAAAATACTAGTTACAGTGGAGCGGCAAGATTTCATGGATGTTCATGCAACACTAATCCATCTCCAACTCTGCAAAGTACAAAAATGTACTCTTCGTAGAAAGACTAGGATTGAAATATTAGAATAGATTTCTAACTGTCAGGATTAACTTGATTAGAACTAAAATCATTTTTAAAGTTAAGGTTAGAGTTTTTAAATAACAGCTTTGTTAGAGGAAAAGAACACTGGGCAATGATGCTTGGGTATGGGTAGGATTTCTCAAGCTGATGTCAGAAGAGGATTCGTCGATTCCAGACCCAAAAAGGGCTTATAGAGCTGCCATCATTCAAGGCAGCGGGAATACCATCCAAACCGGAGCTCTAAAATGGTGAAAGGGACTAAATGGGAGGCCTCTCTATTCTGCAGCCTCGGAGCTTTATTGCAGGGAGCCAAGCTTGCGTAGGTCGGGTCGCCACTTCCTCGTCCCCCTGCCATCCCACCCACTTCTCCGCTGAGAGCAGGAAAGCTGCCTCCAGCACAGCACGGAGATGCCAGCAAAAGAGGCACCATCGTGCCCTCCCCACGCCTAGGTCTCTCACTCCAGTAGGCAGCACAAGGACAGCGCGCTCTCGATCTGCTTTCCTTTGCTCTGCTCTGCTTTGGACAAGGCTTTGCAGACAGGTCCAGATTCCTGCCAGCAGGAGGGGCACACAAAGGGATTTTGGCCATGCAGCAAAGCTGCCACAGTCGGTGGCAGAGGTTTCTCCTCTTACCACGCTTTGCCAAAGTGGCTCTGCCAAAACATGAAACGCTTGAAGGCTCAGAACCCAAGGCACAACTGGAGCCCTCCGTGTCTCTGATTTCTTGATTTCCCCAAAGATGAGGGAGGCTACACTGATTCCCTGCAACTATTTCCTCTTCACTTTTATTTGGTATCAAATGCCGCTGTGTTGGTCCCTCTAACCTGAACTCCCTGCAGAGACTAAGCACTGCATTCTTTTGGCTTTACAAGTGCTCCTAGAAACTGTGGCCACTTTGTTCCTCTCTTCTGAAAGGAAGGGAAGGGAGGCAGCAGCAAAGACGGGACATTTCCAGATTTCCCCTGCAGCCCCTGGAGGAAACTGCACCATGGAGCACATGGCTGGAGACTTGCATTCAGTCTCCAGCTCAGCCTTTCCTGTACCAGAGAGGTTTGCCTATGCCATGGCATCGAAGAGAAGACAAAATCACTTCCCACTGCCGGCATGGACAGTGATGCAGCTTGCTCTCATGCAGAACCCTCTTAAAGTTGGACACATGCAATGAGAATGAAGTGATCTTTGGAACTACGAGCTCGCTTGTGCTTCCCCGCTTTCACAGCCATTCTCTCATCAGAGCGATGACAGTGTGCGCAGATGCCTAAGACTCCTGTTTGGTGGTAGTTGTGGGTGATGGGAGCCAGTGCTGCTCCCTTTTCTTTCCTTTTGTGTGTGTGTCCTGTTTGGTTTGGCTTGGATTATCACAGTGTTAATAGATAGTAGCAATGCTGTTCCTGCCGTACGTCATGCTGCCTCCCAGTGACAAAAAGCATCCTCCCTTGAGATGCCCCTGAGACTAGTGAGAGTAGATTCCAGTCCTCTCTCTGCTTCTGCCCACTTCCTCCAAGCACTTGAAGAGGAGCTAGATGGTCTCCAAGGGTCTTTTCCCCAGCACTAACCCAGTGGAGGCAAACAAATCAGTCAGGGCTGCAAGAAGAAAAAAAAATATTAAGTTACACAGGTCCAATAAACTACCACCCTGAGTATTTCAGGAGGGCTTTGTTGCCCACTTCTTGCCATTCAAGAAGGCTGGAGGACCCTGTTGCCCGGTGAGCCAGTGTCCCAGCTCCCTTACCCAGAGGTCAACCAGCAGGACACACTGACACACTGGACACGTGGCATGACACCAAACTGGGGGGATGGATTTTATTAGGCTCTGAGCTGAAAGACTTGCATACGCCAAGACCCCGCTCAGCTTGGTCCTTTTGCTCCGCTGTCTCAAATGAGTGCCAGAAAAGAGCAAAGGGAAGATAGGTGGCCCTGCAAAGCTTGATTCATTTTAATCCTGCCACATCGGTAAGCACAGCCATGACACTGGTGAGTAAGTGATGGAGTAATGAGAGCAGCGGGAACATTTTTGGAGCATTTCTAGAAAGGCCTAAGAGTAATTTAAGATCATCCTCCGGCCTCTTGAGTCCCGTGTTAGGGAGAGCACAGTTAAAGAGCATGTGCTTTGTTATGCTACAATCCTCCTCTCTTTCCACTGGACACACTGAGGGGCGAGGGTGGCTTCAAAGAAGACGCTGTCCCTCTTTTCCTTCCAGCACGTTTCGTGCCTAGAGTTTTTTCTCTCCATCTGGAAGCTACTTAGGTTTCATATAGAATTGTGTTCAGTCAATGAAATATGGAAGCATGACAGCTAAAGGGTAAACTACCCCTAGACAAGTCCCTTAAACATTTTGAGGTGTAGCTTTCCGTCCTGCAGCAGGGAGGTGGAGTGTCCTTTTGAAAGAAAACCCAGCAGAGAGCTGTTGTTGCAGAATGGACAGAGGTGCCTTTGGTGGCAAAGCACTTGCTATGGCTGGGAGCAACCTCCATCCCACTGGAGAGGCCGTTGCTGAGGGATGGCACGTGGCAAAGGCACCACACCGATGGCTCTGTGTTTGTGACATTGAAGGGTCTAAGGGCTGCTTGGCCCTCGCAGCTGGTTGCCAGCGGCTCTGGCGGAATGTTTGCTCTGGAACCTGCAGTCTCCCTGGACAACGTTAGAGGTTCGAGACTGTTTCCTCCCGAAGCTGGAGCATCGCTACGTTGTCCTGCCTTCTTTAAAGGATAGCTACTCCTTTTTCTTCCTATCACAAGTCTGGAAGACCCTTCCAAGGGACAAGCGGCTGGGCTAAAGCAAGGGCTGACGAAATGGAGCGCAGCGGCCTAGGTGCAGCAGGCGACAGCGTGCGTGCCTGCCTTGAAGAGCGGGAGCAGGAGGCAAGAGAGGGCTCCTCTGTTCCTCCGCTGCCAGCCCGCCAGCCAGCCAGCGGCACCTCGACGCAAGAGCTGCAGCCAGCACCCGCGCCTGCACCTCTCTGTGATGGGGATGAGGGGCAGCAGCCCAGCTGCAGCTCCACCAGAAGGGCTGAGGACTGCCTGGAGGTGCCAGCTCCACCAGAGCCCTGGGATCTGACGCCCACAATTCTTTCAGAAGCCCCAGGCTCTCCCAAGCCCACTCATGACACATTGTCTCCCGACACTCATCCCGATCTGAGAGGCAATCCACCCATGAACATTGCCTTCTATTCCCTTGAAGATTTGGAAGATATCTCTGATGATGAATTAGAAGAGTCCTTGGATGTGACACCCCCATCTTTGTCAGAAACGCCAGGCTCTCCCAAGCCCACAGGTGACACCTTGCCTCAAGATATGCATCCTGAACCGACAGGGAATGCCTACATAAAAATTGCTTTCTATTGCACTGAGGATCTGGAGGAAATCTCTGAAGATGAATTGGAACAGACCTGGGATCTGACAACCCTATCTCCTGCAGAAGCACAGCCTTCTCCCAGGCATACAGATAACACATCGCATCACGAGACAGATCCTTTGCCCACAGGCAACAAGTCACAAAATATCCCTGTCTGCGGGAATGAGGATTTGCAATTCGTCTCGGAGGAAGTATCTGAAGAGCCCTTGGAAAACAAGGATTTTGTCCGAATCTGTATTACTGATTTGTTGCTTTCAATCTCCACTAAGAAGAGACCAAGGCTCTTACTCCCCAACAGGAAAATGTATATCGAGGTACGTCGTGGCCAAGAAATGGTCCAAGAGGTGAAAAGAAGCACTTCATTCCCACCAGAGCACTGCCATCTTCCAGAGGCCACTGATGCAATGGAAGCTGCTGGCATTTATAAGGCAGAGACCTCTCACAAAATATGTTCTCCCTCTCCACAGACCCAGGGCAACAGCTGCAGCACCCCCAATACCTCTGCTCGGCCAGACCATGTGCTCTCGACTGTACCCGACAAAGACACCGACCACCCTCAGACTGAGCTCGGAGGAGCATCAGGCAGCAACTCGAGGCAGAATGAAAAAGCAAATCGCAAGAGGAGCCTCGCTTCCCCTTCCTCCCCTCCCACACCATCGCAGCAGGCTCAAGAGGAAAGGTGTCTTGACCACCTCCCACCAAAGAAGCGCTATCGCTCCTGCTGCCAGTAGGGAGGCAAGGGGTTCCCTCTGCTACCCCAAACTGCCACTGTCCTGCCACGTGCCAGCCCCTGAACATCTGCACCCCAGCCTGCCCTTCCCCCAGCACTGCTGCCCCACATGCCTCCAGCAAAATCTCATTTTCTTTTTCTTTTTTTTTTTTTATCCATCCCTATTTCTAGGTAGTCTCTTATGTTTTCTTAATAAAATGACAGATGCTGTTCTTAAGTTACGCTCCGGTGTGTGTTCCTTATTGGTTAGCGGATACGTGAAAACTGCAACTCAGCTACTCTTGGGGGAAGGAGGAGGAGGGTACAGGGACGTTCCACCACACCTAGAAGAATGGTATTCCAGTAGAATAAATAAGCCATTCTTTACACTAGGCTCAAATGACTCTGAGAATTCGAGTGAATAAAACGAGAGCATGAATGAGAAGAGAATGCTGTGAACAGCTTTACACAAAATACTAGTTACAGTGGAGCGGCAAGATTTCATGGATGTTCATGCAACACTAATCCATCTCCAACTCTGCAAAGTACAAAAATGTACTCTTCGTAGAAAGACTAGGATTGAAATATTAGAATAGATTTCTAACTGTCAGGATTAACTTGATTAGAACTAAAATCATTTTTAAAGTTAAGGTTAGAGTTTTTAAATAACAGCTTTGTTAGAGGAAAAGAACACTGGGCAATGATGCTTGGGTATGGGTAGGATTTCTCAAGCTGATGTCAGAAGAGGATTCGTCGATTCCAGACCCAAAAAGGGCTTATAGAGCTGCCATCATTCAAGGCAGCGGGAATACCATCCAAACCGGAGCTCTAAAATGGTGAAAGGGACTAAATGGGAGGCCTCTCTATTCTGCAGCCTCGGAGCTTTATTGCAGGGAGCCAAGCTTGCGTAGGTCGGGTCGCCACTTCCTCGTCCCCCTGCCATCCCACCCACTTCTCCGCTGAGAGCAGGAAAGCTGCCTCCAGCACAGCACGGAGATGCCAGCAAAAGAGGCACCATCGTGCCCTCCCCACGCCTAGGTCTCTCACTCCAGTAGGCAGCACAAGGACAGCGCGCTCTCGATCTGCTTTCCTTTGCTCTGCTCTGCTTTGGACAAGGCTTTGCAGACAGGTCCAGATTCCTGCCAGCAGGAGGGGCACACAAAGGGATTTTGGCCATGCAGCAAAGCTGCCACAGTCGGTGGCAGAGGTTTCTCCTCTTACCACGCTTTGCCAAAGTGGCTCTGCCAAAACATGAAACGCTTGAAGGCTCAGAACCCAAGGCACAACTGGAGCCCTCCGTGTCTCTGATTTCTTGATTTCCCCAAAGATGAGGGAGGCTACACTGATTCCCTGCAACTATTTCCTCTTCACTTTTATTTGGTATCAAATGCCGCTGTGTTGGTCCCTCTAACCTGAACTCCCTGCAGAGACTAAGCACTGCATTCTTTTGGCTTTACAAGTGCTCCTAGAAACTGTGGCCACTTTGTTCCTCTCTTCTGAAAGGAAGGGAAGGGAGGCAGCAGCAAAGACGGGACATTTCCAGATTTCCCCTGCAGCCCCTGGAGGAAACTGCACCATGGAGCACATGGCTGGAGACTTGCATTCAGTCTCCAGCTCAGCCTTTCCTGTACCAGAGAGGTTTGCCTATGCCATGGCATCGAAGAGAAGACAAAATCACTTCCCACTGCCGGCATGGACAGTGATGCAGCTTGCTCTCATGCAGAACCCTCTTAAAGTTGGACACATGCAATGAGAATGAAGTGATCTTTGGAACTACGAGCTCGCTTGTGCTTCCCCGCTTTCACAGCCATTCTCTCATCAGAGCGATGACAGTGTGCGCAGATGCCTAAGACTCCTGTTTGGTGGTAGTTGTGGGTGATGGGAGCCAGTGCTGCTCCCTTTTCTTTCCTTTTGTGTGTGTGTCCTGTTTGGTTTGGCTTGGATTATCACAGTGTTAATAGATAGTAGCAATGCTGTTCCTGCCGTACGTCATGCTGCCTCCCAGTGACAAAAAGCATCCTCCCTTGAGATGCCCCTGAGACTAGTGAGAGTAGATTCCAGTCCTCTCTCTGCTTCTGCCCACTTCCTCCAAGCACTTGAAGAGGAGCTAGATGGTCTCCAAGGGTCTTTTCCCCAGCACTAACCCAGTGGAGGCAAACAAATCAGTCAGGGCTGCAAGAAGAAAAAAAAATATTAAGTTACACAGGTCCAATAAACTACCACCCTGAGTATTTCAGGAGGGCTTTGTTGCCCACTTCTTGCCATTCAAGAAGGCTGGAGGACCCTGTTGCCCGGTGAGCCAGTGTCCCAGCTCCCTTACCCAGAGGTCAACCAGCAGGACACACTGACACACTGGACACGTGGCATGACACCAAACTGGGGGGATGGATTTTATTAGGCTCTGAGCTGAAAGACTTGCATACGCCAAGACCCCGCTCAGCTTGGTCCTTTTGCTCCGCTGTCTCAAATGAGTGCCAGAAAAGAGCAAAGGGAAGATAGGTGGCCCTGCAAAGCTTGATTCATTTTAATCCTGCCACATCGGTAAGCACAGCCATGACACTGGTGAGTAAGTGATGGAGTAATGAGAGCAGCGGGAACATTTTTGGAGCATTTCTAGAAAGGCCTAAGAGTAATTTAAGATCATCCTCCGGCCTCTTGAGTCCCGTGTTAGGGAGAGCACAGTTAAAGAGCATGTGCTTTGTTATGCTACAATCCTCCTCTCTTTCCACTGGACACACTGAGGGGCGAGGGTGGCTTCAAAGAAGACGCTGTCCCTCTTTTCCTTCCAGCACGTTTCGTGCCTAGAGTTTTTTCTCTCCATCTGGAAGCTACTTAGGTTTCATATAGAATTGTGTTCAGTCAATGAAATATGGAAGCATGACAGCTAAAGGGTAAACTACCCCTAGACAAGTCCCTTAAACATTTTGAGGTGTAGCTTTCCGTCCTGCAGCAGGGAGGTGGAGTGTCCTTTTGAAAGAAAACCCAGCAGAGAGCTGTTGTTGCAGAATGGACAGAGGTGCCTTTGGTGGCAAAGCACTTGCTATGGCTGGGAGCAACCTCCATCCCACTGGAGAGGCCGTTGCTGAGGGATGGCACGTGGCAAAGGCACCACACCGATGGCTCTGTGTTTGTGACATTGAAGGGTCTAAGGGCTGCTTGGCCCTCGCAGCTGGTTGCCAGCGGCTCTGGCGGAATGTTTGCTCTGGAACCTGCAGTCTCCCTGGACAACGTTAGAGGTTCGAGACTGTTTCCTCCCGAAGCTGGAGCATCGCTACGTTGTCCTGCCTTCTTTAAAGGATAGCTACTCCTTTTTCTTCCTATCACAAGTCTGGAAGACCCTTCCGAGGCACAAGCGGCTGGGCTAAAGCAAGGGCTGACGAAATGGAGCGCAGCGGCCTAGGTGCAGCAGGCGACAGCGTGCGTGCCTGCCTTGAAGAGCGGGAGCAGGAGGCAAGAGAGGGCTCCTCTGTTCCTCCGCTGCCAGCCCGCCAGCCAGCCAGCGGCACCTCGACGCAAGAGCTGCAGCCAGCACCCGCGCCTGCACCTCTCTGTGATGGGGATGAGGGGCAGCAGCCCAGCTGCAGCTCCACCAGAAGGGCTGAGGACTGCCTGGAGGTGCCAGCTCCACCAGAGCCCTGGGATCTGACGCCCACAATTCTTTCAGAAGCCCCAGGCTCTCCCAAGCCCACTCATGACACATTGTCTCCCGACACTCATCCCGATCTGAGAGGCAATCCACCCATGAACATTGCCTTCTATTCCCTTGAAGATTTGGAAGATATCTCTGATGATGAATTAGAAGAGTCCTTGGATGTGACACCCCCATCTTTGTCAGAAACGCCAGGCTCTCCCAAGCCCACAGGTGACACCTTGCCTCAAGATATGCATCCTGAACCGACAGGGAATGCCTACATAAAAATTGCTTTCTATTGCACTGAGGATCTGGAGGAAATCTCTGAAGATGAATTGGAACAGACCTGGGATCTGACAACCCTATCTCCTGCAGAAGCACAGCCTTCTCCCAGGCATACAGATAACACATCGCATCACGAGACAGATCCTTTGCCCACAGGCAACAAGTCACAAAATATCCCTGTCTGCGGGAATGAGGATTTGCAATTCGTCTCGGAGGAAGTATCTGAAGAGCCCTTGGAAAACAAGGATTTTGTCCGAATCTGTATTACTGATTTGTTGCTTTCAATCTCCACTAAGAAGAGACCAAGGCTCTTACTCCCCAACAGGAAAATGTATATCGAGGTACGTCGTGGCCAAGAAATGGTCCAAGAGGTGAAAAGAAGCACTTCATTCCCACCAGAGCACTGCCATCTTCCAGAGGCCACTGATGCAATGGAAGCTGCTGGCATTTATAAGGCAGAGACCTCTCACAAAATATGTTCTCCCTCTCCACAGACCCAGGGCAACAGCTGCAGCACCCCCAATACCTCTGCTCGGCCAGACCATGTGCTCTCGACTGTACCCGACAAAGACACCGACCACCCTCAGACTGAGCTCGGAGGAGCATCAGGCAGCAACTCGAGGCAGAATGAAAAAGCAAATCGCAAGAGGAGCCTCGCTTCCCCTTCCTCCCCTCCCACACCATCGCAGCAGGCTCAAGAGGAAAGGTGTCTTGACCACCTCCCACCAAAGAAGCGCTATCGCTCCTGCTGCCAGTAGGGAGGCAAGGGGTTCCCTCTGCTACCCCAAACTGCCACTGTCCTGCCACGTGCCAGCCCCTGAACATCTGCACCCCAGCCTGCCCTTCCCCCAGCACTGCTGCCCCACATGCCTCCAGCAAAATCTCATTTTCTTTTTCTTTTTTTTTTTTTATCCATCCCTATTTCTAGGTAGTCTCTTATGTTTTCTTAATAAAATGACAGATGCTGTTCTTAAGTTACGCTCCGGTGTGTGTTCCTTATTGGTTAGCGGATACGTGAAAACTGCAACTCAGCTACTCTTGGGGGAAGGAGGAGGAGGGTACAGGGACGTTCCACCACACCTAGAAGAATGGTATTCCAGTAGAATAAATAAGCCATTCTTTACACTAGGCTCAAATGACTCTGAGAATTCGAGTGAATAAAACGAGAGCATGAATGAGAAGAGAATGCTGTGAACAGCTTTACACAAAATACTAGTTACAGTGGAGCGGCAAGATTTCATGGATGTTCATGCAACACTAATCCATCTCCAACTCTGCAAAGTACAAAAATGTACTCTTCGTAGAAAGACTAGGATTGAAATATTAGAATAGATTTCTAACTGTCAGGATTAACTTGATTAGAACTAAAATCATTTTTAAAGTTAAGGTTAGAGTTTTTAAATAACAGCTTTGTTAGAGGAAAAGAACACTGGGCAATGATGCTTGGGTATGGGTAGGATTTCTCAAGCTGATGTCAGAAGAGGATTCGTCGATTCCAGACCCAAAAAGGGCTTATAGAGCTGCCATCATTCAAGGCAGCGGGAATACCATCCAAACCGGAGCTCTAAAATGGTGAAAGGGACTAAATGGGAGGCCTCTCTATTCTGCAGCCTCGGAGCTTTATTGCAGGGAGCCAAGCTTGCGTAGGTCGGGTCGCCACTTCCTCGTCCCCCTGCCATCCCACCCACTTCTCCGCTGAGAGCAGGAAAGCTGCCTCCAGCACAGCACGGAGATGCCAGCAAAAGAGGCACCATCGTGCCCTCCCCACGCCTAGGTCTCTCACTCCAGTAGGCAGCACAAGGACAGCGCGCTCTCGATCTGCTTTCCTTTGCTCTGCTCTGCTTTGGACAAGGCTTTGCAGACAGGTCCAGATTCCTGCCAGCAGGAGGGGCACACAAAGGGATTTTGGCCATGCAGCAAAGCTGCCACAGTCGGTGGCAGAGGTTTCTCCTCTTACCACGCTTTGCCAAAGTGGCTCTGCCAAAACATGAAACGCTTGAAGGCTCGGAACCCAAGGCACAACTGGAGCCCTCCGTGTCTCTGATTTCTTGATTTCCCCAAAGATGAGGGAGGCTACACTGATTCCCTGCAACTATTTCCTCTTCACGTTTATTTGGTATCAAATGCCGCTGTGTTGGTCCCTCTAACCTGAACTCCCTGCAGAGACTAAGCACTGCATTCCTTTGGCTTTACAAGTGCTCCTAGAAACTGTGGCCACTTTGTTCCTCTCTTCTGAAAGGAAGGGAAGGGAGGCAGCAGCAAAGACGGGACATTTCCAGATTTCCCCTGCAGCCCCTGGAGGAAACTGCACCATGGAGCACATGGCTGGAGACTTGCATTCAGTCTCCAGCTCAGCCTTTCCTGTACCAGAGAGGTTTGCCTATGCCATGGCATCGAAGAGAAGACAAAATCACTTCCCACTGCCGGCATGGACAGTGATGCAGCTTGCTCTCATGCAGAACCCTCTTAAAGTTGGACACATGCAATGAGAATGAAGTGATCTTTGGAACTACGAGCTCGCTTGTGCTTCCCCGCTTTCACAGCCATTCTCTCATCAGAGCGATGACAGTGTGCGCAGATGCCTAAGACTCCTGTTTGGTGGTAGTTGTGGGTGATGGGAGCCAGTGCTGCTCCCTTTTCTTTCCTTTTGTGTGTGTGTCCTGTTTGCTTTGGCTTGGATTATCACAGTGTTAATAGATAGTAGCAATGCTGTTCCTGCCGTACGTCATGCTGCCTCCCAGTTACAAAAAGCATCCTCCCTGAGATGCCCCTGAGACTAGTGAGAGTAGATTCCAGTCCTCTCTCTGCTTCTGCCCACTTCCTCCAAGCACTTGAAGAGGAGCTAGATGGTCTCTAAGGGTCCTTTCCCCAGCACAAACCCAATGGAGGTAAACAAATCAGTCAGGGCTGCAAGAAGAAAAAAAATATATTAAGTTACACAGGTCCAATAAACTACCACCCTGAATATTTCAGGAGGGCTTTGCTGCCCACTTCTTGTCCATTCAAGAAGGTTGGAGGACCCTGTTGCCCGGTGAGCCAGTGTCCCAGCTCCCTTACCCAGAGGTCAACCAGCAGGACACACTGACACACTGGACACGTGGCATGACACCAAACTGGGGGGATGGATTTTATTAGGCTCTGAGCTGAAAGACTTGCATACGCCAAGACCCCCCTCAGCCTTCGTCCTTTTGCTCCGCTGTCTCGAATGAGTGCTGAAAAAAGAGCAAAGGGAAGATAGGTGGCCCTGCAAAGCTTGACTCACTTTAATCCTGCCAGATCGGTAAGCACAGCCATGACACTGGTGAGTAAGTGATGGAGTAATGAGAGCAGCAGGAACATTTTTGGAGCATTTCTAGAAAGGCCCAAGGGTAATTTAACAGAATCCTCCTGCCTCTTGAGCCCCGTGTTAGGGAGAGCACAGCTAAAGAGCATGTGCTTTGTTATGCTACAATCCTCTTCTCTTTCCACTGGACATACTGAGGGGCGAGGGTGGCTTCAAAGAAGACGCCGTCCCTCTTTTCCTTCCAGCACGTTTCGTGCCTAGAGTTCTTTCTCTCTATCTGGAAGCTCTATAGGTTTCATATAGAATTGTGTTCAGTCAATGAAATATGGAAGCAGGACAACTAAAGTGTAAACCACCCCTAGACAAGTCCCTTAGACATTGTGAGGTGTAGCTTTCCGTCCTGCAGCAGGGAGGTGGACAGCTCTTTTGAAAGAAAACCCAGCAGAGAGCTGTTGTTGCAGAATGGACAGAGGTGCCTTTGGTGGCAAAGCACTTGCTATGGCTGGGAGCAACCTCCATCCCACTGGAGAGGCCGTTGCTGAGGGATGGCAGGTGGCAAAGGCACCACACCGATGGCTCTGTGTTTGTGACATTGAAGGGTCTAAGGGCTGCTTGGCCCTCGCAGCTGGTTGCCAGCGGCTCTGGCGGAATGTTTGCTCTGGAACCTGCAGTCTCCCTGGACAACGTTAGAGGTTCGAGACTGTTTCCTCCCAAAGCTGGAGCATCTCTACGTTGTCCTGCCTTCTTTAAAGGATAGCTATTCCTTTTTCTTCTTGTATCAAGTCAGGAAGACCCTTCCAAGGAGTAAGCAGTTGAGCTAAAGACGAAATGGAGCGCAGCGGCCTAGGTGCAGCAGGCGACAGCGTGCGTGCCTGCCTTGAAGAGCGGGAGCAGGAGGCAAGAGAGGGCTCCTCTGTTCCTCCGCTGCCAGCCCGCCAGCCAGCCAGCGGCACCTCGACGCAAGAGCTGCAGCCAGCACCCGCGCCTGCACCTCTCTGTGATGGGGATGAGGGGCAGCAGCCCAGCTGCAGCTCCACCAGAAGGGCTGAGAACTGCCTGGAGGTGCCAGCTCCACCAGAGCCCTGGGATCTGATGCCCACAATTCTTTCAGAAGCGCCCGGCTCTCCCAAGCCCACACGGGACACATTGCCTCAAGATATGCATCCTGATCCGACAGGCAACGCCTCCATAAAAAATGCCTTCTATTTCATTGAGGATCTGGAGGAAATATCTGAAGAGGAATTAGAAGACACCTTGGATCTGACACCCCCATCTTTGTCAGAAGTACAGCCCTCTCCCAGGCATAGAGATGGCACATTAGATCACGAGCCAGACCCCTTTCCCACAGCCCACAAGCCACTGAACATCCCTTTCTGTGGTAAGGAGGATTTTGAAGAGAGCTGCAAGGAAGAATTTGATGAGCCCTTGGAAAAGGAGGAATTTGTTCGAATCTGCATAACTGATTTGTTGCTTTCAATATTCACAAAGAAGAGACCAAGGCTCTTACCCCCCAACAGGAAAATGTATATAGAGGTGCGTCGTTACAATGAAATGGCCCAAGAGGTGAAAAGTGGCACTCCACTCCCACCAGACCACTGCTGCCTTCCGGAGGCCACAGATGCAATGGAAGCTGCTGGCACCTCCAAGGCAGAGGCCTTTCACAGCACATTTTGTCCCTCTCCACACACCCAGGGCAGGGAATGCAGCACCCCCAATACCTCTGCTCGGCCAGACCATGTGCTCTCGACTGTGCCCGACAAACACACCGACCACCCTCAGCCTGAGCTCGGAGGAGCATCAGGCAGCAACCCGAGGCAGAATGAAAAAGCGAATCGCAAGAGGAGCCTCGCTTCCCCTTCCTCCCCTCCCACACCATCGCAGCAGGCTCAAGAGGAAAGGTGTCTTGACCACCTCCCACCAAAGAAGCGCTATCGCTCCTGCTGCCAGTAGGGAGGCAAGGGGTTCCCTCTGCTACCCCAAGCTGCCACTGTCCTGCCACGTGCCAGCCCTGAACATCTGCACCCCAGCCTGCCCTTCCCCCAGCACTGCTGCCCCACACACCTCCAGCAAAATCTCGTTTTCTTTTTTTCCTTTCCTCCCTCTTTCTAGGTAGTCTTTTATGGTTCCTAAATAAACTGACCAGTGCTGTTCTTAAGTTACGCTCCGGTGTGTGTTCCTTATTGGTTAGCGGATACGTGAAAACTGCAACTAAGCTACTCTTGGGGGAAGGAGGAGGAGGGTACAGGGACGTTCCACCACACCTAGAAGAATGGTATTCCAATAGAATGATTAAGCCATTCTTTACACTAGGCTGAAATGACTCTGAGAATGCAAGTGAATAATCCGAGAGCATGAATGAGAAGAGAATGCTGTGAAAAGCATTACACAAAATACTAGTTACTAGTGGAGTGGCTAGATTTCATGGATGTTTATGCAACGCTAGTCCATCTCCAACTCTGCCAAGTACAGAAATGTATTCTTTGTAGAAGGGATAGAATTATAATATTAGAATAGATTTCTAACTGTCAGAATTAAATTAATTAGAATTAAAATCATTTTTAAAGTTAAGGTTAGAGTTTTTTAATAACAGCTTTGTTAGAGGAAATGAACACTGTGCAATGATGCTTGGGTATGGGTAGGATTTCTCAAGCTGATGTCAGAAGAGGATCCGTCGATGCCAGACCCAAAAAGGGCTCCTAGAGCTGCCATGAGTCAAGGCACCGGGAATTCCATTCAAACCGGAGCTCTAAAATGGTGAAAAGGACTAAATGGGAGGCCTCTCTATTCTGCAGCCTGGGAGCTTTATTGCAGGGAGCCAAGCTTTATTGCATAGTTCCGGTCGCCACTTCCTCGTCCCCCTGCCATCCCACCCACTTCTCCGCTGAGAGCAGGAAAGCTGCCTCCAGCACAGCACGGAGATGCCAGCAAAAGAGGCACCATCGTGCCCTCCCCACGCCTAGGTCTCTCACTCCAATAGGCAGCACAAGGACAGCGCGCTCTCGATCTGCTTTCCTTTGCTCTGCTCTGCTTTGGACAAGGCTTTGCAGACAGGTCCAGATTCCTGCCAGCAGGAGGGGCACACAAAGGATTTTGGCCATGCAACAAAGCTGCCACAGTCGGTGGCAGAGGTTTCTCCCCTTCCTATGCTTTGCCAAGGCGGCTCTGCTAAAACACATCACGATGGAAGGGAGGGTCTTGAAGGCTCGGAAACCCAAGGCACAACTGGAGCCCTCCGTGTCTCTGATTTCTTGATTTCCCCAAAGATGTGGGAGGCTATGCTGATTTCCTGCAATTATTCCCTCTCCACCTTTATTTGATCTGAAGCGGAACTGTCTCAGCCTTCTAACCTGAGCCCTCTGCAGAGACTAAGCACTGCGTTCCTTTGGCTTTTTAAGTGCTCCTATAAACTGTGGCACTTTGTTCCTACCTTCTGAAGGAAGGGAAGGGAAAGACGGGACATTTCCAGATTTCCCCTGCAGCCCTTGGAGGAAACTGAACCATGGAGCACGTGGCTGGAGACTTGCATTCAGTCTCCAGCTCAGCCTTTCATGTACCAGAGAGGTTGGCCTATGCCATGGGCATCAAAGAGAAGACAAAATCACTTCCCACTGCGAGCATGGGCAGCGATGCAGCTTGCTCTCATGCGGAACCCTCTTAAAGTTGGACACATGCAATGAGAATGAAGTGATCTTTGGAACTACGAGCTCGCTTGTACTTCCCCACTTTCACTGCCATTCTCTCATCAGAGCGATGACACTGTGCGCAGATGCCTAAGACACCTGTTTGGTGGTAGTTGGGGTGATGAGAGCCAGCGCTGCTCCCCTTTTCTTTCCTTTTATGTGTGTGTGTGTCTTGTTTGGTTTGGCTTGGATTATCACAGTGTTAATAGACAGTAGCAATGCTGTTCCTGCCGAACGTCATGCTGCCTCCCAGTGACAAAAAGCATCCTCCCTTGAGATGCCCCTGAGACTAGTGAGAGCAGATTCAATCCTTTCTCTGCTTCTGCCCACTTCCTCCAAGCACTTGAAGAGGAGCTAGATGGTCTCCAAGGGTCCTTTCCCCAGCAATAACCCAGTGGAGGCAGACAAATCAGTCAGGGCTGCAAGAAGAAAACAAAAATATTAAGTTACACAGGTCCAATAAACTACCACCCTGAATATTTCAGGAGTACTTTGCTGCCCACTTGTTGACCATTCAAGAAGGCTGGAGGACCGTGTTGCCCGGTGAGCCAGTGTCCCAGCTCCCTTACCCAGAGGTCAACCAGCAGGACACATTGACACACTGGACACGTGGCTTTACACCAAACTGGGGGGATGGATTTTATCAGGCTCTGAGCTGAAAGACTTGCATACGCGAAGACCCCAGCTTAGCCTTCCTCATTTTGCTCCGCTGTCTCGAATGAGTGCCAGAAAAGAGCAAAGGGAAGATAGGTGGCCCTGCAAAGCTTGGCTCACTTTAATCCTGCCAGATCGGTAAGCACAGCCATGACACTGGTGAGTAAGTGATGGAGTAATGAGAGCAGCGGGAACATTTTTGGAGCATTTCTAGAAAGGCCCAAGGGTAATTTAACAGCATCCTCCGGCCTCTTGAGTCCCGTGTTAGGGAGAGCACAGCTAAAGAGCATGTGCTTTCTTGTGCTACAATCCTCCTCTCTTTCCACGGGACACACTGAGGGGCGAGGGTGTCTCCAAAGAAGACGCAGTTCCTCTTTTCCTTCTAGCACGTTTCATACCTAGTGCTTTTTCTCTCTAGCTGGAAGCTCTATATGTTTCATGTAGAATTGTGTTCAGTCAACGAAATATGGAAGCAGGACAGCTAAAGGGTAAACTACCCCTATACAAGTCCCTTAGCCATTTTGAGCTGTAGCTTTCTGTTGTGCAGCCGGGAGGTGGAGTGCCCTTTTGAAAGAAAACCCAGCAGAGAGCTGTTGTTGCAGAATGCACAGAGGTGCCTTTGGTGGCAAAGCACCTGCTATGGCTGGGAGCAACCTCCATCCCACTGGAGAGGCCGTTGCTGAGGGATGGCAGGTGGCAAAGGCACCACACCGATGGCTCTGTGTTTGTGACATTGAAGGGTCTAAGGGCTGCTTGGTCCCCGCAGCTGGTTGCCAGCGGCTCTGGCGGAATGTTTGCTCTGGAACCTGCAGTCTCCCTGGACAACGTTAGAGGTTCGAGACTGTTTCCTCCCGCAGCTGGAGCATGGCTATATTGTCCTGCCTTCTTTAAAGGATAGCTACTGCTTTTTCTTCCTATCACAAGTCTGGAAGACCCTTCCGAGGCATAAGCGGCTGGGCTAAAGCAAGGGCTGACGAAATGGAGCGCAGCGGCCTAGGTGCAGCAGGCGACAGCGTGCGTGCCTGCCTTGAAGAGCGGGAGCAGGAGGCAAGAGAGGGCTCCTCTGTTCCTCCGCTGCCAGCCCGCCAGCCAGCCAGCGGCACCTCGACGCAAGAGCTGCAGCCAGCACCCGCGCCTGCACCTCTCTGTGATGGGGATGAGGGGCAGCAGCCCAGCTGCAGCTCCCCCAGAAGGGCTGAGGACTGCCTGGAGGTGCCAGCTCCACCAGAGCCCTGGGATCTGACGCCCACAATTCTTTCAGAAGCGCCGGGCTCTCCCAAGCCCTCACGGGACACATTGCCTCAAGATATCCATCCTGATCCGCCAGGCAACGCCTCCATAAAAATCGCCTTCTATTGCATTGAGGATCTGGAGGAAATATCTGAAGAGGAATTAGAAGAGTCCTTGGATCTGACACCCCCATCTTTGTCAGAAGTACAGCCCTCTCCCAGGCATACAGATGGTACATCGGATCATGAGCCAGACCCTTTTCCCACAGGCAACACGTTACTGAACATCCCTTTCTGTGGTACTGAGGATTTGCAAGTCATCTCTGAGGAAGACTCTGAAGAGCCCTCAGAAAAGGAGGAGTTTGTCCGAATCTTCATTACTGATTTGTTGCTTTCAATCTCCACCAAGAAGAGACCGAGGCTTTAACCTCAAAACAGGAAAATGTATATCGAGTTACGTTGTGGCCAAGAAATGGTCCAAGAGGTGAAAAGAAGCACTTCATTCCCACCAGAGCACTGCCATCTTCCAGAGGCCACTGATGCATTGGAAGCTGCTGGCATCTCCAAGGCAGAGGCCTTTCACAAGACATTTTCTCCCTCTCCACACACCCAGGGCAGTGGCTGCAGCACACCCAGTACCTCTGCTTGGCCAGACCATGTGCTCTCGACCGTGGCCGACAAAGACACCGACCACTCTCAGCCTGAGCTCGGAGGAGCATCAGGCAGCAACCCGAGGCAGAATGAAAAAGCGAATCGCAAGAGGAGCCTCGCTTCCCCTTCCTCCCCTCCCACACCATCGCAGCAGGCTCAAGAGGAAAGGTGTCTTGACCACCTCCCACCAAAGAAGCGCTATCGCTCCTGCCGCCAGTAGGGAGGCAAGGGGTTCCCTCTGCTACCCCAAGCTGCCACTGTCCTGCCACGTGCCAGCCCCTGAACATCTGCACCCCAGCCTGCCCTTCCCCCAGCACTGCTGCCTCACAGGCCTCCAGTAAAATCTCGTTTTCTATTTTTTCCCTCCCTTTCTAGGTAGTCTCTTATGTTTTCTAAATAAAATCACAGGTGCTGGTCTTACGTTATACTCTGGTGTGTGTTCCTTATCGGTTAGTGGATACGTGAAAACTGAAAGTAAGGAAGCTCTTGCAGGAAGGAGGAGGAGGGTACAGGGACATTTCACCACACCTAGAATTATAATATTCCAATAGAATAATTAAGCCATTCTTTACACTAGGCTCAAATGACTCTAAAGATTCAAGTGAATTAAACAAGACCATGAATGAGAACAGAATGCTGTGAAAAGCATTACACAAAATACTAGTCACTAGGGGAGGGGCTAGATTTTATGGAACTTCAGACAACACTAGTCCATCTCCAACTCTGCCAAGTAAAAAAAGGAACTCTTCGTAATAGGGGTAGAATTGCAATATTAGAATTGATTTCTGAATGTCAGGATTAAATTAATTAGAATTAAAATAATTTTTAAAACTAAGGTTAGTATTTTTTAATAACAGCTTTGTTAGAGGAATAGAACACGGTGCAATGATGCTTGGGTATGGGTAGGATTTCTCAAGCTGATGTCAGAAGAGGATCCATCAATTCCAGACCCAAAAAGGGGGTACCATGAGTCAAGGCACCGGGAATACCATCCAAAATGGAGCTCTAAAATGGCAAAAGCGACTAAACGGGAGGCCTCTCTATTCTGCAGCCTGGGAGCTTTATTGCAGGGAGCCAAGCTTGCGTAGGTCGGGTCGCCACTTCCTCGTCCCCCTGCCATCCCACCCACTTCTCCGCTGAGAGCAGGAAAGCTGCCTCCAGCACAGCACGGAGATGCCAGCAAAAGAGGCACCATCGTGCCCTCCCCACGCCTAGATCTCTCACTCCAGTAGGCAGCACAAGGACAGTGCGCTCTCCATCTGCTTTCCTTTGCTCTGCTCTGCTTTGGACAAGGCTTTGCAGCCAGGTCCAGATTCCTGCCAGCAGGAGGGGCACACAAAGGGATTCTGGCCATGCAACAAAGCTGCCACAGTCGGTGGCAGAGGCCTCTCCTCTGCTTATGCTTGGCTGAAGTGGCTCTGCCAAAACACATAACGCTTCAAGGCTCGGAAGACAAGGCACAACTGGAGCCCTCCATGTCTCTGATTTCTTGATTTCCCTAAAGATGAGGGAGGCTACACTGATTCCCTGCAACTATTCCCTCTCCACCTTTACTTGGTTTCAAGCATGGCTCTCTCACCACCTCTAAACTGAACTCTCTGCAGAGACTAAGCACTGCATTCCTTTGGTTCTCAAGTGCTCCTAGAAACTGTGGCCACTTTGTTCCTACCTTCTGAAAGGAAGGGAAGGGAGGCACCAGCAAAGACGGGACATTTCCAGATTTCCCCTGCAGCCCCTGGAGGAAACTGCACCATGGAGCACGTGGCTGGAGACCTGTATTCAGTCTCCAGCTCAGCCTTTCAGTTGGCAGAGATGTTTGCCTATGCCATGGCATCAAAGAGAAGACAAAATAACTTCCCACTGCAGGTATGAGCAGCGATGCAGCTTGCTCTCATGCAGAACCCTCTTAAAGTTGGACACATGCAATGAGAATGAAGTGATCTTTGGAACTACGAGCTCGCTTGTACTTCCGCACTTTCACTGCCATTCTCTCATGAGAACGATGACACTGTGCGCAGATGCGTAAGACTCCTGTTTGGTGGTGGTTGTGGGTGATGGGGGCCAGTGCTGCTCCCTTTTCTTTCCTTCTGTGTGTGTGTGTTTCCAGTTTGGTTTGGCTTGGATTATCACAGTGTTAATAGACAGTAGCAATGCTGTTCCTGCCCCACGTCATGCTGCCTCCCAGTGACAAAAAGCATCCTCCCTTGAGATGCCCCTGAGACTAGTGAGAGTAGATACCAGTCCTCTCTCTGCTTCTGCCCACTTCATCCAAGCACTTGAAGAGGAGCTAGATGGTCTCCAAGGGTCCTTTCCCCAGCACTAACCCAGTGGAGGCAAACAAATCAGTCAGGGCTGCAACAAGAAAACAAAAATATTAAGTTACACAGGTCCAATAAACTACCACCCTGAATATTTCAGGAGGGCTTTGTTGCCCACTTGTTGGCCATTCAAGAAGGCTGGAGGACCCTGTTGCCCGGTGAGCCAGTGTCCCAGCTCCCTTACCCAGAGGTCAACCAGCAGGACACACTGACACACTGGACACGTGGCATTAAACCAAACTGGGGGGATGGATTTTATTAGGCTCTGAGCTGAAAGACTTGCATACGCCAAGACCCCCCTCAGCTTGGTCCTTTTGCTCCGCTGTCCCGAATGAGTGCTGAAAAAGAGCCAAGGGAAGATAGGTGGCCCTGCAAAGCTTGACTCACTTTAATCCTGCCAAATCAGTAAGCACAGCCATGACACTGGTGAGTAAGTGATGGAGTAATGAGAGCAGCGGGAACATTTTTGGAGCATTTCTAGAAAGGCCCAAGGGTAATTTAACAGCATCCTCCCGCCTCTTGAGTCCCGTGTTAGGGAGAACACAGCTAAAGAGCATGTGCTTTGTTGTGCTACAATCCTCCTCTCTTTCCACTGGACACACTGAGGGACGAGACTGGCTTCAAAGAAGACGCTGTCCCTCTTTTCCTTGCAGCGTGTTTCATACCTAGTGCTTTTTCTCTCCATCTGGAAGCTACTTAGGTTTCATATAGAATTGTGTTCAGTCAATGACAGATGGAAGCATGGCAGCTAAAGGGTAAAGTACCCCTAGAGAGGTCCCTTAGACATTGTGAGGCGTAGTTTTCCGTCGTGCAGCAGAGAGGTGGACTGCTCTTTTGAAAGAAAACCAGGCAGAGAGCTGCTGTTGCAGAACGGACAGAGGTGCCTTTGGTGGCAAAGCACTTGCTATGGCTGGGAGCAACCTCCATCCCACTGGAGAGGCCGTTGCTGAGGGATGGCACGTGGCAAAGGCACCACACCGATGGCTCTGTGTTTGTGACATTGAAGGGTCTAAGGGCTGCTTGGCCACTGCAACTGGTTGCCAGTGGCTCTGGCGGAATGTTTGCTCTGGAACCTGCAGTCTCCCTGGACAACACTTGTGGTTTGAGACTGTTTCCTCCCAAAGCTGGAGCATCTCTACGTTGTCCTGCCTTCTTTAAAGGATAGCGACTCCTTTTTCTTCCTGTCTCAAGTCTGGAAGACACTTCCAAGGGACAAACGGCTGGGCTAAAGCAAGGGCTGACGAAATGGAGCGCAGCGGCCTAGGTGCAGCAGGCGACAGCGTGCGTGCCTGCCTTGAAGAGCGGGAGCAGGAGGCAAGAGAGGGCTCCTCTGTTCCTCCGCTGCCAGCCCGCCAGCCAGCCAGCGGCACCTCGACGCAAGAGCTGCAGCCAGCACCCGCGCCTGCACCTCTCTGTGATGGGGATGAGGGGCAGCAGCCCAGCTGCAGCTCCAGCAGAAGGGCTGAGGACTGCCTGGAGGTGCCAGCTCCACCAGAGCCCTGGGATCTGACGCCCACAATTCTTTCAGAAGCGCCGGACTGTCCCAAGCCCACAGGTGACACATTGCTTTCCAACACTCATCCCTCTCTGAGAGGCAATCCCCCCATGAACATCACCTTCTATTCCCTTGAAGATTTGGAAGAAATCTCTGAGGATGAATTAGAAGAGTCCTTGGATCAGACATCCCCATCTTTGTCAGAAGCGCCCGGCTCTCCCAAGCCCAAACGTGACACATTGCCTCACGATATGCTTCCTGAACCAACAGGAAATACCTTCATGAACATTGCCTTCTATTTCATTGAAGATGTGGAGGAAACCTCTGAAGATGAATTAGAAGGGCTCTGGGATCTGACATGCCCATCTCTTGCAGAAGCACAGCCCTCTCCCAGGCATACAGATAGCACATCGGATCACAAAACAGATATTTTGCCCACAGGCAATAAGTCACTGAACATCCCTGTCTGTGGTAATGAGGATTTGCAAGTCATCTGCGAGGAAGACTCTGAAGAGCCCTTGGAAAAGGAGGAGTTTGTCCAGATCTGTGTTACTGACTTAATGCTTGCAATGTCCACCAAGAAGAGACCAAGGCTTTTACCTCCCAACAGGAAAATGTATATTGAGGTGCGTTGGGATAAAGAAGGGCCCGAAGAGATGAAATATAGCACTCCACTCCCACCAGAGCACTGCCGTCTTCCGGAGGCCACAGATGCAAAGGAAGCTCCTGGCAGTTATAAGGCAGAGACCTTTCACGGGACATTTTCTCCATCTCCAGACACGCAAGGCAGTGGCTGCAGCACCCGCAATACCTCTGCTCGGCCAGACCATGTGCTCTTGAACGTGGCCAACATAGACACCGACCACCCTCAGCCTGAGTTCGGAGGAGCATCAGGCAGCAACCCGAGGCAGAATGAAAAAGGGAATCGCAAGAGGAGCCTCGCTTCCCCTTCCTCCCCTCCCACACCATCGCAGCAGGCTCAAGAGGAAAGGTGTCTTGAACACCTCCCACCAAAGAAGCGCTATCGCTCCTGCTGCCAGTAGGGAGGCAAGGGGTTCCCTCTGCTACCCCAAGCTGCCACTGTCCTGCCACGTGCCAGCCCCTGAACATCTGCACCCCAGCGTGCCCTTCCCCCAGCACTGCTGCCCCACATACCTCCAGCAAAATCTCGTCTTCTTCTTTTTTTTTTTTTTTCCCCATCCCTATTTCTAGGTAGTCTCTTATGTTTTCTTAATAAAATGACGGATGCTGTTCTTAAGTTACGCTCTGGTGTGTGTTCCTTATCAACTAGGGGATATTTGAAAACTGCAACTCAGCTACTCTTGGGGGAAGGAGGAGGAGGGTACAGGGACGTTCCACCACACCTAGAAGAATGATATTCCAGTAGAATAATTAAGCCATTCTTTACACTAGGCTCAAATGACTGTGAGGATTCCAGTGAATAAAACGAGAGCATGAATGATAACAGAATGCTGTGAAAAGCATTACACAAAATACTAGTTACTAGTGGAGTGGCTAGATTTCATGGATGTTCATGCAACACTAGTTCATCTCCAACTCTGCCAAGTACAAAAATGTACTCTTTGTAGAAGAGATAGAATTGTAATATTAGAATAGATTTCTAACTGTCAGGATTAACTTGATTAGAATTAAAATAATTTTTAAAGTTAAGGTTAGAGTTTTTAAATAACAGCTTTGTTAGAGGAAAAGAACACTGTGCAAGGATGCTTGGGTATGGGTTGGATTTCTCAAGCTGATGTCAGAAGAGGATCCGTCGATTCCAGACCCAAAAAGGGCTTCTAGAGCTGCCATCAGTCAAGGCACCAGGAATACCATCCAAACCGGAGCTCTAAAATGGTGAAAGGGACGAAATGGGAGGCCTCTCTATTGTGCAGCCTCAGAACTTTATTGCAGGGAGCCAAGCTTGCCTGACACATTGCCTCAAGATATGCATCCTGATTCGACAGGCAATGCCTCCATAAAAATCGCCTTCTATTGCATTGAGGATCTCGAGGAAATATCTGAAGAGGAATTAGAAGACACCTGGGATCTGACACCCCCATCTTTGTCAGAAGCACAGCCCTCTCCCAGGCATAGAGATGGCACATTGGATCACGAGCCAGACCCCTTTCCCACAGCCAACAAGCCACTGAACATCCCTTTCTACGGTAATGAGGATTTGGAAGACAGCTCCACGGAAGAATTTGACCAGCCCTCGGAAAACGAGGATTTTGTCCGAATCTGCATTACTGATTTGTTGCTTTCAATCTCCACTAAGAAGAGACCAAGGCTCTTACCCCCCAACAGGAAAATGTATATCGAGGTACGTCGTGGCCAAGAAATGGTCCAAGAGGTGAAAAGAAGCACTTCATTCCCACCAGAGCACTGCCATCTTCCAGAGGCCACTGATGCAATGGAAGCTGCTGGCAGTTATAAGGCAGAGACCTTTCACAAAACATTTTCTCCCTCTCCACAGACCCAGGGCAACAGCTACAGCACCCCCAATACCTCTGCTCTGCCAGACCATATGCTCTCGACCGTGGCCGACAAAGACACCGACCACCCTCAGCCTGAGCTCGGAGGAGCATCAGGCAGCAACCCGAGGCAGAATGAAAAAGCGAATCGCAAGAGGAGCCTCGCTTCCCCTTCCTCCCCTCCCACACCATCGCAGCAGGCTCAAGAGGAAAGGTGTCTTGAACACCTCCCTCCAAAGAAGCGCTATCGCTCCTGCTGCCAGTAGGGAGGCAAGGGGTTCCCTCTGCTACCCCAAGCTGCCACTGTCCTGCCACGTGCCAGCCCCTGAACATCTGCACCCCAGCGTGCCCTTCCCCCAGCACTGCTGCCCCACACACCTCCAGAAAAATCTTGATTTTTTTTTTTTGCTTCCCCTTCTAGGTTGTCTCTTATGTTTTGTAAATAAAATGACTGGTGCTGTTCTTAAATTGCACTCTTGTGTGTGTTCCTTATCGGCTAGCGGATACGTGAAAACTGCAACTAAGCTACTCTTGGGGGAAGAAGGAGCAGGGTCCGGTGATGTTCCAAAACACCTAGAAGAATGGTATTCCAGTAGAATAATTTAACCATTCTTTACACTAGGCTCAAATGACTGTGAGGATTTGAGTGAATAATACAAGAGCATGAATGAGAAGAGAATGCTGTGAACAGCTTTACACAAAATACTAGTTACTAGTGGAGGGGCTAGATTTCATGGATGTTCATGCAACACTAGTCCATCTCCAACTCTGCCAAGTACAAAAATGTACTCTTTGTAATAGGGGTAGAATTGCAATGTTAGAATTGATTTCTAAATGTTAGGATTAAATTAGTTAGAATTAGATCAATTTTTAAAATTAAGATTAGAATTTTTAAATAACAGCTTTGTTAGAGGAAAAGAACACTGTGCAATGATGCTTGGGTATGGGTACGGTTTCTCAAGCTGATTGATATCAGAAGAGGATCCGTCGATGCCAGACCCAAAAAGGGCTTCTAGAGCTGCCATGAGTCAAGGCACCGGGAATACCATCCAAACCATCGGCTTGCCACTTCCTCGTCCCACTGACATCCCAACCACTTCTCCGCTGAGAGCAGGAAAGCTGCCTCCAGCACAGCACGGAGATGCCAGCAAAAGAGGCACCATCGTGCCCTCTCCACGCCTAGATCTCTGACTCCAGTAGGCAGCACAAGGACAGCGCGCTCTCCATCTGCTTTCCTTTGCTCTGCTCTGCTTTGGACAAGGCTTTGCAGCCAGGTCCAGATTCCTGCCAGCAGGAGGGACACACAAAAGGATTTTGGCCATGCAACATGGCTTCCACAGTCGGTGGCAGAGGTTTCTCCCCTTCCCATGCTTTGCAAAAGCAGCTCTGCCAAAACAGGTCACGATGGGCTGGAAGCTCTTGAGGGCTTGAAACTCAAGGCAAAACTGGAGACCTCCATGCCTCTGATTTCTTCTTTTCCCCAAAGATGTGGGAGGCTACACTGACTGCCTGCAACTATTCCCTCTCCACCTTTATTTGGTCTCAAGCATGGCTCTCTCAGCACCTCTAACCTGAACTCTCTGCAGAGACTAATCACTGCGTTTCTTTGGCTTTTTAAGTGCTCCTAGAAACTCTGGCCACTTTGTTCCTCTCTTCTGAAAGGAAGGGAAGGGAAAGATGGGACATTTCCAGATTTCCCCTGCAGCCCCTGGAGGAAACTGCACCATGGAGCACATGGCTGGAGACTTGCATTCAGTCTCCAGCTCAGCCTTTCCTGTACCAGAGAGGTTTGCCTATGCCATGGCATCAAAGAGAAGACAAAATCACTTCCCACTGCGGGCATGGGCAGCGATGCAGCTTGCTCTCATGCAGAACCCTCTTAAAGTTGGACACATGCAATGAGAATGAAGTGATCTTTGGAACTACGAGCTCGCTTGTACTTCCCTGCTTTCACTGCCATTCTCTCATCAGAGTGATGACACTGTGCGCAAATGCCTAAGACTCCTGTTTGGTGGTGGTTGTGGGTGATGGGAGCCAGCGCTGCTCCCTTTTCTTTCCCTTTGTGTGTGTGTGTGTCCTGATTGGTTTGGCTTGGATTATCACAGTGTTAATAGACAGTAGCAATGCTGTTCCTGCCGAACGTCATGCTGCCTCCCAGTGACAAAAAGCATCTTCCCTTGAGATGCCCCTGAGACTAGTGAGAGCAGATTCCAATCCTTTCTCTGCTTCTGCCCACTTCCTCCAAGCACTTGAAGAGGAGCTAGATGGTCTCCAAGGGTCTTTTCCCCAGCACTAACCCAGTGGAGGCAAACAAATCAGTCAGGGCTGCAAGAAGAAAAAAAAAATTAAGTTACACATGTCCAATAAACTACCACCCTGAATATTTCAGGAGGGCTTTGTTGCCCACTTGTTGACCATTGAAGAAGGCCGGAGGACCCTGTTGCCCGGTGAGTCAGTGTCCCAGCTCCCTTACCCAGAGGTCAACCAGCAGGACACACTGACACACTGGACATGTGGCATTACACCAAACTGGGGAGATGGATTTTATTAGGCTCTGAGCTGAAAGACTTGCATACGCCAAGACCCCCCTCAGCCTTCCTCCGTTTGCCCCGCTGTCCCGAATGAGTGCCGAAAAAGAGCAAAGGGAAGATAGGTGGCCCTGCAAAGCTTGACTCCCTTTAATCCTGCCAGATCGGTAAGCACAGCCATGACACTGGTGAGCAAGTGATGGAGTAATGAGAGCAGCGGGAACATTTTTGGAGCATTTCTAGAAAGGCCCAAGGGTAATTTAACAGCATCCTCCCGCCTCTTGAGTCCGGTGTTAGGGAGAGCACAGCTAAAGAGCATGTGCTTTGTTGTGCTACAATCCTCCTCTCTTTCCACTGGACACACTGAGGGGCGAGGGTGGCTTCAAAGAAGACGCTGTCCCTCTTTTGCTTCCAGCGCGTTTCGTGCCTAGTGCTTTTTCTCTCTATCTGGAAGCTACTTAGGTTTCATATAGAATTATGTTCAGTCGATGAAATATGGAAGCATGACAGCTAAAGGGTAAACTACCCCTAGACAAGTCCCTTAGACATTGTGAGGTGTAGCTTTCTGTTGTGCAACAGGGAGGTGGACTGCCCTTTTGAAAGTAAACACAGCAGAGAGCTGTTGTTGCAGAACGGACAGAGGTGCCTTTGGTGGCAAAGCACTTGCTATGGCTGGGAGCAACCTCCATTCCACTGGAGAGGCCGTTGCTGAGGGATGGCACGTGGCAAAGGCACCACACCGATGGCTCTGTGTTTGTGACATTGAAGGGTCTAAGGGCTGCTTGGCCCCCGCAGCTGGTTGCCAGCGGCTCTGGCGGAATGTTTGCTCTGGAACCTGCAGTCTCCCTGGACAACGTTAGAGGTTCGAGACTGTTTCCTCCCGAAGCTGGAGCATCGCTACGTTGTCCTGCCTTCTTTAAAGGATAGCTACTCCTTTTTCTTCCTGTCTCAAGTCAGGAAGACCCTTCCAAGGGACAAGCGGCTGGGCTAAAGCAAGGGTTGACCCAATGGAGCGCAGCGGCCTAGGTGCAGCAGGCGACAGCGTGCGTGCCTGCCTTGAAGAGCGGGAGCAGGAGGCAAGAGAGGGCTCCTCTGTTCCTCCGCTGCCAGCCCGCCAGCCAGCCAGCGGCACCTCGACGCAAGAGCTGCAGCCAGCACCCGCGCCTGCACCTCTCTGTGATGGGGATGAGGGGCAGCAGCCCAGCTGCAGCTCCACCAGAAGGGCTGAGGGCTGCCTGGAGGTGCCAGCTCCACCAGAGCCCTGGGATCTGACGCCCACAATTCTTTCAGAAGCGCCGGGCTCTCCCAAGCCCACAGGTGACACATTGCCTCCCGACACTCATCCCGATCCGAGAGGGAATCCACCCATGAACATCGTCTTCTATTCCCTTGAAGATTTAGAAGATATCTCTGAGGATAAATTAGAAGAGTCCTTGGATGTGACACCCCCATCTTTGTCAGAAGCGCCAGGCTCTCCCAAGCCCACAGGTGACACCTTGCCTCAAGATATGCATCCTGAACCGACAGGGAACGCCTACATAAAAATTGCCTTCTATTGCACCAAGGATCTGGAGGAAATCTCTGAAGATGAATTGGAAGAGCCCTGGGATCTGACACCCCCATCTCTTGCAGAAGCACAGCCCTCTCCCAGGCATACAGATGGCACATCAGATAACGAGACAGATCCTTTGCTCACAGGCAACAAGTCACCGAACATCCCTGTCTGCAGTAATGGGGATTTGAAAGTCATCTCTGAGGAAGACTCTGAAGAGCCCTTGGAAAAGGAGGAGTATGTCCAGATCTGTGTTACTGACTTAATGCTTGCAATGTCCACCAAGAAGAGACCAAGGCTCTTACCTCCCAACAGGAAAATGTATATCGAGGTACGCCCTGGCAAAGAAATGGCCCAAGAGGTGAAAAATAGGACTCCCCTCCCACCAGACCACTGCCGTCTTGTTGAGGACACATATGCAATGGAAGCTGCTGGCATCTCTAAGGCACAGGCCTTTCACGAGACATTTTCTCTCCCTCCACACACCCAAGGCAGCGGCTCTGCTTGGCCAGGCCACATGCTCTCGACTGTGGCCACCAAAAACACTGACCACCCTCAGCCTGAGCTCGGGGGAGCTTCAGGCAGCAAACCAAGGAAGAATCAAAATGGGAATCGCAAGAGGAGCCTCGCTTCCCCTTCCTCCCCTCCCACACCATCACAGCAGGCTCAAGAGGAAAGGTGTCTTGACCACCTCCCACCAAAGAAGCGCTATCGCTCCTGCTGCCAGTAGGGAGGCAAGGGGTTCCCTCTGCTACCCCAAGCTGCCACTGTCCTGCCACGTGCCAGCCCCTGAACATCTGCACCCCAGCCTGCCCTTCCCCCAGCACTGCTGCCCCACACACCTCCAGCAAAATCTCGTTGTTTTTCTTTTTCCCTCCCTTTCTAGGTAGTCTCTGATGTTTTCTAAATAAAATGACAGGTGCTGTTCTTATGTTATACTCTGGTGCGTGTTCCTTTTCGGCTAGCGGATACGTGTAAACTGCAACTAAGCTAGTCTTGGGGGAAGGAGGCGGAGGGTATAGGGACATTCTACCACACCTAGAAGAATGGTATTCCAATAGAAGAATTAAGCCATTCTTTACACTAGGCTCAAATGACTCTGAGGGATGACGTATATAATACGGCAGCATGAATGAGAAGAGAATGCTGTGAAAAGCATTACACAAAATACTAGTTACTAGTGGAGTGGCTAGATTTCATGGATGTTCATGCAATGCTAGTCCATCTCCAACTCTGCCAAGTACAAAAATATGCTAATCGTAGAAGGGGTAGAGTGGAATATTAGAATTGATTTCTAAATGTGAGGGTTGACTTAATGAGAATTAGATTAATTTTTAAAATTAAGGTTAGGATTTTTTAAAAATGGCTTCATTAGAGGAGAAGAACACTGGGCAATGACGCTGGGGTATGGGTAGGATTTCTCAAGCTGATGTCAGAAGAGGATCCGTCGATTCCAGACCCAAAAAGGGCTCATAGAGCTGCCATGAGTCAAGGCACTGGGAATATCATCCAAACCAGAGCTCTAAAATGGCGAAAGGGACTAAATGGGAGGCCTCTCTATTCTGCAGCCTCAGAGCTTTATTGCATAGCTCGGGTCGCCACATCCTCGTCCCCCTGCCATCCCACTCACTTCTCCGCCTGAGAGCCGGAAAGCTGCCTCCAGCACAGCACAGAGATGCCAGCAAAAGAGGCACCATCGTGCCCTCCCCACGCCTAGGTCTCTCACTCCAATAGGCAGCACAAGGACAGCACGCTCTCCATCTGCTTTCCTTTGCTCTGCTCTGCTTTGGACAAAGGTTTTGCAGACAGGTCCAGATTCCTGCCAGCAGGAGGGGCACACAAAGGGATTGTGGCCATGCAACAAAGCTGCCACAGTCGGTGGCAGAGGTTTCTCCCATTCCTATGCTTTGCCAAGGCGGCTCTGCCAAAACACATCACGATGGGCTGGGGGCTCTTGAAGGCTCAGAACCCAAGGCACAACTGGAGCCCTCCATGTCTCTGATTTCTTGATTTCCCCAAAGATGAGAGAGGCTACAGTGATTCCCTGCAACTATTCCCTCTCCACCTTCATTTGGTCTCAAGCATGGCTCTCTCAGCACCTGTAAACTCAACACTCTGCAGAGACTAAGCACTGCATTCCTTTGGCTTTTCAAGTGCTCCTAGAAACTGTGGCCACTTTGTTCCTACCTTCTGAAAGGAAGGGAAGGGAGGCAGCAGCAAAGACGGGACATTTCCAGTTTTCCCCTGCAGCCCCTGGAGGAAACTGCACCATAGAGCACGTGGCTGGAGACTTGCATTCAGTCTCCAGCTCAGCCTTTCAGTTGGCAGAGAGGTTTGCCTATGCCATGGCATCGAAGAGAAGACAAAATCACTTCCCACTGCGGGCATGGGCAGCGATGCAGCTTGCTCTCATGCAGAACCCTCTTAAAGTCGGACACATGCAATGAGAATGAAGTGATCTTTAGAACTACGAGCTCGCTTGTACTTCCCCACTTTCACTGCCATTCTCTCATCAGAGCGATGACACTGTGCGCAGATGCCTAAGACTCCTGTTTGGTGGTAGTTGTGGGTGATGGGAGCCAGTGCTGCTCCCTTTTCTTTCCCTTTGTGTGTGTGTGTGTCTTGTTTGGTTTGGCTTGGATTATCACAGTGTTAATAGACAGTAGCAATGCTGTTCCTGCCGTACGTCGTGCTGCCTCCCAGTGACAAAAAGCATCCTCCCTTGAGATGCCCCTGAGACTAGTGAGAGCAGATTCCAGTCCTCTCTCTGCTTATGCCCACTTCCTCCAAGCACTTGAAGAGGAGCTAGATGGTCTCCAAGGGTGTTTTTCCAGAAATAACCCAGTGGAGGCAAACAAATCAGTCAGGGCTGCAAGAAGAAAACAAATTATTAAGTTACACAAGTCGAAAAAACTACCTCCCTGAATATTTCAGGAGCACTTTGTTGCCCACTTGTTCACCATTCAAGAAGGCTGGAGGACCCTGTTGCCCGGTGAGCCAGTGTCCCAGCTCCCTTACCCAGAGGTCAACCAGCAGGACACATTGACACACTGGACACGTGGCATTACACCAAACTGGGGGGATGGATTTTATTAGGCCCTGAGCTGAAAGACTTGCATATGCCAAGACCCCCCTCAGCCTTCCTCCGTTTGCCCCGCTGTCTCGAATGAGTGCCGAAAAAGAGCAAAGGGAAGATAGGTGGCCCTGCAAAGCTTGACTCACTTTAATCCTGCCAGATCGGTAAGCACAGCCATGACACTGGTGAGTAAGTGATGGAGTAATGAGAGCAGCGGGAACATTTTTGGAGCATTTCTAGAAAGGCCCAAGGGTAATTTAACAGCATCCTCCCACCTCTTGAGTCCCGTGTTAGGGAGAGCACAGCTAAAGAGCATGTGCTTTCTTGTGCTGCAATCCTCCTCTCTTTCTACTGGACACACAGGGACGAGACTGGCTTCAAAGAACACGCAGTCCCTCTTTTCCTTCCAGCACGTTTCATACCTAGAGCTTTTTCTCTCTAGCTGGAACCTCTATAGGTTTCATATAGAATTGTGTTCAGTCAATGAAATATGGAAGCAGGACAGCTAAAGGGGAAACTACCCCTAGACAAGTCCCTTAGACATTGTGAGGTGTAGCTTTCCGTCCTGCAGCAGGGAGGTGGACTGTCCTTTTGAAAGAAAACCCAGCAGAGAGCTGTTGTTGCAGAATGGACAGAGGTGCCTTTGGTGGCAAAGCACTTGCTATGGCTGGGAGCAACCTCCATCCCACTGGAGAGGCCGTTGCTGAGGGATGGCAGGTGGCAAAGGCACCACACCGATGGCTCTGTGTTTGTGACATTGAAGGGTCTAAGGGCTGCTTGGCCCCCGCAGCTGGTTGCCAGTGGCTCTGGCGGAATGTTTGCTCTGGAACCTGCAGTCTCCCTGGACAACACTTGTGGTTTGAGACTGTTTCCTCCCGAAGCTGGAGCATCGCTACGTTGTCCTGCCTTCTTAAAGGATAGCTACTCCTTTTTCTTCTTGTATCAAGTCAGGAAGACCCTTCCGAGGCACAAGCGGCTGGGCTAAAGCAAGGGTTGACCAAATGGAGCGCAGCGCCCTCGGTGCAGCAGGCGACAGCGTGCGTGCCTGCCTTGAAGAGCGGGAGCAGGAGGCAAGAGAGGGCTCCTCTGTTCCTCCGCTGCCAGCCCGCCAGCCAGCCAGCGGCACCTCGACGCAAGAGCTGCAGCCAGCACCCGCGCCTGCACCTCTCTGTGATGGGGATGAGGGGCAGCAGCCCAGCTGCAGCTCCACCAGAAGGGCTGAGGACTGCCTGGAGGTGCCAGCTCCACCAGAGCCCTGGGATCTGACGCCCACAATTCTTTCAGAAGCGCCCGGCTCTCCCAAGCCCACACGGGACACATTGCCTCAAGATATGCATCCTGATCTGTTGCAGATAGTTAGGGAACGGCGGCCGGAAGATATCGTGCTGTACGGAAAGATAGGGCCCCTAGTAGCCAATAGTGTTTAGTCTATGGTGTAAGCAGACGGATGTGACGTTGTAAACCTAGATATATAACACCTTGTTTCCCATCAATAAAGGCCATTTGCCGTCCACCACATTTGTGTCAACTAGCTGATAGCTCGAGTGGTTTGGGGGTGGTCGCCGTGCCGTCCCTGAACCAGGTCGCAGCAGCCATTTGAACTGCAACAAGTGGCCACTTTAATGCAATACTGCTGGAGAGGCTGAAAACCAAGGGAAAAAAGAAAAAAAAAAAGAAAAAAGAACCCTTCGTGGTCTATGTACATTACATCCATTTACAGAGTTGGCCAGTACTGTATACAACATATAAATACATGATCAAAGAGATGCATAGAGGATACTTACAGGAGCCAAATAATTCACTTTATACATCCAAGAATGAAAAGATTAAAAAAAATTAGAAAAGGAAAGAACACTGCCTTAAATGTTAGGTGATCGTCACACAGATGAACAGCTCGACGCCCGCGCGGGCGGACGCTGCCACATCGAGGTCCTCGGCGTAGGGCCGCCGCGCGGGGCCAGCACTGGCCACATCAACCAGCCCCGGGAGCCGCGGCCCTTCCTGGGGGCGACGGGCGGCCGAGGGGGCGGCCGGGGCCGCACAACGCGGTGCCGAGAGGGTGGAAGACTGCAGGGTCCAACGCAGCCCTTACGGAACACCCTGGTCCAGGTCTTTGGATGCGAAGGTCTCCTCCGCGGAGGGCGCGGGAGGGCTGCAGCGAGCGGCCTCCCACGCGGAGCGGAGCGGAGCGGCGGCTCCGGGATCGCTCCGTAACCCCCAGCTCCGAGCGCGCCTGGGAGCGGGACAGGGCTCCGCGCTGCAATCTCAGGGGGAAGCCAAGTCAGCTTTCCTCACCCAAACAAGTGTAATAGCATGTCTACTATAAACAGAGTATTCTGTGTACAGGTTTTAGGAACAGTCTATGGTGTAAGCAGACGGATGTGACGTTGTAAACCTAGATATATAACACCTTGTTTCCCATCAATAAAGGCCATTTGCCGTCCACCACATTGCTGTCAACTAGCTGATAGCTCGAGTGGTTTGGGGGTGGTCGCCGTGCCGTCCCTGAACCAGGTCGCAGCAGCCATTTGAACTGCAACAAGTGGTGCCGAAACCCGGGAACGTCATCGCCTGGATGAGCGAGCAGCGTGAGCAGCAGCCAGAGCAAGTGGACCACCCCGGCGAAGGGGACACTACCGAATCAACAAGGAGGATGGAAGCCCTCATAAAGGTCGTATCGCAATTACATAAGTACTGGGGGATTGATTGTAAGCCAAAAGATTTTACTCTTGCAGTTACAAGGCTTTTGAAAATTAAGGCTATAGACCAGCCGGTGGATATTCTCCACCCTGAACTGTGGGACAAATGTACTAAGGCATTAGCTGAGGAGACAATGTTCTCAGGTTGTGGGAAAAACCTTAAGGCTTGGGGAAAAGTTGTACAAGCCTTACAGAAAGCTATGAAAGAGCAGGAGACTTGGGTAGCAGTAAAAGACTGTTTATTGGCCACGTTCAAAGTGGGAATCGGGACAACTGCGCAGACTTTGGACCCCCCAGATGATGGCAATTCTGCTGAGCCTAAAGGTCAGCAAGAGGGTGAAACATCCCCTCCATCCCCGAACCCCCCCCCACTTACAGAGGAGCAGAAACAGCCGAAATCTGTTTGGAGCGAGGTAGCCGAGGAAGCTAGGAACATTGAAAAGAAGTCAGAGCATAATGACGTCTGGGCCAGGCCACCACCCTATGCCCCTCAAAATGGCGCCGAGCCACAAGGGGAAGGGCGGGGCGAGGGTGCCCCCGGCGCGAGTGAGGCGCCGGAAACCAATGGGAGTGACCGGACACCTGAGGGCGGCCCGAGGGAGGGGCCGAGAGGAAGTCCGAGTGAGGGACAAAGAGAAGACCCGAGGGAGGGGTCGAGAGCAAGTCCGAGTGAGGGACGGAGAGAAGACCCGAGGGAGGGGTCGAGAGCAAGTCCGAGTGAGGGACGGAGAGAAGACCCGAGGGAGGGGTCAGAGCATAATGATGTCTGGGCCAGGCCACCACCCTATGCCCCTCAAAATGGCGCCGAGCCACAAGGGGAAGGGCGGGGCGAGGGTGCCCCCGGTGCGAGTGAGGCGCCGGAAACCAATGGGAGTGACCGGAGCCCGGAAGTGACCAGTCAGTCGAGTTCCGACTCCGGATCAGCCACTAGTCAGGACGAGTGGCTCACAACCGATTCAAACTTAAGGAAGGAGAAAAAGAAGGTAAACATCCGAATTAAAGAAAAACCGGCGGGAGCATTCATGATTAAGCATGTTGCAAAGGAAGAGCATCTGACCCCAATTCAGGTGGCTGTTACCTTCAAAATAAAACTAATGAAAATTGTGAGTTTCTGTTCACAGGACCGGATCATCGGACACCCCCGTAACCCGTACACCCCGGTGACAAGCGTCCCGCCCGAGCCTGCGAGTTCCACGCTGACCGAATCCAGAAAACAACAAAACAGCCTCCACAAGAGGGGGCCACGATGCCTTTGCGATATCTTAATTTTGCAGCTTGTCACTATAGGACAGGTAGAGTCACACCAGCCCTTTAAATGGGGTACTTGAACAGATCGAACAATCTCGAGCAATTAGTACAAAAATAACTACAGGGCCACCAGTTTTCAGTGCCATGCCTTGCCAACTAGCACCCATTGAACCCTGTTCCAAACGCAGCCGGTACAAAAATTTGTTCACCGGTTCGCCGTGGTTAACCACCCTGATATCCACCTTGATAGGGCTGATCACAATGATCATGATGACGCTAATCTTTGGACCCTGTATATTGAATAAGCTCATGCCGTTTGTCAAGAATCAGCTAGAGAAGGTTAACATCATGTTAGTAGAACACCAACAACTGCTTTAAGAATATATCCACTCAGTATTACCCCCAAGTTATCCCAAGGTACACCCTATTCCTACACCCTGGTATTACCTGTCATCCCCTACCTTCTACGCGCCTTCTTCTTTGTGCCTTATGTTTTATGTCAAGTTTATGATATGTAATTTTAAGATTGGTATAACTATAAGAATAGAATAAGATAGTAATAAGAATAAGATAGTTGTATTTTAGCTAGTTTTGTTATGCATAGGGAGGGGGGAAGTTGTTGCAGATAGTTAGGGAACGGCGGCCGGAAGATATCGTGCTGTACGGAAAGATAGGGCCCCTAGTAGCCAATAGTGTTTAGTCTATGGTGTAAGCAGACGGATGTGACGTTGTAAACCTAGATATATAACACCTTGTTTCCCATCAATAAAGGCCATTTGCCGTCCACCACATTTGTGTCAACTAGCTGATAGCTCGAGTGGTTTGGGGGTGGTCGCCGTGCCGTCCCTGAACCAGGTCGCAGCAGCCATTTGAACTGGGATCTGACGCCCACAATTCTTTCAGAAGCGCCCGGCTCTCCCAAGCCCACACGGGACACATTGCCTCAAGATATGCATCCTGATCCGCCAGGCAATGCCTCCATAAAAATTGCCTTCTATTGCATTCAGGATCTGGAGGAAATATCTGAAGAGGAATTAGAAGACACCTGGGATCTGACACCCCCATCTTTTTCAGAAGCACGGCCCTCTCGCAGACATACAGATGGTACATCGGATCATGAGCCAGACCCTTTTCCCAGAGGCAACAAGTTACTGAACATCCCTTTCTGTGGTACTAAGGATTGGCAAGTGATCTCTGAAGAAGACTCTGAAGAGCCCTCGGAAAAGGAGGAGTTTGTCCGAATCTGCATTACTGATTTGTTGCTTTCAATCTCCACCAAGAAGAGACCAAGGCTCCTACCCCGCGACACGAAAATGTATATCGAGTTACGTCGTGGCCAAGAAATGCCCCAAGAGGTGCAATATAGCACTCCACTCCCAGCAGACCACTGCTGTCTTCCTGAGGCCACAGATGCAAAGGAAGCTGCTGGCATTTATAAGGCAGAGGCCTTTCACAGGACATTTTCTACCTCTCCACACACCCAGGGCAACAGCTACAGCACCCCCAATACCTCTGCTCGGCCAGACCTTGTGCTCTTGACTGTGGCCAACAAAGACACCGACCACCCTCAGCCTGAGCTCGGAGGAGCATCAGGCAGCAACCCGAGGCAGAATGAAAAAGCGAATCGCAAGAGGAGCCTCGCTTCCCCTTCCTCCCCTCCCACACCATCGCAGCAGGCTCAAGAGGAAAGGTGTCTTGACCACCTCCCACCAAAGAAGCGCTATCGCTCCTGCTGCCAGTAGGGAGGCAAGGGGTTCCCTCTGCTACCCCAAGTTGCCACTGTCCTGCCACGTGCCAGCCCCTGAACATCTGCACCCCAGCCTGCCCTTCCCCCAGCACTGCTGCCCCACAAGCAAAATCTTGTTTTTTTTTTTTTGTTTTTTTTTTTTTTTCCCCACTCCCTTTCTAGGTAGTCTCTTACGTTTTCCAAATAAAATGACTAGTGCTGTTCTTAAGTTATGCTCCGGTGTGTGTTCATTTTCGCCTAGCGGATTTGTGAAAACTGCAGTTAAATAACTCTTGGGGGAAGGAGGAGGAGGGTACAGGAACGTTTCACCACACCTAGAAGAATGGTATTCCAATAGATTAATTCATTCATTCTTTACACTAAGCTCAAATGACCCTGAGGATTCGGGTGAACAATGTGAGAGTATGAATGAGAAGAGACTGCTGTGAAAAGCATTACACAAAATACTAGTTACTAGTGGAGGGGCTAGATTTCATGGATGTTCATGCAACACTAGTCCACCTCCAACTCTGCCAAGTACAAAAATGTACTCTTCGTAATAAAGGTAGTTTCTAAATTTCTAAATGTTAGGATTAAATTAATTAGAATTAGATTTATTTTTAAAATTAAGGTTAGAGTTTTTAAATAACAGCTTTGTTAGAGGAAAAGAACACTGTGCAATGATGCTTGGGTATGGGTAGGACTTCTCAAGGTGATATCAGAAGAGGATCCATCGATTCCAGACCCAAAAAGTGCTCATAGAACTGCCATGAGTCAAGACACCGGGAATACCATCCAAACTGGAGCTCTAAAATGGTGAAAGGGACTAAATGGGAGGCCTCTCTATTCTGCAGCCTGGGAACTTTATTGCAGGAGTCCAAGCTTGCGTAGGTTGGGTCGCCACTTCCTCATCCCCCTGCGATCCCACCTGCGGGAGGCCAGACATGACTCCTGAAGGCTTCAATGTGAGTCTAGCAGAAATCACTTTATTCACGTTACAGCAGTCTATTTATCTACTACATTTCTGTTAAGTCATATAGCCACGCGTGTGCTTACATTGAGATTGGTTGCATACTACTGTCCGCACACCTTCTACCGTACTAGGTTGGCTGTAGATATCGGGGCACATGTTTACATGACTGGCCCACACACAGTCCTCTATCCTGCACTGATAACCTTGTTTACAGGTTCTTCCTCTCCTACTTCCATGTTCTTGCAGCTGGTGGCTTTCCCATGACCTTTTTGCCTTGGTTTTAGTCCAGCTCATCGTATTCGTGTTCTACCAGGAAGCCTCTGTTACTTAGATATGCTCCCACAATTCCCCCTTTTTGTTCTTGAACCAGGCAAACCTTCTTTACAGCATTCTCAATCATACTGGATATAGGTTTTAATAAACAAGGCAGAACTAGCAGAATGCAACATAGAATCAACACCACCATTCCAGCACTTCTAAATAATGAGTGAAACCATCCCGAAATTTCCCATCCATGTAATGAATTGTCCAACCATGACAGACCCTCATCCTCTGTGACTTTATGCAAAATCTTTGCGTGATCCCAAATGTCTTGGACATCCGTGAGTATTCTTCCGGACTGATCAATATTAGATGTGTATTCGTAGTCCCTCTTCCAGTGTTGCTCTCCTACTCCCACAGAATAGCTACTTGCAGAATATATACACCTGCTATGGTTCAATTTAAGCTTTATGGTCGTCCAATGGCCTGTTCTGTTTTGAAAGGTGCCTAGATTCAGGCCTGATAAGTTATAATATGCATAAGGCACCGTGTTACTAACCAATTGAAGTATAAAGGGCATTCCTTCCATTGCGACGTTCCCTGTGTACACTGATATGACATATTGAGTAGGCTATATGGATTCAGGTCTGTCCAGTTGCTTAGAGGAATACCTAACACCAGTGCATCGAATTGATCTGCTGTCCCACAAAGCCAACAACTCTTCATTTGGTATAATTAACAATCCGCCTAAGAAGCATAACATATCCATTAGCGTTAAAAGCAGCATCAGCTCCTATAATAGCATTAAAAGCAACATTACCTCTTAAAAGCCACAATATACAGCTAATAATAACAGTAACACTTCTTCCTCCCATGTTGTTCTTCTGCAGGCTCACACTTTCCACAGCTAGGGTACCGGTTGCTTGCCTGCTACGTCTGATGTAGGCGAGTTTGCTTCCAGCCAAGGTCTCACCCACTTTGCTGGCACCCATCTGGTTCCAGTATCTGTAATGACACAAGCATACCCTTTTCCCCAGGCTATCAAGTCCAAAGGTCCCGTCCATTTTCCCATGTTCCAGTCTCTCAGCATCACCTTACACGGGCCCGATTTTACTTCTGTCAGGGCTCCCTTTAGCCCAGCCCGTGTTTGACCATTGGAGAGACTAGGCTATCCTGGGGTAATCTCAAAAAAATTAAAACATATATTGCTTTTGCCAATCTCTCTGCAGGCATAATTCCCGATTCTCTCCCTTTTTGTTTTTGAAGCTGACATTTCAGCGTTTGGTTCATACGTTCCACTATGGCCTGCCCAGTAGGGGAGTGTGGAATGAAACAATCTTTTAAATCGATTATTAAGATGTCCCAGTCTTTTGGGATCATCACAGGCGATGGTAAGCCTGCTTGCAATGCTCCCAGATCTTTCATAACTGCATTTACTTTCCGCAAATCATGCAGCAATCGCCACTTCCCAGATTTTTTCGGGATAGTAAAGACAGGCGTATTCCAGGGGCTAGCTGAAGGCTGTATGTGACCCTTTTCTAATTGTTCTTGCACTAATGCTTGTAAGTGAGCGACCTTTTCTGTAGACAGCGGCCACTGGTCGACCCAGACAGGTGTACTAGACCTCCAGGATAATTTTATCACCGGTCGCTCTCTCCCAGTGACTGCTGCTAGAAAACCTGTTGATCAGGTGATTGTTAACCAATCGTGCACCTAGCTGGCTTAGCGCGTCTCATCCCAGCAGCGATACTGGTGCATTGGTGACATATGGTTTAATACTGCAACATCCGCCATCTGCCATACAGCATTGCACTAGCTCCTTACTGACACGCGTTGTTTGCACTCCACCTACCCCCATAACAGGAATCGATGGAGTTTCTAATGGCCAGGTGTGAGGCCAGGCAGCCACACGGACAATCATTACGTCCGCCCCAGTGTCCACTAACATTGAAATTGATGTCTGATGCCCACATGGTTGTTTTAATGTTACCTGTTCCATTGGTTGTCGTTTTGAGATGTCCACTGCCAGGTGTATTTCAGGGGTCCCGGTTCAGCCAAA
The DNA here is from genome assembly GCF_059628265.1 of Tinamus guttatus. Classification (NCBI taxonomy): domain Eukaryota; kingdom Metazoa; phylum Chordata; class Aves; order Tinamiformes; family Tinamidae; genus Tinamus; species Tinamus guttatus. Next base: position 31,580 of record NW_028289119.1, on the reverse strand, counting down.
ACCCTGCTTCCCTCTGATTTTTGACTTAGATTTGGGAACGCATGCAAAAAACGGCCCTAGCTGTGCGATCTTCTCCCCAGCTGGAACATGAATCGGCGGACTGGGGGTCCAGACCATCACATGAACGGTACCCGTAAAGTCCCCATCCATCACGCCAGGCAATACAAAAAGGCCTTTGCGCGTAACCGATGAGCGACCTAACAGTAATGCACTTAATCCTTTTCCCAGCAAGCAGTGGATGGGAGGCATTGTACACTGGAGTCGGTGAGCATTGCGTCTACTGCGAGGGCAATGTCCACTCCGGCACTTCCTGTTGTGGTGGCGGTGATGCCATCCAAGCTCCCCGGGATCTTACTTTCATCGGCGCGCGAGATCCCAGCGCGCTCGCCTTCCCGTTTCCCAACCTGGTTCCGTTTGCGTGTGCCTGGGAGCGGCACTCCTTCTCCCGGTGACCAAACCTCCCACATCTATTGCAACCTCCATTAAACGCAGATCCGCCGCCCCTTTTATCGAACTGCCACTGGGCTTTGAGATGACCGGGGCGTCCGCACTTAAAGCAGCGCGGGTTGTTTTTGTTAACTAGAGGTCGTACGGCTGCTGTAAATGCACGTGCCATGTAATCCGCCTTTTGCTCATCCCAGCCAATACGCCCACAAGCCTCCATCATTTGCGCGATCGAGGCATCCCGTGGTAGTGCTCTAAGCGCTCGCTTACACTCCGCAGTAGCGTTCTCAACCGCTGAAGACATCAGGATGGCTTCTCTCCCTTCTGGAGTCAGAGAGGCGCGTTCTAGGGCCTCTCGCAAGCGGTCTAAGAAAGACATATACGACTCCCCACTTACTTGTTTAACTTTGTGTAAGGTGGGGTCGGTTTCCCGTCCTCAGGTATAGATCGCAAAGCTTCCCTGGCTAAGTCCGCGGACATGCGTAGCACCTCGGGCGGAAGTTGTGCTTGATCTGCAGGGTTAGCAACATTTCCAGATCCCGTTAAGGCAGCAGGCCCTCCTAGGCGCAGCGGATCCCCGTCACGCCGTTCCATGCTATTGAGGCCTGCAATGTCACAGTCTCCTGTCCAGCGGGAGCACCACAGGACTTCTTGCATAGGGGTCAAAATTACCTGCATGAGCTGGCGCAGGTCTAAAGGTGCCAGCAAGTGATTTGATAGAATTGAATTAACAATAGTCTGGGTGAAGGGACCATGTAAGCTGCATTGCTGCACAGATTTACGTGCCTCTTTCACTAAATCAAATGATAAACGTGTCCACTGATTTGGCTGACGCTGAGGACCCGCTATTACAGGAAATGCTGACAACGCTCCTTGCCTCACTAATGACAGTCTCATCTCCCTCCAGTGACTTTGGGGATCACAATCCGCTTTTCCCTGCACCGCTGTCTCCTTGGTCTCATTCGTTTTCCCTTCCCCGGCCCCTTCTGTAACTTTTCAACAACGCGATCCAGCCAGTCCTGGACCCGGCCGGGCCGCTCTTCAGGCTCTCCGGGAGGGGCCGGAGGCGGGGGCGGAGACGGCGCAGGCGCGGGGGCGGGCGCAGGCGGGGACGCGGGCGTGGGCGGGGCTAGGGGCGGGGACCTGGGCGGGGACATAGGCGGAGGCAGAGGCAGGGGCGGGGACATGGGCGGGGCTAGGGGCGGGGACATGGGCGCGGGCGCGGGAAGCGGGGCAGGCGCGGGCAGCGATGCGGCCGCGGGCGGGGGGTTTTGCCGATGGATCTCCCAACACCAGCGGTTTTCGGTGGCGGTCCCGGTCCTGAAGTGCTCTCTTGAGCCCCGTGATAGGGAGAGCATAGCTAAAGAGCATGTGCTTTCTTGTGCTACAAATCTCTTCTCTTTCCACTCAACACACTGAGGGGCGAGGGTGGCTCCAGGGAAGTCACTGTCCCTCTTTTCCTTCCAGCGCGTTTTGTTCCTAGCGCTTTTTCACCCTAGCTGGAAGCTAGTTAGGTTTGGTATAGAGTTGTGTTCAGTCAATGAAATATGGAAGCATGACAGCTAAAGGGTAAACTACCCCTAGACAAGTCCCTTAGACATTGTGAGATGTAGCTTTCCATCGTGCAGCAGGGAGGTGGTCTGCCCTTGTGAAAGAAAACCCAGCAGAGAGCTGTTGTTGCAGAACGGACAGATGTGCCTTTGGTGGCAAAGCACTTGCTATGGCTGGGAGCAACCTCCATCCTACTGGAGAGGCCGTTGCTGAGGGATGGCAGGTGGCAAAGGCACCACACCGATGGCTCTGTGTTTGTGACATTGAAGGGTCTAAGGGCTGCTTGGCCCCCGCAGCTGGTTGCCAGCAGCTCTGGCGGAATGTTTGCTCTGGAACCTGCAGTCTCCTTGGACAACGTTAGAGGTTCGAGACTGTTTCCTCCCAAAGCTGGAGCATCTCTACGTTGTCCTGCCTTCTTTAAAGGATAGCTACTGCTTTTTCTTCTTATCTCAAGTCAGCAAGCCCCTTCCGAGGGACAAGTGGCTGGGATAAAGCAAGGGCTGACGAAATGGAGCTCAGCGACCTAGGTGCAGCAGGCGACAGCGTGTGTGCCTGCCTTGAAGAGCGGGAGCAGGAGGCAAGAGAGGGCTCCTCTGTTCCTCCGCTGCCAGCCCGCCAGCCAGCCAGCGGCACCTCGACGCAAGAGCTGCAGCCAGCACCCGCGCCTGCACCTCTCTGTGATGGGGATGAGGGGCAGCAGCCCAGCTGCAGCTCCACCAGAAGGGCTGAGGACTGCCTGGAGGTGCCAGCTCCACCAGAGCCCTGGGATCTGACGCCCACAATTCTTTCAGAAGCGCCGGGCTCTCCCAAGCCCAAACGTGACACACTGCCTCCCGACACTCATCCCAATCCAAGAGGCAATCCCCCCATGAGCATCACCTTCTATTCCCTTCAAGATCTGGAAGATATCTCTGAGGATGAATTAGAAGGGTCCTTGGATGTGACACCCCCATCTTTGTCAGAAGCTCCGGGCTCTCCCAAGCCCACACACGGCACATTGCCTCAGGAGAGGCATGCTGATCCGATAGGCAGTTCCCCCTTTAACATCGGCTTCTACTGCCTTGAGGATTTAGAAGAAATCTCTGAAGGTGAATTAGAAGAGCCCTGGGATTTGACACCCCCATCTCTTTCACAAACACCGGGCTCTCCCAAGCACACACGTGACACCTTTTCTCCTGACACTCATCCTGATCCGACAAGCAATGCGTCCGTGAGTATTGCCTTCGATTGCACCGATGATTTGGAGGATATATCTGAAGATGAATCAGAAGAGCTCTGGGATCTGACACCCCCATCCGTTCCAGAAGCATCGGGCTCTCCCAAGAACACACATCAAGCATCACCTCATGAGACAGGTCCCAGTGAGACAGGCAGTGCCACTGTCAACATGGCCTTCTATTGCCTTGATGATTTGGAGGAAATCTCTGATGAAGAATTAGAAGAGCCCTTGGATCTTACACCCCCACCTTTATCAGGAGGACAGGGCTCTCCCAAGCGCACACATGGCACATCATCTCATGAGAGAGGTCGCGATGCGACAGGTAATGCCTCCATGAATATGGCCTTCTATTGCACGGAGGATTTAGAGGAAATCTCTCAGGATGAATTGGAACCGACCTGGGATCTGACAACCCCATCTCATGCAGAAGCGCAGCCCTCTCCCATTCATACAGATGGCACACCGGCTCACGAGACAAACCCTTTTCCCACAGGGAACAAGCCACTGAACATCCCTGTCTGTGGTAATGAGGATTTGGAAGACCTCTCTGAGGAAGAATTCAAAGAGCCCTTGGAAAAGGAAGAGATTACCCAAATCTGCACTACAGACGTGATGGATACAATCTCCATTAGGAAGAGACCAAGGCCCTTAACCCCCAAGAGGAAAATGTATATAGAGGTGTGTTGTGATAAAGAAGTACCCCAAGAGATGAAAGATAGCACTCCACTCCCACCAAAGCACTGTCGTCTTCTTGAGGCCACAGATGCAATGGAAGCTGTTGGCATTTATAAGGCAGAGGCCTTTCACAGCACATTTTCTCCCTCTCCACAGACCCAGGGCAGTGGCCGCAGCACACCCAGTACCTCTGCTTGGCCAGACCCTCTGCTCTTGACCATGGGCAACAAAGACATCGACCACCCTCAGCCTGAGCTCGGAGGAGCATCAGGCAGCAACCCGAGGCAGAATGAAAAAGGGAATCGCAAGAGGAGCCTCGCTTCCCCTTCCTCCCCTCCCACACCATCGCAGCAGGCTCAAGAGGAAAGGTGTCTTGAACACCTCCCACCAAAGAAGCGCTATCGCTCCTGCTGCCAGTAGGGAGGCAAGGGGTTCCCTCTGCTACCCCAAGCTGCCACTGTCCTGCCACGTGCCAGCCCCTGAACATCTGCACCCCAGCCTGCCCTTCCCCCAGCACTGCTGCCCCACACACCTCCAGCAAGATCCTTTTTTTTTTTTTTTTTCCTTTTCTAGGTAGTCTCTTATGTTTTGTAATAAAATGACTGGTGCTGTTCTTAAATTGCACTCTGGTGTGTGTTCCTTATCGGCTAGCGGATACGTGAAAACTGCAACTAAGCTACTCTTGGGGGAAGAAGGAGGAGGGTCCGGGGATGTTCCAAAACACCTAGCAGAATGGTATTCCAGTAGAATAATTAAACCATTCTTTACACTAGGCTCAAATGACTGTGAGGATGAACACTGTGAATGACTGTGAATCTGACACCCACAATACTTTCAGAACCCCCGGGCTCTCCCAAGCCCACACATGTCACATTACCTCAGAACACTGATCCATATCCAAGAGGCAATCCTCCCATGAATATTACCTTCTATTCCCTTGAAAATCTGGAAGAGATCTCTGGGGATGAATTAGAAGATTCCTTGGATCTGACACCCCCATCTTTGTCAGAAGCGCCAGGCTCTCCCAAGCACACACATGACACCTTGTCCCCTGACACTCATCCCGATCCGACAAGCAATGCCTCCGTGAGTACTGCCTTCTATTCCATGGAGGATTTGGAGGATATATCTGAAGATGAATCAGAAGAGCTCTGGGATCGGACACCCCCATCCTTTCCAGAAGCATCGGGCTCTCCCAAGAACACACATCGCACATCGCCTCATGAGAGAGGTCCCAGTGAGACAGGCAGTGCCACTGTCAACATGGCCTTCTATTGCCTTGAAGATTTGGAGGAAATCTCTGATGAAGAATTAGAAGAGCACTTGGATCTTACACCCCCACCTTTATTAGGAGGACAGGGCTCTCCCAAATGCACACATGGCACATCGCCTCATGAGAGAGGTCCCGATGTGACAGACAATGCCTCCACGAACATGGCCTTCTATTGCATAGAGGATTTAGAGGAAATCTCTGAAGATGAATTAGAGGAGCCCTGGGATCTGACACCCCCATCTCATGCAGAAGCACAGCCCTCTCCCAGGCATACAGATGGCACTCTGTCTCACGAGACAAACCCTTTTCCCACAGGGAACAAGCCACTGAACATCCCTGTCTGTCGTAATGAGGATTTGGGAGACATCTCTGAGGAGGAATTGGAAGAGCCCTTGGAAAAGGAGGAGATTGCCCAAATCTGCAATACTGACTGGATAGATGCAATCTCCAGTAGGAAGAGACAAAGGCCCTTAACCCCCGACAGGAAAATGTATATAGAGGTGTGTTATGATAAAGAAATGCCCCAAGAGATGAAATATAGAACTCCACTCCCACCAAAGCACTGTCTTCTTGAGGCCACAGATGCAATGGAAGCTGCTGGCATTTATAAGGCAGAGGCCTTTCACAAGACATTTTCTCCCTCTCCAAACACCCAGGGCAGCGGCTGCAGCATCCCCAATACCTCTGCTCGGCCAGACCTTGTGCTCTCGACCGTGGCCGACAAAGACACCGACCACCCTCAGCCTGAGCTCGGAGGAGCATCAGGCAGCAACCCGAGGCAGAATGAAAAAGCGAATCGCAAGAGGAGCCTCGCTTCCCCTTCCTCCCCTCCCACACCATCGCAGCAGGCTCAAGAGGAAAGGTGTCTTGACCACCTCCCACCAAAGAAGCGCTATCGCTCCTGCTGCCAGTAGGGAGGCAAGGGGTTCCCTCTGCTACCCCAAGCTACCACTGTCCTGCCACGTGCCAGCCCCTGAACATCTGCACCCCAGCCTGCCCTTCCCCCAGCACTGCTGCCCCACACGCCTCCAGCAAAATCTCGTTTTCTTTTTTTCCCCACGCTTTCTAGGTAGTCTCTTATGTTTTGTAAATAAAATAAAAGGTTCTGTTCTTAAGTTACGCTGTGGTGTGTGTTCCTTATCGGCTAGCGGATACGTGAAAACTGCAACTAAACTACTCTTCGGGGAGGAAGGAGGAGGGTACAGGGACGTTCCACCACACCTAGAAGAATGGTATTCCAGTAGAATAATTAAGCCATTTTTACACTAGGCTCAAATGACTCTGAGGATTCGAGTGAATAATACAAGAGCATGAATGAGAAGAGAATGCTGTGAAAAGCATTACACAAAATACACGTTACTAGTGGAGGGGCTAGATTTCATGGGAGTTCATACAACACTAGTCCATCTCCTACTCTGCCAAGTACAAAAATGTACTCTTTGTAGAAGGGCTAGTATTGTAATATTAGAATAGATTTCTAACTGTCAGGATTAACTTGATTAGAATTAAAATATTTTTTAAAGTTAAGGTTAGGATTTTTAAATAACAGCTTTGTTAGAGGAAAACAACACTGTGCAATGATGCTTGGGTATGTGTAGGATTTCTCAAGCTGATGTCAGAAGAGGATCCGTCGATTCCAAACCCAAAAAGGGCTCCTAGAGCTTCCATGAGTCAAGGCACCGGGAATTCCATTCAAACCGGAGCTCTAAAATGGTGAAAGGGACTAAATGGGAGGCCTCTCTATTCTGCAGCCTGGGAGCTTTATTGCAGGGAGCCAAGCTTGCGTAGGTCGGGTCGCCACTTCCTCGTCCCCCTGCCATCCCACCCACTTCTCCGCTGAGAGCAGGAAAGCTGCCTCCAGCACAGCACAGAGATGCCAGCAAAAGAGGCACCATCGTGCCCTCCCCACGCCTAGGTCTCTCACTCCAGTAGGCAGCACAAGGACAGCGCGCTCTCCATCTGCTTTCCTTTGCTCTGCTCTGCTTTGGACAAGGCTTTGCAGACAGGTCAAGATTCGGGTCAGCAGGAGGGGCACACAAAGGGATTTTGGCCATGCAACAAAGCTGCCACAGTCGGTGGCAGAGGTTTCTCCCCTTCCCAAGCTTTGCCAAGGTGGCTCTGCCAAAACACATCACGATGGGCTGGGGGCTCTTGAAGGCTCAGAACCCAAGGCACAACTGGAGCCCTCCGTGTCTGTGATTTCTGTATTTCTCCAAAGATGAGGGAGGCGACACTGATTCCCTGCAACTATTCCCTCTCCACCTTTACTGGATCTCAAGTGCAGCTGTCTCACCACCTCTAACCTGAACGCTCTGCAGAGACTAAGCACTACATTCGTTTGGCTTTTCATGTGCTCCAAGACACTGTGGCCACTTTGTTCCTACCTTTTGAAAGGAAGGGAAGGGAGGCACCAGCAAAGACGGGACATTTCCAGATTTCCCCTGCAGTCCCTGGAGGAAACTGCACCGTGGAGCACATGGCTGGAGACTTGCATTCAGTCTCCAGCTCAGTCTTTCATGTACCAGAGAGGTTTGCCTATGCCATGGCATCGAAGACAAGACAAAATCACTTCCCACTGCAGGATGAGCAGCAATGCACATTACTCTCATGCAGAACCCTCTTAAAGTTGGACACATGCAATGAGAATGAAGTGATCTTTGGAACTACGAGCTCGCTTGTACTTCCCCGCTTTCACTGCCATTCTCTCATCAGAGCGATGACACTGTGCGCAGATGCCTAAGACTCCTGTTTGGTGGTGGTTGGGGGTGATGGGAGCCAGTGCTCCTCCCTTTTCTTTCCTTTTCTGTGTGTGTGTGTCTTGTTTGGTTTGGCTTGGATTATCACAGTGTTAATAGACAGTAGCAATGCTGTTCCTGCCATACGTCATGCTGCCTCCCAATGACGAAAATCATCCTCCCTTGAGATGACTCTGAGACTAGTGAGAGCAGATTCCAGTCCTCTCTCTGCTTCTGCCCACTTCCTCCAAGCACTTGAAGAGGAGCTAGATGGTCTCCAAGGGTCCTTTTCCGCAGCACTAACCCAGTGGAGGCAAACAAATCAGTCAGGGCTGCAAGAAGAAAACATGAATATTAAGTTACACAGGTCCAATAAACTACCACCCTGAATATTTCAGGAGTGCTTTGCTGCCCACTTGTTGGCCATTCAAGAAGGCTGGAGGACGCTCTTGCCCGGTGAGCCAATGTCCCAGCTCCCTTACCCAGAGGTCAACCAGCAGGATACATTGACACACTGGACAGGTGGCATTACACCAAACTGGGGGGATGGATTTCATTAGGCTCTGAGCTGAAAGACTTGCATACGCCAAGACCCCGTTCAGCCTTCGTCTTTCTGCCCCGCTGTCTCGAATGAGTGTTGAAAAAGAGCAAAGGGAATATAGGTGGCCCTGCAAAGCTTGACTCACTTTAATCCTGCCAGATCAGTAAGCACAGCCATGACACTGGTGAGTAAGTGATGGAGTAATGAGAGCAGCGGGAACATTTTTGGAGCATTTCTAGAAAGGCCCAAGGGTAATTTAACAGCATCCTCCCGCCTCTTATGTCCCCTGTTAGGGAGAGCACAGCTAAAGAGCATGTGCTTTGTTGTACTACAATCCTCCTCTCTTCCCACTGGACACACTGAGGGGCGAGGGTGGCTCCAAAGCAGACCTGAACGCTCTGCAGAGACTAAGCACTACATTCCTTTGGCTTTTCATGTGCTCCAAGACACTGTGGCCGCTTTGTTCCTACCTTTTGAAAGGAAGGGAAGGGAGGCACCAGCAAAGAGGGGACATTTCCAGATGAAATCCATCCCCCCACTGTCCCTCCTTTCCTTCCAGCACGTTTTGTGCCTTGAGCCCTCTCTCTCTAGCTGGAAGCTCTATAGGTTTCATATAGAATTGTGTTCAGTCAATGAAATATGAAAACAGGACAGCTAAAGGGTAAATTACCCCTAGAGAAGTCACTTAGAAATTTGAGGCGTAGCTTTCTGTTGTGCCGCCGGGAGGTGGACTGTCCTTTTGAAAGAAAACACAGCAGAGAGCTGTTGTTGCAGAATGGACAGAGGTGCCTTTGGTGGCAAAGCACTTGCTATGGCTGGGAGCAACCTCCATCCTACTGGAGAGGCCGTTGCTGAGGGATGGCAGGTGGCAAAGGCACCATACCGATGGCTCTGTGTTTGTGACATTGAAGGGTCTAAGGGCTGCTTGGCCCCCGCAGCTGGTTGCCAGCGGCTCTGGCGGAATGTTTGCTCTGGAACCTGCAGTCTCCCTGGACAACGTTAGAGGTTTGAGACTGTTTCCTCCCGAAGCTGGAGCATCGCTACGTTGTCCTGCCTTCTTTAAAGGATAGCTACTGCTTTTTCTTCTTGTATCGAGTCAGGAAGACCCTTCCGTGGCACAAGCGGCTGGGCTAAAGCAAGGGCTGACCCAATGGAGCGCAGCGGCCTAGGTGCAGCAGGCGACATCGTGCGTGCCTGCCTTGAAGAGCGGGAGCAGGAGGCAAGAGAGGGCTCCTCTGTTCCTCCGCTGCCAGCCCGCCAGCCAGCCAGCGGCACCTCGACGCAAGAGCTGCAGCCAGCACCCGCGCCTGCACCTCTCTGTGATGGGGATGAGGGGCAGCAGCCCAGCTGCAGCTCCACCAGAAGGGCTGAGGACTGCCTGGAGGTGCCAGCTCCACCAGAGCCCTGGGATCGGATGCCCACAATTCTTTCAGAAGCGCCGGACTGTCCCAAGCCCACAGGTGACACATTGCTTCCCGACACTCATCCTTCTCCGAGAGGCAATCCCCCCATGAACATCACCTTCTATTCCCTTGAAGATTTGGAAGAAATCTCTGAGGATGAATTTAAAAAGTCCTTGGATCTGACACTCCCATCTTTTTCACAAACACCGGGCTCTCCCAAGCACACACGTGACACCTTGTCTCCTGACACTCATCCTGATCCGACAAGCAATGCCTCCGTGACTATTGCCTTCTATTGCATGGAGGATTTGGAGGATATATCTGAAGATGAATCAGAAGAGCTCTGGGATCGGACACCCCCATCCTTTCCAGAAGCACCGGGCTCTCCCAAGAACACACATCGCACATCGCCTCATGAGAGACGTCCCAGTGAGACAGGCAGTGCCACTGTCAACATGGCCTTCTATTGCATTGAAGATTTGGAGGAAATCTCTGATGAAGAATTAGAAGAGCCCTTGGATCTTACACCCCCACCTTTATCAGGAGGACAGGGCTCTCCCAAGCGCACAAATGGCACATTGCCTCATGAAAGAGGTCCCGATGTGACAGACAATGCCTCCACGAACATGGCCTTCTATTGCATAGAGGATTTAGAGGAAATCTCTGAAGATGAATTAGAGGAGCCCTGGGATCTGACACCCCCTGCTCTTGCAGCAGCACAACCCTCTCCCATTCATACAGATGGCACACCGGCTCCCGAGACAAACCCCTTTCCCACAAGGAATAAGCCACTGAACATCCCTGTCTGTCGTAATGAGGATTTGGAAGACATCTCTGAGGAGGAATTGGAAGAGCCCTTGGAAAAGGAGGAGATTGCCCAAATCTGCAATACTGACTGGATAGATGCAATCTCCAGTAGGAAGAGACCAAGGCCCTTAACCCCCAACAGGAAAATGAATATAGAGGTGCGTTGTGATAAAGAAATGCCCCAAGAGATGAAATATAGCACTCCACTCCCACCAAAGCACTGTCGTCTTCATGTGGGCACAGATGCAATGGAAGCTGCTGGCATCTCCAAGGCAGAGGCCTTGCACAAGTCCTTTTCACCCTCTCCACACACCCAGGGTAGCGGCAGCAGCACCCCCAATACCTCTGCTCGGCCAGACCCTGTGCTCTCGACCATGTGTGACAAACACACCGACCACCCTCAGCCTGAGCTCGGAGGAGCATCAGGCAGCAACCCAAGGCAGAATGAAAAAGGGAATCGCAAGAGGAGCCTCGCTTCCCCTTCCTCCCCTCCCACACCATCGCAGCAGGCTCAAGAGGAAAGGTGTCTTGAACACCTCCCACCAAAGAAGCGCTATCGCTCCTGCTGCCAGTAGGGAGGCAAGGGGTTCCCTCTGCTACCCCCAGCTGCCACTGTCCTGCCACGTGCCAGCCCCTGAACATCTGCACCCCAGCCTGCCCTTCCCCCAGCACTGCTGCCCCACACACCTCCAGAAAAATCTCGTTTTCTTTTTTATCCACCCCTTTCTAGGTAGTCTCTTATGTTTTTTAAATAAAATAAAAGGTTCTGTTCTTAAGTTATGCTGTGGTGTGTGTTCCTTATCGGCTAGCGGATACGTGAAAACTGCAACTAAACTACTCTTCGGGGAGGAAGGAGGAGGGTACAGGGACGTTCCACCACACCTAGAAGAATGGTATTCCAGTAGAATAATTAAGCCATTCTTTACACTAGGCTCAAATGACTCTCAAGATTCAAGTGAATAATACAAGAGCATGAATGAGAAGAGAATGCTGTGAAAAGCATTACACAAAATACTAGTTACTAGTGGAGTGGCTAGATTTGATGGGTCTTTATTCAACGCTAGTCCATCTCTAACTTTGACAAGTACAAAAATGTACTCTTCTTAATAGGGGTATAATTACAATATTAGAACTGATTTCTAAATATCAGGATTAAATTAATTATAATTAAAATAATTTTTAAAGCAAAGGTTAGTATTTTTGAATAACAGCTTTGTTAGAGGAATAGAACACGGTGCAATGATGCTTGGGTATGGGTAGGATTTCTCAAGCTGATGTCAGAAGAGGATCCATCAATTCCAGACCCAAAAAGGGCTCCTAGAGCTACCATGAGTCAAGGCACCGGGAATACCATCCAAACCGGAGCTCTAAAATGGTGAAAAGGACTAAACGGGAGGCCTCTCTATTCTTCAGCCTCGGAGCTTTATTGCAGGGAGCCAAGCTTGCGTAGGTCGGCTCGCCACTTCCTCGTCCCCCTGCCATCCCACCCACTTCTCCGCTGAGAGCAGGAAAGCTGCCTCCAGCACAGCACGGAGATGCCAGCAAAAGAGGCACCATCGTGCCCTCCCCACACCTAGGTCTCTCACTCCAATAGGCAGCACAAGGACAGCGTGCTCTCCATCTGCTTTCCTTTGCTCTGCTCTGCTTTGGACAAGGCTTTGCAGACAGGTCCAGATTCCTGCCAGCAGGAGGGGCACACAAAGGGATTTTGGCCATGCAACAAAGCTTCCACAGTCAGTGGCAGAGGTTTCTCGCCTTCCCAAGCTTTGCCAGGGCAGCTCTGCCAAAACACATCACGATCGGCTGGGGGCTCTTGAAGGCTCGGATCCCAAGGCACAACTGGAGCCCTCCGTGTCTCTGATTTCTATATTTCTCCAAAGATGAGGGAGGCGACACTGATTCCCTGCAACTATTCCCTCTCCACCTTTACTTGATCTCAAGTGCAGCTGTCTCACCACCTCTAACCTGAACGCTCTGCAGAGACTAAGCACTACATTCCTTTGGCTTTTCATGTGCTCCAAGACACTGTGGCCACTTTGTTCCTACCTTCTGAAAGGAAGGGAAGGGAGGCACCAGCAAAGACGGGACATTTCCAGATTTCCCCTGCAGTCCCTGGAGGAAACTGCACCGTGGAGCACATGGCTGGAGACTTGCATTCAGTCTCCAGCTCAGTCTTTCATGTACCAGAGAGGTTTGCCTATGCCATAGCATTGAAGAGAAGACATGCAATGAAAATGAAGTGATCTTTGGAACTACGAGCTCGCTTGTACTTCCCCGCTTTCACTGCCATTCTCTCATCAGAGCGATGACACTATGCGCAGATGCCTAAGACTCCTGTTTGGTGGTAGTTGTGGATGATGGGAGCCAGCGCTGCTCCCTTTTCTTTCCCTTTGTGTGTGTGTGTGTCCTGTTTGTTTTGGCTTGGATTATCACAGTGTTAATAGACAGTAGCAATGCTGTTCCTGCCGTACGTCGTGCTGCCTCCCAGTGACAAAACGCATCCTCATTGAGATGCCCCTGAGACTAGTGAGAGCACTTTCCAGTCCCCTCTCTGCTTCTGCCCACTTCCTCCAAGCACTTGAAGAGGAGCTAGATGGTCTCCAAGGGTCCTTTCCCCAGCACTAACCCGGTGGAGGCAAACAAATCAGTCAGGGCTGCAAGAAGAAAACATGAATATCAAGTTACACAGGTCCAATAAACTACCACCCTGAATATTTCAGGAGCACTTTGCTACCCACTTCTTGGCCATTCAAGAAGGCTGGAGGACGCTCTTGCCCGGTGAGCCAATGTCCCAGCTCCCTTACCCAGAGGTCAACCAGCAGGATACATTGACACCCTGGACATGTGGCATTACACCAAACGGGGGGGATGGATTTCATTAGGCTCTGAGCTGAAAGACTTGCATACGCCAAGACCCCGTTCAGCCTTCGTCCTTCTGCCCCGCTGTCTCGAATGAGTGCCGAAAAAGAGCAAAGGGAATATAGGTGGCCCTGCAAAGCTTGACTCACTTTAATCCTGCCAGATCGGTAAGCACAGCCATGACGCTGGTGAGTAAGTGATGGAGTAATGAGAGCAGCGGAAACATTTTTGGAGCATTTCTAGAAAGGCCCAAGGGTAATTTAACAGCATCCTCCCGCCTCTTGAGTCCCGTGTTAGGGAGAGCACAGCTAAAGAGCATGTGCTTTGTTGTGCTACAATCCTCCTCTCTTTCCACTGGACACACTGAGGAGCGAGGGTGGCTTCAAAGAAGATGCTGTCCCTCTTTTCCTTCCAGCACGTTTCATACCTAGTGCTTTTTCTCTCTAGCTGGAAGATACTTAGGTTTCATTTAGAATTGTGTTCAGTCAATGAAATATTGAAGCATGGAAACTAAAGGGTAAACTACCCCTAGACAAGTCCCTTAGACATTTTGAGGTGTAGCTTTCCATCGTGCAGTAGGGAGGTGGACTGCCCTTTTGAAAGAAAACCCAGCAGAGAGCTGTTGTTGCAGAACGGACAGAGGTGCCTTTGGTGGCAAAGCATTTGCTATGGCTGGGAGCAACCTCCATGCCACTGGAGAGGCCGTTGCTGAGGGATGGCAGGTGGCAAAGGCACCACACCGATGGCTCTGTGTTTGTGACATTGAAGGGTCTAAGGGCTGCTTGGCCCCCGCAGCTGGTTGCCAGCGGCTCTGGCGGAATGTTTGCTCTGGTACCTGCAGTCTCCCCGGACAACGTTAGAGGTTCGAGACTGTTTCCACCCGAAGCTGGAGCATCGCTACGTTGTCCTGCCTTCTTTAAAGGATAGATACTCCTTTTTCTTCATGTATCAAGTCAGGAAGACCCTTCCGAGGCACAAGCGGCTGGGCTAAAGCAAGGGCTGACCAAATGGAGCGCAGCGGCCTAGGTGCAGCAGGCGACAGCGTGCGTGCCTGCCTTGAAGAGCGGGAGCAGGAGGCAAGAGAGGGCTCCTCTGTTCCTCCGCTGCCAGCCCGCCAGCCAGCCAGCGGCACCTCGGCGCAAGAGCTGCAGCCAGCACCCGCGCCTGCACCTCTCTGTGATGGGGATGAGGGGCAGCAGCCCAGCTGCAGCTCCACCAGAAGGGCTGAGGACTGCCTGGAGGTGCCAGCTCCACCAGAGCCCTGGGATCTGACGCTCACAATTCTTTCAGAAGCACCGGGCTCTCCGAAGCCCACACGTGACACATTGCCTCCTGACACTCATCCCAATCCGAGAGGCAATCCCCCCATGAACATCGTCTTCTATTCCCTTGAAGATCTGGAGGAAATCTCTGAGGATGAATTAGAAGAGTCCTTGGATCTGACACCCCCATCTTTGTCAGAAGCACCGGGCTCTCCAAAGCCCACACATGACCCATATCCTCAGGAGAGGCATGCTGATCCGATAGGCAGTTCCCCCTTTAACATCGGCTTCTACTGCCTTGAGGATTTAGAAGAAATCTCTGAAGGTGAATTAGAAGAGCCCTGGGATCTGACAACCCCATCTTTTTCACAAACACCGGGCTCTCTCAAGCACACACGTGATACCTTGTCTCCTGACACTCATCCTGATCCGACAAGCAATGCCTCCGTGACTATTGCCTTCTATTGCATGGAGGATTTGGAGGATATATCTGAAGATGAATCAGAAGAGCTCTGGGATCTGACACCCCCATCCTATCCAGAAGCACCCGGCTCTCCCAAGCACACACATCGCACATCGCCTCATGAGAGACGTCCCAGTGAGACAGGCAGTGTCACTGTCAACATGGCCTTCTATTGCATTGAAGATTTGGAGGAAATCTCTGATGAAGAATTAGAAGAGCCCTTGGATCTTACACCCCCACCTTTATCAGGAGGACAGGGCTCTCCCAAGCGCACAAATGGCACATTGCCTCATGAGAGAGGTCCCGATGTGACAGACAATGCCTCCACGAACATGGCCTTCTATTGCATAGAGGATTTAGAGGAAATCTCTGAAGATGAATTAGAGGAGCCCTGGGATCTGACACCCCCATCTCTTGCAGAAGCACAGCCCTCTCCCAAGCATGCAGGTGGCACATCGGATCACGAGACAGATCCTTTGCCCACAGGCAACAAGTCACTGAACATCCTTGTCTGTGGTAATGAGGATTTCCAAGTCATCTGCGAGGAAGATTCTGAAGAGCCCTTGGAAAAGGAGGAGTTTGTCCAGATCTGTGTTACTGACTTGATGCTTGCAATGTCCACCAAGAAGAGACCAAGGCTCTTAACACCAACAGGAAAATGTATATCGAGGTACATCGTGGCAAAGAAATGGTCCAAGATGTTAAAAGTAGCACTCCACTCCCACCAGAGCACTGCTGTCTTCCGGAGGCCACAGATGCAAAGGAAGCTGCTGGCATCTCTAAGGCACTGGCCTTTCACACTACATTTTCTATGTCTCCACAGACCCAGGGCAGGGAATGCAGCACCCCCAATACCTCTGCTCGGCCAGACCCTGTGCTCTCGACTGTGGCCGACAAAGACACCGACCACCCTCAGCCTGAGCTCGGAGGAGCATCAGGCAGCAACCCGAGGCAGAATGAAAAAGCGAATGGCAAGAGGAGCCTCGCTTCCCCTTCCTCCCCTCCCACACCATCGCAGCAGGCTCAAGAGGAAAGGTGTCTTGAACACCTCCCACCAAAGAAGCGCTATCGCTCCTGCTGCCAGTAGGGAGGCAAGGGGTTCCCTCTGCTACCCCAAACTGCCACTGTCCTGCCACGTGCCAGCCCCTGAACATCTGCACCCCAGCCTGCCCTTCCCCCAGCACTGCTGCCCCACACACCTCCAGCAAAATCTCATTTTCTTTTTTTTCCCTCCCTTTCCAGGTAGTCTCTAATGTTTTCTAAATAAAATCACAGGTTCTGTCCTTCAGTTACGCTCTGGTGTGTGTTCCTTATCGGCTAGCAGATGCGTGAAAACTGCAACTAAGCTACTCTTGGGGGAAAGAGGAGGAGGGTATAGGAACGTTCTACCACACCTAGAAGAATGGTATTCCAGTAGAATAATTAAGCCATTCTTTACACTAGGCTCAAATGCCTCTGAAGATTCAAGTGAATAATGCAAGAGCATGAATGAAAAGAGAATGCTGAGAACAGCTTTACACAAAATACTAGTTACTAGTGGAGGGGCTAGATTTCATGGGACTTTATTCACCGCTAGTCCATCTCCAACTCTGCCAAGTACAAAAATGTACTCTTCGTAATAGGGGTAGAATTGCAATATTAGAATTGATTTCTAAGTGTCAGGATTAAATTAATTAGAATTAAAATAATTTTTAAAGTTAAGATAAGTATTTTTAAATAACAGATTTGTTTGAGGAATAGAATACTGTGCAATGATGCTGGAGTATGGGTAGGATTTCTCAAGCTGATGTCAGAAGAGGATCCGTTGATTCCAGACCCAAAAATGGCTCCTAGAGCTGCCATGAGTTAAGGCACCGGGAATACCATCCAAACCGGAGCTCTAAAATGGTAAAAGGGACTAAATGGGAGGCCTCTCTATTCTGCAGCCTGGGAGCTTTATTGCAGGGAGCCAAGCTTGCGTAGGTCGGGTCGCCACTTCCTCGTCCCCCTGCCATCCCACCCACTTCCCCGCTGAGAGCAGGAAAGCTGCCTCCAGCACAGCACGGAGATGCCAGCAAAAGAGGCACCATCGTGCCCTCCCCACGCCTAGATCTCTCACTCCAATAGGCAGCACAAGGACAGCACGCTCTCCATCTGCTTTCCTTTGCTCTGCTCTGCTTTGGACAAGGCTTTGCAGACAGGTCCAGATTCCTGCCAGCAGGAGGGGCACACAAAGGGATTCTGGCCATGCAACAAAGCTGCCACATTCACTGGCAGAGGTTTCTCCCCTTCCTATGCTTTGCCAAGGCACCTCTGCCAAAACACATCACGATGTGCTGGGGGCTCTTGAAGGCTCGGAACCCAAGGCACAACTGGAGCCCTCCGTGTCTCTGATTTCTTGATTTCCCCAAAGATGAGAGAGGCTACACGGATTCCCTGTAATTATTCCCTCTCCACCTTTATTTGTTCTCAAGCGGGACTATCTCAGCCCTCCTAACCTGAGCCCTCTGCAGAGAGTAGGCACTGCATTCCTTTGCCTTTTCAAGTGCTCCTAGAATTGTGGCCACTTTGTTCCTATCTTCTGAAAGGAAGGGAAGGGAGGCACCAGCAAACATGGAACATTTCCAGATTTCCTCTGCAGCCCCTGGAGGAAAGTGCACCATGGAGCACGTGGCTGGAGACTTGCATTCAGTCTCCAGCTCAGCCTTTCATGTACCAGAGAGGTTGGCTTCTGAGCTGAAAGACTTGCATACGCCAAGACCCCGCTCAGCCTTCCTCCGTTTGCCCCGCTGTCTCGAATGAGTGCTGAAAAAGAGTACAGGGAAGATAGGTGGCCCTGCAAAGCTTGATTCACTTTAATCCTGCCAGATGGGTAAGCACAGCTATGACACTGGTGAGTAAATAGAGCAGCGGGAACATTTTTGGAGCATTTCTAGAAAGGCCCAAGGGTAATTTAACAGCATCCTCCTGCCTCTTGAGTCCCGTGTTAGGGAGAGCACAGCTAAAGAGCATGTGCTTTGTTGTGCTACAATCCTCCTCTCTTTCCACTGGACATACTGAGGGGCGAGGGTGCCTTCAAAGAAGACGCTGTCCCTCTTTACCTTCCAGCACGTTTCGTGCCTAGTGTTTTTTCTCTCTAGCTGGAAGCTACTTAGGTTTCATATAGAATTGTGTTCAGTCAATGAAAGATGGAAGCATGGCAGCTAAAGGGTAAAGTACCCCTAGAGAGGTCCCTTAGACATTGTGAGGTGTAGCTTTCCGTCCTGCAGCAGGGAGGTGGACTGTCCTTTTGCAAGAAAACCCAGCAGAGGGCTGTTGTTGCAGAACGGACAGAGGTGCCTTTGGTGGCAAAGCACTTGCTATGGCTGGGAGCAACCTCCATCCCACTGGAGAGGCCGTTGCTGAGGGATGGCAGGTGGCAAAGGCACCACACCGATGGCTCTGTGTTTGTGACATTGAAGGGTCTAAGGGCTGCTTGGCCCTCGCAGCTGGTTGCCAGCGGCTCTGGCGGAATGTTTGCTCTGGAACCTGCAGTCTCCCTGGACAACGTTAGAGGTTCGAGACTGTATCCTCCTGAAGCTGGAGCATCGCTACGTTGTCCTGCCTTCTTTAAAGGATAGCTACTGCTTTTTCTTCCTATCTCAAGTCAGGAAGACCCTTTCGAGGGACAAGCGGCTGGGCTAAAGCAAGTGCTGACCAAATGGAGCGCAGCGGCCTAGGTGCAGCAGGCGACAGCGTGCGTGCCTGCCTTGAAGAGCGAGAGCAGGAGGCAAGAGAGGGCTCCTCTGTTCCTCCGCTGCCAGCCCGCCAGCCAGCCAGCGGCACCTCGACGCAAGAGCTGCAGCCAGCACCCGCGCCTGCACCTCTGTGTGATGGGGATGAGGGGCAGCAGCCCAGCTGCAGCTCCACCAGAAGGGCTGAGGACTGCCTGGAGGTGCCAGCTCCACCAGAGCCCTGGGATCTGACGCCCACAATTCTTTCAGAAGCGCCCGGCTCTCCCAAGCCCACACGGGACACATTGCCTCAAGATATGCATCCTGATCCGACAGGCAACGCCTCCATAAAAAATGCCTTCTATTTCATTGAGGATCTGGAGGAAATATCTGAAGAGGAATTAGAAGACACCTGGGATCTGACACCCCCACCTTTGTCAGAAATACAGCCCTCTCCCAGGCACAGAGATGGCACATTAGATCACGAGCCAGACCCCTTTCCCACAGCCCACAAGCCACTGAACATCCCTTTCTGTGGTAATGAGGATTTTGAAGAGAGCTGCAAGGAAGAATTTGATGAGCCCTTGGAAAAGGAGGAATTTGTCCGAATCTGCATAACTGATTTGTTGCTTTCAATATTCACAAAGAAGAGACCAAGGCTCTTACCCCCCAACAGGAAAATGTATATAGAGGTGCGTCGTGGCAAAGAAATGGCCCAAGAGGTGAAAAGTGGCACTCCACTCCCACCAGACCAGTGCTGCCTTCTGGAGGCGACAGATGCAATGGAAGCTGCTGGCATCTCCAAGGCAGAGGCATTGCACAAAACATTTTCTCCCTCTCCACAGACCCAGGGCAATAGCTACAGCACCCCCAATACCTCTGCTCGGCCAGACCTTGTGCTCTCGTCCGTGGCCGACAAAGACACCGACCACCCTCAGCCTGAGCTCGGAGGAGCATCAGGCAGCAACCCGAGGCAGAATGAAAAAGCGAATCGCAAGAGGAGCCTCGCTTCCCCTTCCTCCCCTCCCACACCATCGCAGCAGGCTCAAGAGGAAAGGTGTCTTGAGCACCTCCCACCAAAGAAGCGCTATCGCTCCTGCTGCCAGTAGGGAGGCAAGGGGTTCCCTCTGCTACCCCAAGCTGCCACTGTCCTGCCACGTGCCAGCCCCTGAACATCTGCACCCCAGCCTGCCCTTCCCCCAGCACTGCTGCCTCACAGGCCTCCAGCAAAATCTCGTTTTCTTTTTTTCCTTTCCTCCCTCTTTCTAGGTAGTCTTTTATGGTTCCTAAATAAACTGACCAGTGCTGTTCTTAAGTTACGCTCCGGTGTGTGTTCCTTATTGGTTAGCGGATACGTGAAAACTGCAACAAAGCTACTCTTGGGGGAAGGAGGAGGAGGGTACAGGGACGTTCCACCACACCTAGAAGAATGGTATTCCAATAGAATAATTAAGCCATTCTTTACACTAGCCTCAAATGACTCTGAGAATGCAAGTGAATAATCCGAGAGCATGAATGAGAAGAGAATGCTGTGAAAAGCATTACACAAAATGCTAGTTACTAATGGAGTGGCTAGATTTCATGGATGTTTATGCAACGCTAGTCCATCTCCAACTCTGCCAAGTACAGAAATGTATTCTTTGTAGAAGGGATAGAATTATAATATTAGAATAGATTTCTAACTGTCAGAATTAACTTAATTAGAATTAAAATAATTTTTAAAGTTAAGGTTAGAGTTTTTAAATAACAGCTTTGTTAGAGGAAAAGAACACTGGGCAATGATGCTTGGGCATGGGTAGGATTTCTCAAGCTAATATCAGAAGAGGATCCATCGATTCCAGACCAAAAAGGCCCATAGACCTGCCATGAGTCAAGGCACCGGGAATACCATCCAAATTGGAGCTAAATGGGAGGCCTCTCTATTCTGCAGCCTCGGAGCTTTATTGCAGGGAGCCAAGCTGGCGTAGGTCAGGTCTCCACTTCTTCATCCCCCTGACATCCCACCCACTTCCCCGCTGAGAGCAGGAAAGCTGCCTCCAGCACAGCACGGAGATGCCAGCAAAAGAGGCACCATCGTGCCCTCCCCACGCCTAGGTCTCTCACTCCAGTAGGCAGCACAAGGACAGCGCGCTCTCCATCTGCTTTCCTTTGCTCTGCTCTGCTTTGGACAAGGCTTTGCAGACAGGTCAAGATTCCTGCCAGCAGGAGGGGCACACAAAGGGATTTTGACCATGCAACATGGCTTCCACAGTCGGTGGCAGAGGTTTCTCCCCTTCCTACGCTTTGCAAAAGCAGCTCTGCCAAAACAGGTCATGATGGGCTGCAGGCTCTTGAAGGCTCGAAACCCAAGGCACAACTGGAAGCCTCCATGTCTCTGATTTCTGTATTTCCCCAAAGATGAGAGAGGCTACTCTGATTCCCTGCAACTATTCCCTTTCCACCTTTATTTGGGTTCAAGCATGGCTCTCTCAGCCCCTCTAACCTGAACATTCTGCAGAGATTAAGCACTGCATTCCTTTGGCTTTTCAAGTGCTCCTAGAAACTGTGGCCACTTTGTTCCTCTCTTCTGAAAGGAAGGGAAGGGAGGCACCAGCAAAGACGGGACATTTCCAGATTTCCCCTGCAGCCCCTGGAGGAAACTGCACCATGGAGCACGTGGTTGGAGACGTGCATTCAGTTTCCAGCTCAGCCTTTCATGTGCCAGAGAGGTTGGCCTATGCCATGGCATCGAAGAGAAGACAAAATCACTTCCCACTGCCGGCATGGGCAGCGATGCAGCTTACTCTCATGCAGAACCGTCTTAAACTTGTACACATGCAATGAGAATTAAGTGATCTTTGGAACTACGAGCTCGCTTGTACTTCCCCACTGTCACTGCCATTCTCTCATCACAGCGATGACACTGTGCGCAGATGCTTAAGACTGCTGTTTGGTGGTAGTTGGGGTGATGGGAGCCAGTGCTGCTCCCTTTTCTTTCCTTTTGTGTGTGTGTGTGTCTTGTTTGGTTTGGCTTGGATTATCACAGTGTTAATAGACAGTAGCAATGCTGTTCCTGCCGAAAGTCATGCTGCCTCCCAGTGACAAAAAGCATCCTCCCTTGAGATGCCCCTGAGACTAGTGAGAGCAGATTCCAGTCCTCTCTCTGCTTCTGCCCACTTCCTCCAAGCACTTGAAGAGGAGCTAGATGGTCTCCAAGGGTCTTTTCCCCAGCACTAACCCAGTGGAGGCAAACAAATCAGTCAGGGCTGCAAGAAGAAAAAAAAATATTAAGTTTCACAGGTCCAATAAACTACCACCCTGAATATTTCAGGAGGGCTTTGTTGCCCACTTGTTGACCTTTGAAGAAGGCTGGAGGACCCTGTTGCCCGGTGAGCCAGTGTCCCAGCTCCCTTACCCAGAGGTCAACCAGCAGGACACACTGACACACTGGGCATGGCATTTCACCAAACTGGGGGGATGGATTTTATTAGGCTCTGAGCTGAAAGACTTGCATACGCCAAGACCCGCCTCAGCCTTCCTCCTTTTGCCCTGCTGTTTCGAATGAGTGCCGAAAAAGAGCAAAGGGAAGATAGGTGGCCCTGCAAAGCTTGACTCACTTTAATCCTGCCTGATCGGTAAGCACAGCTATAACACTGGTGAGTAAGTGATGCAGTAATGAGATCAGCGGGAACATTTTTGGAGCATTTCTAGAAAGGTCCGAGGGTAGTTTAACAGCATCCTCCCGCCTCTTGAGTCCCGTGTTAGGGAGAGCACAGCTAAAGAGCATGTGCTTTGTTGTGCTACAATCCTCCTCCCTTTCCACTGGACACACTGAGGGGTGAGGGTGGCTTCAAAGACGATGCTGTCCCTCTTTACCTTCCAGCACGTTTCGTGCCTAGAGCTTTTTCTCTCTATTTGGAAGCTCTATAGGTTTCATATAGAATTGTGTTCAGTCAATGAAATATTGAAGCATGGCAGCTAAAGGGTAAACTACCCCTAGACACGTCCTTTAGACATTTTGAGGTGTAGCTTTCCGTCGTGCAGTAGGGAGGTGGACTGCCCTTTTGAAAGAAAACCCAGCAGAGAGCTGTTGTTGCAGAACGGACAGAGGTGCCTTTGGTGGCAAAGCACTTGCTATGGCTGGGAGCAACCTCCATCCCACTGGAGAGGCCGTTGCTGAGGGATGGCACGTGGCAAAGGCACCACACCGATGGCTCTGTGTTTGTGACATTGAAGGGTCTAAGGGCTGCTTGGCCCCCGCAGCTGGTTGCCAGCGGCTCTGGCGGAATGTTTGCTCTGGAACCTGCAGTCTCCCTGGACAACGTTAGAGGTTCGAGACTGTTTCCTCCCGAAGCTGGAGCATCGCTACGTTGTCCTGCCTTCTTTAAAGGATAGCTACTGCTTTTTCTTCCTGTCAAAAGTCTGGAAGACCCTTCCGAGGCACAAGCGGCTGGGCTAAAGCAAGGGCTGACCAAATGGAGCGCAGCGGCCTAGGTGCAGCAGGCGACAGCGTGCGTGCCTGCCTTGAAGAGCGGGAGCAGGAGGCAAGAGAGGGCTCCTCTGTTCCTCCGCTGCCAGCCCGCCAGCCAGCCAGCGGCACCTCGACGCAAGAGCTGCAGCCAGCACCCGCGCCTGCACCTCTCTGTGATGGGGATGAGGGGCAGCAGCCCAGCTGCAGCTCCAGCAGAAGGGCTGAGGACTGCCTGGAGGTGCCAGCTCCACCAGAGCCCTGGGATCTGTTGCCCACAATTCTTTCAGAAGCGCCAGGCTCTTCCAAGCCCACACGGGACACATTGCCTCCCGACACTCATCCCGATCTGAGAGGCTATCCCCCCATGAATATTGCGTTTTATTCCCTTGAAGATTTGGAAGAAAACTCTGAGGATGAATTAGAAAAGTCCTTGGATGTGACACCCCCATCTTTGTCAAAAGCGCTAGGCTCTCCCAAGCCCACACATGACACATGGCCTCACGATATGATTCCTGAACCGACTGGCAATGCCTTCATGAACATTGCCTTCTATTTCATTGAACATGTGGAGGAAACCTCTGAAGATGAATTAGAAGGGCTCCTAGATCTGACATGCCCGTCTCTTGCAGAAGCACAGCCCTCTCCCACGCATACAGATAGCACATCGGATCACAAAACAGATATTTTGCCCACAGGCAACAAGTCACTGAACATCCCTGTCTGTGGCAATGAGGATTTGCAAGTCATCTGCAAGGGAGACTCTGAAGAGCCCTTGGAAAAGGAGGAGTTTGTCCAGATCTGTGTTACTGACTTGATGTTTGCAATGTCCACCAAGAAGAGACCAAGGCTTTTACCTCCCAACAGGAAAATGTATATTGAGGTGCGTTGCGATAAAGAAGGGCCCCAAGAGATGAAATATAGCACTCCACTCCCACCAGAGCACTGCCATCTTCCGGAGGCCACAGATGCAAAGGAAGCTCCTGGCAGTTATAAGGCAGAGACCTTTCACAGGACATTTTCTCCCTCTCCACAGACCCAGGGCAACAGCTGCAGCACCCCCAATACCTCTGCTCGGCCAGACCATGTGCTCTCGACCGTGGCCGACAAAGACACCGACCACCCTCAGCCTGAGCTCGGAGGAGCATCAGGCAGCAACCCGAGGCAGAATGAAAAAGCAAATCGCAAGAGGAGCCTCGCTTCCCCTTCCTCCCCTCCCACACCATCGCAGCAGGCTCAAGAGGAAAGGTGTCTTGAACACCTCCCACCAAAGAAGCGCTATCGCTCCTGCTGCCAGTAGGGAGGCAAGGGGTTCCCTCTGCTACCCCAAGCTGCCACTGTCCTGCCACGTGCCAGCCCCTGAACATCTGCACCCCAGCCTGCCCTTCCCCCAGCACTGCTGCCCCACACACCTCCAGCAAAATCTCATTTTCTTTTTTTTCCCTCCCTTTCCAGGTAGTCTCTAATGTTTTCTAAATAAAATCACAGGTTCTGTCCTTCAGTTACGCTCTGGTGTGTGTTCCTTATCGGCTAGCAGATGCGTGAAAACTGCAACTAAGCTACTCTTGGGGGAAAGAGGAGGAGGGTATAGGAACGTTCTACCACACCTAGAAGAATGGTATTCCAGTAGAATAATTAAGCCATTCTTTACACTAGGCTCAAATGCCTCTGAAGATTCAAGTGAATAATGCAAGAGCATGAATGAAAAGAGAATGCTGAGAACAGCTTTACACAAAATACTAGTTACTAGTGGAGGGGCTAGATTTCATGGGACTTTATTCACCGCTAGTCCATCTCCAACTCTGCCAAGTACAAAAATGTACTCTTCGTAATAGGGGTAGAATTGCAATATTAGAATTGATTTCTAAGTGTCAGGATTAAATTAATTAGAATTAAAATAATTTTTAAAGTTAAGATAAGTATTTTTAAATAACAGATTTGTTTGAGGAATAGAATACTGTGCAATGATGCTGGAGTATGGGTAGGATTTCTCAAGCTGATGTCAGAAGAGGATCCGTTGATTCCAGACCCAAAAATGGCTCCTAGAGCTGCCATGAGTTAAGGCACCGGGAATACCATCCAAACCGGAGCTCTAAAATGGTAAAAGGGACTAAATGGGAGGCCTCTCTATTCTGCAGCCTGGGAGCTTTATTGCAGGGAGCCAAGCTTGCGTAGGTCGGGTCGCCACTTCCTCGTCCCCCTGCCATCCCACCCACTTCCCCGCTGAGAGCAGGAAAGCTGCCTCCAGCACAGCACGGAGATGCCAGCAAAAGAGGCACCATCGTGCCCTCCCCACGCCTAGATCTCTCACTCCAATAGGCAGCACAAGGACAGCACGCTCTCCATCTGCTTTCCTTTGCTCTGCTCTGCTTTGGACAAGGCTTTGCAGACAGGTCCAGATTCCTGCCAGCAGGAGGGGCACACAAAGGGATTCTGGCCATGCAACAAAGCTGCCACATTCACTGGCAGAGGTTTCTCCCCTTCCTATGCTTTGCCAAGGCACCTCTGCCAAAACACATCACGATGTGCTGGGGGCTCTTGAAGGCTCGGAACCCAAGGCACAACTGGAGCCCTCCGTGTCTCTGATTTCTTGATTTCCCCAAAGATGAGAGAGGCTACACGGATTCCCTGTAATTATTCCCTCTCCACCTTTATTTGTTCTCAAGCGGGACTATCTCAGCCCTCCTAACCTGAGCCCTCTGCAGAGAGTAGGCACTGCATTCCTTTGCCTTTTCAAGTGCTCCTAGAATTGTGGCCACTTTGTTCCTATCTTCTGAAAGGAAGGGAAGGGAGGCACCAGCAAACATGGAACATTTCCAGATTTCCTCTGCAGCCCCTGGAGGAAAGTGCACCATGGAGCACGTGGCTGGAGACTTGCATTCAGTCTCCAGCTCAGCCTTTCATGTACCAGAGAGGTTGGCTTCTGAGCTGAAAGACTTGCATACGCCAAGACCCCGCTCAGCCTTCCTCCGTTTGCCCCGCTGTCTCGAATGAGTGCTGAAAAAGAGTACAGGGAAGATAGGTGGCCCTGCAAAGCTTGATTCACTTTAATCCTGCCAGATGGGTAAGCACAGCTATGACACTGGTGAGTAAATAGAGCAGCGGGAACATTTTTGGAGCATTTCTAGAAAGGCCCAAGGGTAATTTAACAGCATCCTCCTGCCTCTTGAGTCCCGTGTTAGGGAGAGCACAGCTAAAGAGCATGTGCTTTGTTGTGCTACAATCCTCCTCTCTTTCCACTGGACACACTGAGGGGCGAGGGTGCCTTCAAAGAAGACGCTGTCCCTCTTTACCTTCCAGCACGTTTCGTGCCTAGTGTTTTTTCTCTCTAGCTGGAAGCTACTTAGGTTTCATATAGAATTGTGTTCAGTCAATGAAAGATGGAAGCATGGCAGCTAAAGGGTAAAGTACCCCTAGAGAGGTCCCTTAGACATTGTGAGGTGTAGCTTTCCGTCCTGCAGCAGGGAGGTGGACTGTCCTTTTGCAAGAAAACCCAGCAGAGGGCTGTTGTTGCAGAACGGACAGAGGTGCCTTTGGTGGCAAAGCACTTGCTATGGCTGGGAGCAACCTCCATCCCACTGGAGAGGCCGTTGCTGAGGGATGGCAGGTGGCAAAGGCACCACACCGATGGCTCTGTGTTTGTGACATTGAAGGGTCTAAGGGCTGCTTGGCCCTCGCAGCTGGTTGCCAGCAGCTCTGGCGGAATGTTTGCTCTGGAACCTGCAGTCTCCCTGGACAACGTTAGAGGTTCGAGACTGTATCCTCCTGAAGCTGGAGCATCGCTACGTTGTCCTGCCTTCTTTAAAGGATAGCTACTGCTTTTTCTTCCTATCTCAAGTCAGGAAGACCCTTTCGAGGGACAAGCGGCTGGGCTAAAGCAAGTGCTGACCAAATGGAGCGCAGCGGCCTAGGTGCAGCAGGCGACAGCGTGCGTGCCTGCCTTGAAGAGCGAGAGCAGGAGGCAAGAGAGGGCTCCTCTGTTCCTCCGCTGCCAGCCCGCCAGCCAGCCAGCGGCACCTCGACGCAAGAGCTGCAGCCAGCACCCGCGCCTGCACCTCTGTGTGATGGGGATGAGGGGCAGCAGCCCAGCTGCAGCTCCACCAGAAGGGCTGAGGACTGCCTGGAGGTGCCAGCTCCACCAGAGCCCTGGGATCTGACGCCCACAATTCTTTCAGAAGCGCCCGGCTCTCCCAAGCCCACACGGGACACATTGCCTCAAGATATGCATCCTGATCCGACAGGCAACGCCTCCATAAAAAATGCCTTCTATTTCATTGAGGATCTGGAGGAAATATCTGAAGAGGAATTAGAAGACACCTGGGATCTGACACCCCCACCTTTGTCAGAAATACAGCCCTCTCCCAGGCACAGAGATGGCACATTAGATCACGAGCCAGACCCCTTTCCCACAGCCCACAAGCCACTGAACATCCCTTTCTGTGGTAATGAGGATTTTGAAGAGAGCTGCAAGGAAGAATTTGATGAGCCCTTGGAAAAGGAGGAATTTGTCCGAATCTGCATAACTGATTTGTTGCTTTCAATATTCACAAAGAAGAGACCAAGGCTCTTACCCCCCAACAGGAAAATGTATATAGAGGTGCGTCGTGGCAAAGAAATGGCCCAAGAGGTGAAAAGTGGCACTCCACTCCCACCAGACCAGTGCTGCCTTCTGGAGGCGACAGATGCAATGGAAGCTGCTGGCATCTCCAAGGCAGAGGCATTGCACAAAACATTTTCTCCCTCTCCACAGACCCAGGGCAATAGCTACAGCACCCCCAATACCTCTGCTCGGCCAGACCTTGTGCTCTCGTCCGTGGCCGACAAAGACACCGACCACCCTCAGCCTGAGCTCGGAGGAGCATCAGGCAGCAACCCGAGGCAGAATGAAAAAGCGAATCGCAAGAGGAGCCTCGCTTCCCCTTCCTCCCCTCCCACACCATCGCAGCAGGCTCAAGAGGAAAGGTGTCTTGAGCACCTCCCACCAAAGAAGCGCTATCGCTCCTGCTGCCAGTAGGGAGGCAAGGGGTTCCCTCTGCTACCCCAAGCTGCCACTGTCCTGCCACGTGCCAGCCCCTGAACATCTGCACCCCAGCCTGCCCTTCCCCCAGCACTGCTGCCTCACAGGCCTCCAGCAAAATCTCGTTTTCTTTTTTTCCTTTCCTCCCTCTTTCTAGGTAGTCTTTTATGGTTCCTAAATAAACTGACCAGTGCTGTTCTTAAGTTACGCTCCGGTGTGTGTTCCTTATTGGTTAGCGGATACGTGAAAACTGCAACAAAGCTACTCTTGGGGGAAGGAGGAGGAGGGTACAGGGACGTTCCACCACACCTAGAAGAATGGTATTCCAATAGAATAATTAAGCCATTCTTTACACTAGCCTCAAATGACTCTGAGAATGCAAGTGAATAATCCGAGAGCATGAATGAGAAGAGAATGCTGTGAAAAGCATTACACAAAATGCTAGTTACTAATGGAGTGGCTAGATTTCATGGATGTTTATGCAACGCTAGTCCATCTCCAACTCTGCCAAGTACAGAAATGTATTCTTTGTAGAAGGGATAGAATTATAATATTAGAATAGATTTCTAACTGTCAGAATTAACTTAATTAGAATTAAAATAATTTTTAAAGTTAAGGTTAGAGTTTTTAAATAACAGCTTTGTTAGAGGAAAAGAACACTGGGCAATGATGCTTGGGCATGGGTAGGATTTCTCAAGCTAATATCAGAAGAGGATCCATCGATTCCAGACCAAAAAGGCCCATAGACCTGCCATGAGTCAAGGCACCGGGAATACCATCCAAATTGGAGCTAAATGGGAGGCCTCTCTATTCTGCAGCCTCGGAGCTTTATTGCAGGGAGCCAAGCTGGCGTAGGTCAGGTCTCCACTTCTTCATCCCCCTGACATCCCACCCACTTCCCCGCTGAGAGCAGGAAAGCTGCCTCCAGCACAGCACGGAGATGCCAGCAAAAGAGGCACCATCGTGCCCTCCCCACGCCTAGGTCTCTCACTCCAGTAGGCAGCACAAGGACAGCGCGCTCTCCATCTGCTTTCCTTTGCTCTGCTCTGCTTTGGACAAGGCTTTGCAGACAGGTCAAGATTCCTGCCAGCAGGAGGGGCACACAAAGGGATTTTGACCATGCAACATGGCTTCCACAGTCGGTGGCAGAGGTTTCTCCCCTTCCTACGCTTTGCAAAAGCAGCTCTGCCAAAACAGGTCATGATGGGCTGCAGGCTCTTGAAGGCTCGAAACCCAAGGCACAACTGGAAGCCTCCATGTCTCTGATTTCTGTATTTCCCCAAAGATGAGAGAGGCTACTCTGATTCCCTGCAACTATTCCCTTTCCACCTTTATTTGGTTCAAGCATGGCTCTCTCAGCCCCTCTACCTGAACATTCTGCAGAGATTAAGCACTGCATTCCTTTGGCTTTTCAAGTGCTCCTAGAAACTGTGGCCACTTTGTTCCTCTCTTCTGAAAGGAAGGGAAGGGAGGCACCAGCAAAGACGGGACATTTCCAGATTTCCCCTGCAGCCCCTGGAGGAAACTGCACCATGGAGCACGTGGTTTGGAGACGTGCATTCAGTCTCCAGCTCAGCCTTCATGTGCCAGAGAGGTTGGCCTATGCCATGGCATCGAAGAGAAGACAAAATCACTTCCCACTGCCGGCATGGGCAGCGATGGCAGCTTACTCTCATGCAGAACCGTCTTAAACTTGTACACATGCAATGAGAATTAAGTGATCTTTGGAACTACGAGCTCGCTTGTACTTCCCCACTGTCACTGCCATTCTCTCATCACAGCGATGACACTGTGTGCGCAGATGCTTAAGACTGCTGTTTGGTGGTAGTTGGGGTGATGGGAGCCAGTGCTGCTCCCTTTTCTTTCCTTTTGTGTGTGTGTGTGTCTTGTTTGGTTTGGCTTGGATTATCACAGTGTTAATAGACAGTAGCAATGCTGTTCCTGCCGAAAGTCATGCTGCCTCCCAGTGACAAAAAGCATCCTCCCTTGAGATGCCCTGAGACTAGTGAGAGCAGATTCCAGTCCTCTCTCTGCTTCTGCCCACTTCCTCAAGCACTTGAAGAGGAGCTAGATGGTCTCCAAGGGTCTTTTCCCCAGCACTAACCCAGTGGAGGCAAACAAATCAGTCAGGGCTGCAAGAAGAAAAAAAAAATATAAGTTTCACAGGTCCAATAAACTACCACCTGAATATTTCAGGAGGGCTTTGTTGCCCACTTGTTGACCTTTGAAGAAGGCTGGAGGACCCTGTTGCCGGTGAGCAGTGTCCCAGCTCCCTACCCAGAGGTCAACCAGCAGGACACACTGACACACTGGGCATGGCATTTCACCAAACTGGGGGGGATGGATTTTATTAGGCTCTGAGCTGAAAGACTTTGCATACGCCAAGACCCGCCTCAGCCTTCCTCTTTTGCCCTGCTGTTTCGAATGAGTGCCGAAAAAGAGCAAAGGGAAGATAGGTGGCCCTGCAAAGCTTGACTCACTTTAATCCTGCCTGATCGGTAAGCACAGCTATAACACTGGTGAGTAAGTGATGCAGTAATGAGATCAGCGGGAACATTTTTGGAGCATTTCTAGAAAGGTCCGAGGGTAGTTTAACAGCATCCTCCCGCTCTTGAGTCCCGTGTTAGGGAGAGCACAGCTAAAGAGCATGTGCTTTGTTGTGCTACATCCTCCTCCCTTTCCCACTGGACACACTGAGGGGTGAGGGTGGCTTCAAAGACGATGCTGTCCCTCTTTTCCTTCCAGCACGTTTCATGCCTAGAGCTTTTTCTCTCTATTTGGAAGCTCTATAGGTTTCATATAGAATGTGTTCAGTCAATGAATATTGAAGCATGGCAGCTAAAGGGTAAACTACCCTAGACACGTCCTTTAGACATTTTGAGGTGTAGCTTTCCGTCGTGCAGTAGGAGGTGGACTGCCCTTTTGAAAGAAAACCCAGCAGAGAGCTGTTGTTGCCAGAACAGAACAGAGGTGCCTTTGGTGGCAAAGCACCTTGCTATGGCTGGGAGCAACCTCCATCCCACTGGAGAGGCGTGTTGCTGAGGGATGGCACGTGGCAAAGGCACCACACCGATGGCTCTGTGTTTGTGACATTGAAGGGTCTAAGGGCTGCTTGGCCCCCGCAGTGGTTGCCAGCGGCTCTTGGCGAATGTTTGCTCTGGAACCTGCAGTCTCCCTGGACAACGTTAGAGG